>NC_133361.1:99292093-99587526 GCF_049309525.1 Garra rufa
TAGATAGATAGATAGATAGATAGATAAGGTTTGAAGATAGATAGATAGATAGATAGATAGATAGATAGATAGATAGATAAGGTTTGAAGATAGATAGATAGATAGATAGATAGATAGATAGATAGATAAGGTTTGAAGATAGATAGATAGATAGATAGATAGATAGATAGATAGATAAGGTTTGAAGATAGATAGATAGATAGATAGATAGATAGATAGATAGATAGATAGATAGATAGATAGATAGATAGATAGATAGATAAGGTTTGAAGATAGATAGATAGATAGATAAATAGATAGATAGATAGATAGATAAGGTTTGAAGATAGATAGATAGATAGATAGATAGATAGATAGATAGATAGATAGATAGATAGATAGATAGATAGATAGATAAGGTTTGAAGATAGATAGATAGATAGATAGATAGATAGATAGATAGATAGATAGATAGATAGATAGATAGATAGATAAGGTTTGAAGATAGATAGATAGATAGATAGATAGATAGATAGATAGATAGATAAGGTTTGAAGATAGATAGATAGATAGATAGATAGATAGATAGATAGATAGATAGATAGATAGATAGATAGATAGATAAGGTTTGAAGATAGATAGATAGATAGATAGATAGATAGATAGATAGATAGATAAGGTTTGAAGATAGATAGATAGATAGATAGATAGATAGATAAGGTTTGAAGATAGATAGATAGATAGATAGATAGATAGATAGATAGATAGATAGATAGATAAGGTTTGAAGATAGATAGATAGATAGATAGATAGATAGATAGATAGATAGATAGATAGATAGATAGATAGATAGATAGATAAGGTTTGAAGATAGATAGATAGATAGATAGATAGATAGATAGATATAGCTTGAACGGTCTAGGAGGAGATAGTGTCTAAATATTTTCCGCTCAGAAAAATAAGAAGAAGAATAATAATAAGTTTAAATAGGATTTCAGTAAGTTGGCTTTCCCAAGCCAACTTAATTAGTGCGCGAAAATAGAGCACTTTTAGTGCATTACTGAAAAGTGTAGTAAGTATACTTAAATAAAGTGTATTTTAGTGCACTTTTTTTTAACCTGGGAGAATTACCACACTCAAAATCAGTTTAAGTGTTAGTGCTAATAATGCATTCATATTAGGTGTACTTTAGTACAACTTTTGAGAAAATGTACTTCTACTACAATACATTACTAAATATATAGCTGATAAATTCAGGTATTCTTTACTCAGATATATAGGATAGAATCTACCCAAACAAACTGAGTGCAAATTGTTACATCAGTTTACCCCATTTTATTGAGTAGATTCTTAAATTCAGGTATTCTTTACTCAGATATATAGGATAGAATCTACCCAAACAAACTGAGTGCAAATTGTTACATCAGTTTACCCCATTTTATTGAGTAGATTCTATAGGTTGTTTTTTACAGTGTATGCGATATCGGTATCGCAGAGAGTTGCGATAAATGGCATTTAATTGGTTTCATTTTTTTACAAAACCTTCGCTAGGCTAACTACTGTACTGCTGTGAGCTGCAGTGTGACAGGTTCGCCTTTCTCTCCAGAATTACATAACCATTTAAACTTAATCTTTATATTATTCCCTTTAATTAACTTTTGAGATATTAGCCGTCAGTCACTCCCTGTCACTGACACTGCGCTCCGCTGAACTAGGAACCGGCTGTTTTTTTCTCTCATATCCTCTGTTCCGGATCTGCACAAACTGCATTGCAATTAGGTGTGTGTGATATGACGATGTTTTACTGTGGACAGTTAAAAGGTCCACACAATCTATATTTCGTGTTAGAGCGCGCACATTCTGTCAAATACAATTCTGCCGCCTCAGTCTTAATATAGGCTACTGTACGATGCAGCACACATTCAAATCAAATGATAACTCAGCTGCAGAGGACCGCTCACGCATAGGCATAATTTCCACTGTGGGGACACGCTTTTTTCAAAATCCCGTTTGTGTCCTGCCACTTTCAAAACAAGGTTTTGTTAAAGCAATCTATTGTATTGTAGAATGGACGCTATGCACTGCTGAGAGTTTCGCGCGGTCGTTAAAACGAAACCAAAAGAAGCACGCGCATTCAAATACAATTTTAATACCCCGTGTTTAGAGAGCGAACCCACAATGCGCGCAAATTAGGCTATATAACATATGCTGTTATTAATATGTGGGCTATATATTACGTTTTGTAGTTGTCTATAACTGTATCATGCTTCAAAAATTCGGTCTCTATTTGCACTTTGAATATTGTTAAAGAACAGACATCACTGCAGACTATGAAAAGGCTACTCTAAGACAAGCTAATAAGATTGTTTGTGATTCAACACACATTTTGTACACAGAATATGAGTTGTTGCCTTCTGGGAGGAGGTTTAGAGTTCCTTATTGTAGAATGAATAGATTTAAAAATTCATTCATCACTGTGTCTATAAAGTGGTTAAATAATTGTAGTATGGAGCTGTAAAATTTTATTTTTATTTATTAAAAATGCAGTGGTTATCTCCAATTTTAATGGTTCTACCTATAATAGAGAAAATAAACATCTTGTTGATGTACTCACATTTTCTATTAAATTAGATTTAATTCGGATGACAGAAGAATATCTTTTACCTGTTTTAGTATGATCATTACATATATAAATGATTAAAAATAGAAAATAATAATAAAAATAATAATAATTTTAAAAATAAATATCGCAAGAAATATCGTTATCGCAATATTCAACAACAATATCGCATATCGCATATTTTCCCAATATCGTGCAGCCCTACTTAAAAGTAAAGCATTTTTGGTGTTTTTGTCATGTTGAAATAGCCTGTTTATACTTTTTGTATACCAAAATCAAAGGAGATACTGTATGCTAATAGATAAAGGAGTAATAATAACATATTACATGCTTTGAATTCCTTATATATAGCTTTGCAGTGATGGATGGGTCGCCGTGCGTGATGCAACACTTATTATAACCAGAGACTTAATATAATAAAGAGACTTGACTTGGACTCTGGCTCAGAGACTTGAGACTTGACTTGGACTCTAGCTCAGAGACATGTGAGCATCTCTGCCTCTCAGTGGACTCAAATCCACTTGTGTGGTGGAAGGACAACCAGAACCAGTTCCCCCATTTAGACAAGTTGGCTAAAAGTTACCTTGGAATCCCAGCCACATCTGTCCCCAGTGAGAGAGTATTTTCTACTGCAGGTGACATTGTCACAGCACAGAGAGCAAGCCTCTCACCAGACAATGTTGACATGATGGTGTTTCTGAAGAAGAATTTTCAACTCCCTTAAATCAAACGAGTTTGGTTTTCGTAAGAGAAATAAGTTGTTTATTTGTTTAATGTTTACTTGATTTGTGGTTTGCAGCACAGGCAGTAAGCCTCAGTTACCTCAGTGTGAAACAGTAGCCATTTAATTTACTAATAATAACTGTAAATGTAAGAGAACTTGATTGAAGAAGAATTTTCAACATGCTGGAATCATCTCCACAATGGAGTTTAGTTCTGTTTGTATTTCAACAGTATTTTGTTACAAAGAAAACAGAAGTGTTATAGCTTTGGCTATTTATTTATTTGACATATGGCTATTTATATTGTTAATAATTTGCATTGTTAATCTTGTTCTTTGGTGTTCAGTTTATAAAGATTTTCAAATGTTATTTAATAAAAAAATATTGTTTTTAAAAAAAACGTTTTTTTCTCCCACCCCCCACAAAAAAAAAATCGTGATACGAACCGAATCGTGGTTTTGGTGTATCGTTACAGCCCTAATATATATATATATATATATATATATATATATATATATATATATATATATATATATATTTCGGCAAATGAAATGATCTTACTAGAGGAAATTGCATGAAAAAGTATAATCCGTTGCATTTGTATAGTTTTAGTAAGCTTTTATGAGGCAAATTTAACACTTTCTTACGTTCAAGTGTGGATGAGAAACTTTTGGAAAATACTTGAAAACGTTAGTGTGGATGGAGAAAATTTTTAAAACAAAAACAACTTTTCATTTGTATCCGGATTAAGTTAGATGCAGCTTTAGTGTCCACTGTCTGTTTTATTTGCTTACCAAATACTTTAAATGACCAAATGTAGTCAGCATGCAGTAGCCAAATGTGATTACTTACATATCAAGGTTTGTGCAAATGACTTTAACATAAATAATTTTCTTAGATACTTTTGAATAAGTAGCCAAAGTGCTAGAAATCAATGGTTTTAATATTAGAAGAAGATATTGGGTTTAATGTTACAGTAAAATATACAGTTTTTTAGGCTTATTCCATATTATTGTTACAACTTAAATGCATGATGTTATAATAAGAAATGCAGTGAAAGCAGGATATTGAAGGCAGCGTTAATATTTGTCATGTGATCTCAACACTTCTGTCAAATGTCTTAACATTTCTACACTTGTGACATTTCTGTAGTGCATTCATCTTTGAGAATAAAAAAAACCAACCTGTTTGTTCCTCAGTATCTTCATGTTTGACTCTGAATGTTTCTTCAATCTTCATTTCTTCATATCTGTTGATTCTCCAGGAGTTTTTCTGTGTGTTTGTACACTCTGTCCTGTTTAAGATGACAATAATTAATAGAAAGAAAAATCAATGCAAACTAAATCTCTGGATGCGTCTCAATCAGCTCCTAGTTCACTAGTCAGTGTACTGGTAATACAGTCAGAGTTAATAGACTTATATATAACATTTACAAAATATATACAAATTACACAAATTGTTCATACTTACATAGGCTATTTTTATTTATATTTGGTATTCAATTATTTGTACATCATATCTAATATATTACACTTTCATGAAATCATTCTCGGTTGTGATTCACTCGTTTGTGTTTGTTGTTGTCGTTTGTAGTCCGCGTGCAGCTGAATCGAATCACTGAATCATTTCACAAATGATTTGATTCAAATGATTCGGATTCTCAGTTTCTCTCATCACTTCTTATCATCACACGATTGATTCATGATATAGAGAGAGAAATGAGACGAACTTTCTCTGTTACTAAAGGCTAACGTCTTAAGTTACACTAAAGCATTACAACGTAATATTTAAAAATGATGATTTATTTTACATGGCTTGTAAAAACGCTTTAATTGATGCAACAATGTCCATTAGTTTAAAAACTTTAAAACCACAAACCTTTCTTCAGGTGATTCACAACAGATGAGGAGCGCGGCACATCTTTATGACGTCACATCACCGGAGCAAAATAAAAGTCCCATTGGTGCACTGCTCTCTAGAATCGCAAATATATCATAGAAATGTTGTATATAGAATAGAATTTCGTACCCATATTATGTTAAAGTATTGTACTCTATATTTTTATTTTTTATCTATGGACCAAATGTGTGTCTGAAATAAAGTTATATATATATGATGCTTTTCTAAAGTTACTAACATTGTAAATCTATTAATATTATTCTCTTTTTTAATGTACATTTATAACACTTTGTTTTATGTTGATATACCTTGCCAAAAATATGCCAACATATTCAGTTCACTCCATATCTTCTTTTATTAAAAGTGAAAAGTTTAGGTAATAAATACAAGACACAATAAACAGTTTATTAGAAACTTTAACTAGAAGTACATCTATCAGGAAAAAATATATATGTCATGTTGTATTAGTGTTATGATTTTAGTGAAGTTAAATGTTTTGAAAGCTTTTAGCTGGTTAATGCTGGTCCTTGACCAGCAACATGACCCGCATAAACCAGCAAAGGACCAGCATTAACCAGCTAAAATCAGCATACCAGCACCAAAACCTACCTAACCAGCATATGCTGTTTTTTTCAGCAGGGCATCCTTTCAAAAAGGCAACTTGGAGACTCTGAATAGACACATGATAACCAAATTACCATTTACCAAATAGGTCAAAACTACATACATGTGTATCAATTCAGAACTGCTCTGCCCACGAAACCCATACACACACACACACACACACACACACACACACACACACACACATGTTGGGTTTACATGTTTTATGGGGACATTCCATAGGCGTAATGGTTTTTATACTGTACAAACCGTACTTTCTATGGCCCTACACCTACCCTACACCTAAACCTAGCCCTCCAAGGAGATTGTGCACACTTTTACTTCCTTAAAAAAACTCATTGTGCATGATTTATAAGCCTGTTTTCATGGGGACCTGAGAAATGTCCCCACAAGGTCAAAATCTACTGGTATTCCTATCCTTGTGGGGACATTTGGTCCCCACAACGTGATGAATACCAGGTACACACACAAACACACACACACACACACACACACACACACACACACACACACACACACACACACACACACACACACAAAATCAGAATAACATTTGTAGTGTTGACTCGTTTGGTTACCAGTTGTCCATTTGGAGTCTCCGAATGGCATGGTTTGAACGCCTAGATTTTCTCCAAAAAAAACCCTGAGAAATTACCTCTTAATAGTATTTTCAAAACTGTAATTTCTGTAAGCTTTTATTTCAAGAACAGTCTAGGAATCCTTTCAAAATGGCCATTTAGTGACACTACATACAACATATACTTTGCATATCAATTTAGAACTGCTCTGCCCATGAAACGACACAAGAATTTCAGAACAACAAAACAAAACAACATTTGAACAGTCTTTATTTTGAACAATTCTAATAACAAAAACAGATTTAACAGTGATACATTTTAGAACTAATGCAAAATAAATAAAACATGCTATATATATATATATATATATATATATATATATATCTCTCAGAGGTTGCGTTAACCGAAAATTGTCCGTCATTGACAGATTTTTTTTAGAAATGACGGAAAAATCTGAAGGCCGTCCGTCACTTTGACAGATTACACTGAGGATGACCTATTGTAATTTGTAGCTGTAATTCCCACTCCTGTCCAGTTGGTGGCGAGTGCGCTCCAGTGTGGCAGCAGAGAACTGAATCCAGAACAAAAACGAAACTGTACATGAGACTACAAAGAAGCTACAACGATCTATCACGCCACATTATACAGTGCCAAAACGGTATTTATTGCTTGAATTTCCTAATGAAATCGACATAATTTGAAATTTAAAGGTCCCATATTGTCAAAATCGAAATTTCCTGGCTTTTTTCATGATAACTAAGGTCTAGGGGCTATGTAACTACCATATGAGTTTCAAAACAGTCAATCCACAGTAAACTGCACACAGCCTGCTTAAAGTAGCTGTTCATTTTCACAAACCGCTGTGACTTCCGTAACGATGTGACGTCCGATCGACTCAAGTCACCGCCCCGAGCACCAACCACCGTCCCACCCTCCTTTTGTCAAACCCAGACAACAACGCATCCATTCCATTATTGAGCAACAACAACACGAAAACAAGTGGAGAAAACCCTGTTCAGTCGATAGATGTCAAGCTACGATCATTACACAGGCTTCAGAACAACGTGAATATAAGAGACCAGCGGCACGTCAACTTCAGCCTCTTTCACACAGCGATTCCGGTAAATACACGCATAATGTGTCCCATGATTTGTTCCGGAATTGTTTGATTTGGTTCATTCACAGTTGTTTTCCGGAATCTGTGCGTGCTTTACACACAAACAATAAAGACATGTGACGTTTGGATGTGAGATGTAATGCGACGCGTACGTTTCACGAAACTGAAACTAACCTGAACAAACTGTGCTTCAGCGCTGATAGTGAGGAGCTGGCTCTGCCTGATAGCCGCTTCATTCCACTTTGCACGTATTTTTTTGTCGTGAAGAGTCGCAGGGTAACGTGCATCATCACTATAACACTGCCTTTATGGCTCTGGCTTTTGTTCACACAGCGCTCGTTCCCGTAATTTTCCAGAATCAGCGCGCATTGTGAAAGGGGCTTTACTGAAGCAACAGTTATGTAGCTTACTGCATTCGGTGTTTGAAAAAGAAAAAAACATTAATGATCATTCTGAAATATCCTGTTGAGTATCAGCTCTCTTTATTGCTCTGAGCTCGCTTACAGCATACATGACCGTAGTTACCTGTGATTGGCCTGGCTGTGCGTCACTCAGAAAACAACAGGCCAATCAGAAGAGAGGCTCATGAATATTAATTAGCCAGGCCAAAATCGACCTGTTTTTGACAGAGCTCCTAAAAAAGGAGCTGTAAAAATATATTGAGATGGATTTTGGCACTTATACCGCAAATATATATTCTTAAGGACATCAACAACTAAAATAAACCTCCAGAAATGTGTACAATATGGGACCTTTAAGACTTGAGACAGGATGTGGTGTTGAACATGAAATAATGGATTATGATGGATTTTTTACGACCCTGTCTGTCAAAATGACGGGCAATGTTAAAGTCTAGCGCAACCTCTGATATATTGATATATTTATATATATATATACACTTAAGGGCGGTACATTTTTTTTTTATTAAACTAGATATTGTATAATAAATAAAAAAGAAAGGTGTCTTGAAAAATATAGGGAGTTTAAAGGCAGCTGCATAATAAATAATCCTCTGCTGCCATCTATTGGTTATATGGGTCATTCCATATTATTTAAAAAAAAAGACGTTTTTTGTGAAAAGTCATTTTGTCTGATGCAGTTTTTTATGAATGAAAAATTAGTCCTTGAAGTACATTTTATTTCACAGCTGTAGAGTTGGAAAACAATAAAAGCTTTAAAATTTTGTGATAAGATTTAAAAAATGTGTTCATGACTTTGAAGGCAAGTTAGCGATTATCAAGAATACGATAAAGATGTCCTTGAAGAGAAGTATGGCTAGCTAGCTAACGTTAGCCTAAACAAGTTATGATAGTGTTTAGCTGTCAGCATTTAAATGTACAACTATGCAGATACGGAGAGTACGGGATTACTAGGCTCCGCATTTAAATGATATGTTGTCAAATAACAAGAAACTGAATGTTCATGCCGCTAACATTGTTTATAATGTTGCAATTATCATTTTCTCAGTTTCTGATAAGAACGAGGCAGTAGATCAGTCTCAAGAGTGTCCACCTAATATATAGCACATATAAAATGAGCTTCAGAGGAAGTTTACGAGCTGCTTATCTTTATGCAGAAGTCCTAAAGAACGCTCCGTGCATACGGTCATGTCAATTTCCATCAGAGTTTCCACATTAGGTCGGGTGTCTCTTGACAGGCGCGAACACAGATGGCAGTGTGTTTCAAGATACTGAAGCAAGCGCTGAGATTGGTCCAGGAAAAATGTCATTTATAAGAATTGTCCAATAATGGCCTACATGGCACGCAAGCCCACCCCCACCTCCCTCTCTTGACAGGCGCGAGCTCAGTTGAGATTCCGATCGGCCCAGATGTCAATTAACGCAAGCACAACCCCCCCCCCCCCCCCCCCCCCCCCCCTCCCTAAAAAAAAACTCTCCGGTTCTACACGATTCACTTGAATGACCCAATTGTCAATGAAAACGGCGATTGTCGCCGAAAAGCGACAAGTTTGCAGGTATGATATATATAATTCTACAACATTTGTAACTGATAAATAAATCAATAAATGATCAAATAAATCTGCTAATTATGTTTAATATCCAGTTACTGAAAACTAAAACTTTTTATTTACAAAGTGTAGGAAGACACTCAAGGCAGTCACTGATAAGATCCTCTAACCAACTGGAAACCAAAGTCACTGAAAGACAAGAAAGGGAAAAACAGAAAGTGGGAAGGTGTGTGGAAACAGAACAAATCAAATTTGAAACACTGTGTTTACGTGTGTGTGTGTGTGTGTGTGTGTGCTATTTGCATAGCGTTTGAAAGCTATTTCACTAATATTTCATACAAGTTCTACCCTCCATCTACCTCCATCCCTCCACCCCCCATCTCCACCTATTTTTCCTTACCTTTTTCTAGATCGAGACTGCCAATTACCATACTGCTGGCGAGTGTGATATCGTGGTCCATGAACTTCGCTGGCAGATGAGGATGGCATCGTTTGCCTGTTATTGATGCTTTGTACGCCAGAAGTCGATGGCCTAAACAAAGTATGCAATTCAGACTCTATTTCTGACTGCAGTTGACCGGAAGGCGATACATTAGATTCAACTGAATTAGCAATTGATCTTATAATAGTGGGCGAAGCAAGAACATTTTGCAAAATGCTAATTGCTTCAGTTGTAGCACAATCCCTATCCATCATTGCAACCGCAGCAAATAGGCAGGTTACTTCTGGTTACGCTCAAACGGCTTCCGTTTGCACTGAAAAATCCACGCACATCCACACATTTTGTTTATAGGTGTATATGCAAGGATCAAGATTATATGTACATGCAAGTATGTATAGGTGTGTCTGCATGCAGCGAGTTTATATAGTTATATAGTTTTTTGTTGTTGTAGGTGTATATGCATGGATCGAGTTCAAATGTATAAGCGTGTGTGTCTGGGTGTATGCACGTCTCAAGTTTGTGTATATGCAAGTTATTCACAAGTGTTTATGCATTCTTTACTAACATAAGATGTATTGGTGTGTATTTCATATATATATATTTGAACATCCAATAGTATATATGTATATGTGAGTAAATTATAGGTGTATATGCATGTGTTTTGTGTATGTATTGATAAGCAAAGTTTGATTTAAATCCTACGTGGCGCCTCATAGACCCATTATTGATGACTGAGTATAAAAAACTCACAATAATTAAGCACTAAATTAGCATTTAAGAATGATTTAATGTTACACTGAAAACTTTACCATCAAAGGAATAAATTCAACTTTAAAATACATTAAAATAGAAAACAGCTGTTGTAATTAAATAAATTAAAAACTATTTATATTGTATTTAATTCTAATAATAATTATAGTATAAATATTACTGTTTTACTGTATTTTCGATTAAATAAATGCAGCCTTGGTGAACATAAATGTCTTTCCTCTTGGAGTCACGATTGGTCAGCAGCTGAACCCACAGGAATATTTACTAATTATGTATTTTTGAGTCTTCAAAGATTACCCAAAGATAAATAAATAAATCAAATTTCCTCACAATAAAAATGATAAATCAGCAACATTATATGACAGGTGATAATTTTTATTCAACACATCATGTAACATTTCAAACAGTACATCAATTACTGTTATGACAAATATAATGACTTAGAAATATGGCATACATAAAAATAAAATAATAACATAAATAAATACATAAAGTGTGCCATTCTTATAAGATCAAATTTCCTGCTGTATTGCGGTGACGGATAAAAGAAAAAAATAATAATACACATAAAACTAAAATCTAAAAAATGTCAGTAAAAGTACATCGCAAAAAATTAAAAACGAAAGTTTTCAGAATAGCAAACAATGATCACAGATCAAAAAATAATAAGTGTACATCAAAAATGTATTGAATGTAATGTTTCTTACTCTCAGTGCTCTCAGACATTGTCTGCTAATATTTCGATTTATTCGTATGCTTATGCTGTTTTCACTAGGCTTTTGTTTCCACGTTTTGCACTTGCTTTTCCAAATGTGGCGGTTAGAGTTTGATGTAAATCAGGGCAGGGCTTAAGCGTCATCACTGGTCCACCAGTTCTAGATTGACAGCTCCCCCTCGAGCCAATCAGTCGAAGAGGGGCGTCAACGTCACTCCACGCGCCTCATCAGCTGCCGATGCTCGCTGTTCACTAGCAGATGAAAATGGCCATCCGTCAGCTGGGAACATCTTTCCATGCAGCACACTGTGTCTGTCTGTCTGTCACTGATGTACGTCTGCCTGGCCATCCATTAACATTAAACCAAACTATCCTAGCCATAACCAGTCGCCATTATCTTCACCATCTTTAGTCTACGTTCACATCGTGAAAGGGAGCAGCCAGTCGGCCATATTGGCGGCACTGAACGTAAACAATACCACTGAACCAAATGAAACTCGCATATTTCCCTAATTATTGCTGCTGAAAATTGTCAGTTATTGTCATGTTTTAGGCTGTGCTAATCGGTCGGACCGGGAAAAACATTTGGAGTACTATAGACTGACAAAATTTAAAAAACTGTCTGAGGAACAAAAGGTGTTTGTGGTTGAAACTGAACTAGAATTTCTCGGAGAAGAATCTTGATAACATTCACGTTTGTTCGTATCATTTCCAGTCCAGGAGTTGAAATATTAGTCTAATATCTTAATTAAAGGGGTCCTATTATGATCTTTTAAAAAATTCTTTGGGTTGAAATAGAACATGTTCTCATGTTTGGTGATTCAAAAAACGCATTATTTTTGACATAATTTACATTATTACAGTACCTTTCTCCCAAACCTGGCACAAATGCCTGGATTAGTTCTGTTTTTGATGAAGGCCCGACACAGTACTGCTACGCCTCACATCACACACTGACTCAAATTCAAAAAGGGAAAAAGCGTAATTAACCCTTTCATACTACGTATCTTAACTTTAGTTCGTCAAAATATTGCGCCCTTTCCTGCTCACTAAGTCCATCTCTATGTGATTTAGCTGCTTCCACATGATTTTGTGTGGTTTAGACAGCATAAATTAGCAGAACAACCTATTTAGTAGTATATTAACCGTGCAATCCATGCTGTTGTTTACATCCGAGTATCACCAATATGGCCGCGCATCCGGTTAACTGACCAAATCGTGACATAAATTCAAACCCACTCTTGAATAATCCACTTTATTCCTCACTAAATTATCGGCCATTTAAATCAATAATTTAATTAAATGTCTTACTCTAAAAATAGTAACTTGCTGCCACCTACTGGCTGTTTTACTTACTTACTTACTCGTAAACTCACTATATTCAAACTTTATATATTTAAAACATCTATATGATAGTTTTAAGCAATAGATATGTAGCTTTGTAAACAAATAAATCATTGTGTATATCAAATGCACGTGCCTCTGTAACTGCTTCTCTGTAAAACTATAGACCAATTTAGAGTAGATCTCACAGTTAAGTCACTTGCAGCTGTGCGCACAGTGGTTGCAGAAAAACACCGGAAAAAATAAGTATTTCTGTGCCTTTTGATGTCAAAATCTGAATGCAAATCATTTTTATACAACACTGTCATCAAGACGCCATTTGAAGCTAAACGCAGATGTTTAAATGGACAAACTATGGATGAAAACTGCTTACTTTACTTTTAAACCATGAATTTGATTTAAACAATAGGTCTATATAATATTCACATGTTGTTAACAGGGGGCATATTGTATTAGCCCTACAGTTACAGCATGAAATATTATTTAAACATATTACTATTAACATTTTTACATAACATTTATTTATTTTAATCTTACAATTCAGCCTTTTTTTTGCAAACGCAAGTTTATATCTACTAATTCGGACTTTATAACTTGATTTAAAAAAAAATAAAGAAAGAAAGAAATAGTGAGTTTTCTGCTGCCAGATGGGCTCTACCCATAAAAAAACATCATCCCTGTTTCGGATCTGTAAGACTATCCCACTATCTAAGGTCGATTTTGTTGAATATCAGTGCTTATCGATGAGTGACAAGCTCTTGTAATGATCTGAGGACATTTTAAAAATAACATCTAATCAATATAATCTATAATTGTTTTCAAATCAAACTATTTTGTACCGTATCCATGTAGTTCTCCAGCCATAAAAGCTATCTCTCCCGAATTTACAAACCTATAATTGGTCTATAGTTTTCAGTGATCAGTTAGCCGAGTCATTGCATAAGCATTACATTCATTCATAATTAATTAATTTACTCATTTAAGGCGTATGGGTTGCCAGATTGGCATACAGCAGTAACAGGCAGGAAAGGAATAATTGACGACGGGGCGTTGAGACGAAGCAGAGTTGCCGTTACACCTCGGGTGTGCATTATTTTCATTGAATTCAACGGACCGAAGTCAATTAACCGACGACAAACTGGCCCATGTACGCAGATATCCATGCCTTCCTGTGTTTGTGTATTTAACTGCAACACGCACATCACGCAGCCTTTAACCCAGAAGTGTCAGCATGCAGTTGAGGTGGGCTATGAAAAACTGACGAAACCAGTGGTCGAACGCTATGAACATAATAGTCGCTATGATGCACCCGTATGCTGCACTTTTAGCCGCATTAATTAAAAATGTTTGGAATCTTTATGTGAAGATGCTTAAATAAATATGTTCATAAAGCATTAACGTATATATTTACTTATAAAGCTTGTTGCAGTGTATGAGTATAGTTGTTTAGTTAACTGTGTTGTACATGCAACTGACTTTCAAAAATAGTTATGCGCCCCAGTAGAGCTTTGGGTCTAGCGCTGCCCCTGGTCTGTGCGTCTATCAAAAGAGATCGACAGCAGTGTCTCTACTAATAGTGAAACTAAGTTCATTTTCTTCAAGACCACTTTGTGTGTGATAGCTGTCATGTAGTCTTTAAGTTGTTATGCGTATGCTAACATGTGTGTAACTGTATGTGTGTGCGTCTGTGAGGGAGAGAGTATGGGAGAAATAACAGATGTGTTTTCCGTACATAATAAAACGTAATTTTTTGGCAAAAATCATCATTTTATCCTATTGTTTACTGTGTTTGGATTTTTGGTGATTTTGCTGTTTTAGGCTGTAAGGACCTTTGAAATAACTGAAATCGTGTGGTAAAGTGATATAGACATGTAATGCAGTTAAGTGTTGCCTGGAACTACGTTCGCCGTGTGTTTCTCTGAAAATAATGCACACCTCCAGAACGTCCGTCTGCCCCGCAGTATAAACACATAAACGCCTTATTCAACCAGCCGCCATTTTGAATCGAAACGAGGCTGTGAGGGATAGCAGTCCAGCAGCTTCCACTGTGGCGTATTGTTGCGTACGGCGATTGCCAATCGTATAGCCGTAAAATAATACATCATTTCACAATTTATAAAGGGCCATAGAATGCATTGAAACAATATTATAAATTGTTCTCTGATATCTACATAGAAGGTATATGGCAGAGGAAAGGGCAAAACATCTCCAGAAATGGTTTAACTGCTCCATTTACAACCCTAGGATTTGTCCCTAGAATCAAATGCTCTGTTATTGCCTTATTTGGAATATTTGTGAATATTAATGAGGAGGTCTGCTCTGATTGGCTGTTTCACAGAGCTGCTCATCTCAGTAGCTGCCACATAAAGGAAATATTTATTTAACTATGGAGCTTTAATATGCGGTTTGTTGAATCTGCCGTTTTGAATCCACTACATTTTACTCTCTCTATTGTGATGCATGTGCTCTGTGTAACGTTATACTGCAGCCACACAAGCACTTACCACACAAGATTAGATGCTGTCAGCGGTGAATAGGATCTATAAATCATTCAAAGAGATGACCTATTTTCCAGTGGTCTTTTGCAAACACCAGATTTATATAAGAAGGAGGAAATGGTGGTGTTTGAGACTCATGTGTGTCATGTCCATGTACTCAACTGTTATTATTCAACTATGCCAAGGTAAACAGTTTTCCATTCTATGGCACCTTTAACAGGACAACAAGCTCCAGAAAACATGGATTGTTCGACGGGACATATGTGACCCTGGACCACAAAAGGTTCAATTTTACAAAACTGAGATGTATACATAATATGGAAGCTCAATAAATAAGCTTTCTATTGATATATGGTTTGTTAGGATAGGACAATATTTGGCCGAGACACAGCTATTTGAAAATCTGCAATCTGAGGATGCAAAAAAATCTAAATACTGAAAAAAAGTTGTAAATTAAGTTCTTAACAATGCATATTACTAATCAAAAATTACATTTGATATATTTATAGTATGAATTTTACAAAAATCTTCATGGAACATGATCTTTACTTAATTTCCTAATGATTTTTGGCATAAAAGAAAAATCAATCATTTTGACCCATACAATGTATTTTTGACTTTAGCTACAAATATACCCCAGCGACTTAAGATTGGTTTTGTGGTCCAGGGTCACATATTGCCTAACTTTCAGGCAACAATATTGCATTTATTTAGGAAAATGACTGTGGAAACTAGCCTGTTGGCTCGCTGTCCTCTAAACGCTTCTGATATCTGAATATCATTTTGCGATTACGGCAAACCAATAAGTAAATGTTATCTTTTGATCTCTTTGCATAAAAATAAAAAACTATCTATCTACTATCTAATATAAAAACTTTCTACCCACTGTTTTTTGTATGACTTAACACGTCTGAAAAAGGCTTACGTCCTTTCTTTGTCCTGTGGAAATTTGTGAAATGATATATTCTCTATTTTTATGACTAAACCATCTACATCTCGGTACGCAACAATACGCCACAGTGGATGCTGCTGGACTGCTGTCCCTCACAGCCTTGTTTTCGATTCAAAATGGCGGCGGGCTGAATAAGGCGTATAACAGTGTCCTGTGTGGAAAGATGTTTCCCCAGCTGACGGTTATCCATTCACCTGCGCAAGTGAACAGCAAGGTGAGCGTCGGCAGCTTAATGAGGTGCGCTGGAGTGACGTTCGACGCCCCTCTTCGACTGACTGGCTAGAAGAGGAGCTGTCAATCCAGAACTAATGAACCAATGATGACGCTTGAGCCCGCCCTGGTTTACATGAACCTCCAACCGCAACATTTGGAAAAAAAGGGTACAGAACAAGGAAACAAAAGCAAAGTCAAAAACAGAAAGCACAAAAACAGAAATATAACCAAGCAGAATGTTTTTGTCTGCAAGTCAGATCATTTTGCATTAATATTTCAGTTTTGCGCAGCATGATTTTGTGTTCAAAGTTTTGATTTACGCATATTATTTTTCGATCCGTGACCATTGTTTGCTATTCTGAAAACTATGCTTTCATTTTAAAATGTTGTGCAATACATTTTACTAGTTTTTAAATATAAGTTTCACGCTTATTATTTTTTTATCCATGACTTGCAATACATTTAGAAGAAATTTGACCCCATACATACTGGAAATTCTTGGACCACGATGACAGTTGACAAGGCATTTTGGGACTGTCCAGGTGCTAGCAAGGCTTTCCAGCTCCAAAAGACACTAAGGCATGGATGGCTGGCCATTCACATCAGCTGAAGGAAGATAGAGCAAAATCTGTGGCTTAAACCATGAATGGAGAAGGATTTCATCCAATCCAATCCACCGGCTTGGGTCTTGCTGCAGGAGATGTCGAATCAGATCAGCAGCAATCTGTGCAAAAAGATGAGGGACAGAGTCAGGTTACAAACTTTAACTTCACACCTGAGGATATCTTTGAAATAAGCTAAAAATTTGACTGTTCTAGACTATCCACCTTTGTCTTCGCGTATGAATTTGTAAAGTTTATTGGTTTGGCTTCTGGTCTCATCTGCATCCAGATATTTTTTTTTGCTACTTGTTATTGCAAATTGGTGTGTCTTAACGTATTATTTTAATGTATTATCTTAATTTTGAACACACTAGGTTAAAGTGCAAACAGTGCACATTGTAATTCTTCTCATTATTTCCCTGTAGTGGATAATAAACCAGAAGTGTCACCCCTAGGCTGAGAAAAAAAGTTTTAATTTTAATTAGTTTCCCACTTTACAATTGGTCTTTTTTTGTAGTAAAGAATGCCATCTTACCGTCTGACAATTCAGGCTCAAACCATTTATCCCGACCTATTTCCAGCAGGTCCTTCTTTTTGGGAAAGTGTCCGCACAACATTACGAACAGGACCACTCCCAGAGACCATACAGTAGCAGGTTTCCCATGAGAGACCAAGAGGTGTAGGATGAGCAGGCTAGAGAAAAGATCATTTTTAGGATTGTTAGATGAAAGCGTTATACAGTTTACATCCCCATTTCAGAATCTGTCAAATGTTATTTATTTTATCAAAACAAGATGGACCATACATAATGTGTGTTATTCTTCATTTAGCACAGACCTCAATAAGATATTTTGCATAAAAGATGTTTGCATATAGTTCCTGAGAAATAGTTGAATTTATAAAAAATGAAGCCGTTCAAAAGTTTACATCCCTTTGATTCTCATCCCTTGTTTGTTCTTGTTGTTTAAATACAAAGAATTTGTGGAACCTGAAGGATTTTTCTGAAGAACAGCACACAGTTGAACAGGACAAAAAAGACTCATAAACAATCACTAAACAACAAAAGCTGTGGATCGTTCCAGTAGCAACATGGTATTCAGAAACAAGTGAATGTAAACTTTCAAACAAGGTCATTTTTGTAAATTCAACTGTCTTGTGGACTATATGCAAACCTTTGTTATATGAAATCTCTTATTCACGTTCAGTGCTTAATAGATACGATCCCTCTTATTTTGGTAAAATCATTAACATTTTGCAGATTCTGAGGGAGATTTGAACTTTTGACATCAACTGTAGTAAATATAGATTCAGTTCAGTCTTCGACATACTGTTATGAAAAAGGTAGCCTACTTACAGTGTTGATGCAATCCATGTTCTTCATCTTCTTCACAAATTTTATTGCCACCTGTTCAAAAACAAAAAAGTGGTTCAAATTTCCATTTCAACATGTGGACGTGTGATCCAACAGGACTTGAAATGCACAGGACGATACCTCAAGGCCGTTCTCCAAGCGCTTCCCTCGCCAAGCATTCGGCTGACTTCATATCGAGTCAATATGTTCTGCTGATTGGAACGAGGATCCTGAAGACCATCGTCTGCTACAGCACAGTTAATGTCCCGCAAAACACTTTGGTCTAAAAAATTGAAAAAATTGGGCTGGTGGTAATAACTGCCTGCTTGGTTTCATCTGCGTTTAAATCTTGGAATAAAAATCAGTTTCCAGCCTCTGTTTAGCTTTTGGTAATTCATTCCACATCATTCTAATTTCTAATAAAGTCCTTATTAATGGTGACCCATATTTACTGTGTGCTGTAGAGATCTTGATGCTCAGAGTTGAAGAGTTGATTGATTCACCATCAGCGCTTCTCTCGTCTTCTGGTGCCATAGTTTGGTCCTGCACTTGCTGAGCCTGACCTGCGCTGCCTTTCGTCTCAAAACTACTCTTCCTGCTCTTTTTCTCCCGACTATCATTTCCCTCACTAACACTGGTGGACTGCACAAAAAACAGAAATCATCCACATACATAATACTTAGACAAGATTTGGCTTTTTCAGATTTCTTTCAATGTCACATGTATACAAACAAGAGCACAAAAATATGTAAACATCTTAAAAATGTGAATATATCTTCATATCTAACTTACAGTTAAGGTCAAAAGTTTACATACACCTTAGAGAATCTGCAAAATGCTTATTTTAACAATATAAGAGTACTGAGCTGAATAAGATATTTCACATTAAAGATGTTTACATATAGTACAGAAGAGAAAATAATAGTTTAAACACTCACTGATGCTCCAGAGAGAAACACTATTCTTTAAGAGTTGGGGTGAAAACTTTTGACAGAATGACAATGTGTACATTTTTTTTTTATTTTGCCTATATATATATATATATATATATATATATATTATTTAGTACTGCCTTTCAAAAGCAGAAAAAAACAGAAGATAGGTGTTATCTATAAGACAAAATAAGTTAAATTAACTCTGATCTTCAAATGCAAAAGTTTTAATGCATTGTTTTTCCTTCTGGAGCATCACTGAGAGTTTGAACCTTGTCATAGTTGCATATGACTGAAAAGATGGATCTCAAAATCATACAGTCAATGCTGGAAAGGGTTCAAATACACAAAAATGCTGAAAAACCACAGAATTTGTGGAACAGAGGGTATTTGTTGTCATGAACAACTATCACTAAACAAAAAAAAAAACACATCTGTGGATCTTTCAGGTCACAACACAGCATTAAAACAATAAGTAATTAAGTATTAGTGAAATAACCAGATAAATACAGTAAGAAAATAATAACAATACCGGTTAAGACCATCCTCCAAGCGTCTCCTTTCATAGCCAACGCTGTATCTTCCTCTCAGAGCACTTTACTGGCTTCATTCCTCAAATGTAGTCTTTAAAAAAGATAATTGTAGTTGACATAAAATATCAAGAGCTGACAGTAGTTTATGAAACTGTCTTTGGTTATGGCAGTAAACGCACCTTCAGCCATCATGTCGACTTGAACTAAAGCTGGACTGGACTTTGGACCACTAAAAGTAGCCTTGTCCTTCTCCAAACTCTTCCTCCTCATCCTCCTCATCAAGCATTAACGGGCTGACGGTTGAACGCCACGTTGTGCTGAGTTTTGGCATGTAGGCTACTTGGAAGGAAAGTGTACACTTGAGCGCTAAGAGAACTCAGTTTTCTCCTAATACTCTTGATAATCGATGTTCACTTGAATAAGTCGCTGTGAAAGTGTAAAAGTGCTGAATGATCAATCAAACACTATGCAGGATGTGAGCGCGAACTCAAGCAATGCAAAGTTAGCTCTGCTCGCGACTCTAGAATGTTGTGATTCAGTTATAACGTCATCGCCATAGCAACGACTAGTTGTGTACTTTAAAAATATATATGATAATAAATGTTTATGCATTTGTTATATAATTATTAAATAATAATTCAGCAAACAGCTAATTATACATAATATAATTATCAAATCACTATTATTCAATACTTATTAACTTGTTTAATTAATATTTTTATGCCTTTATTATTTACAATAAATAAATAAATTACTAATTAACGATCAATAGCAAATAATCGCATCCAAAATAAGTTTTTGTTCACATGTGTGCGTGCTGTGTTTATTTAGTATGTATAGGCCTGTATAAATACATATATACATATATAAATACGCTCATAGTTTATATTCTGAAAATATTTACATTTATATAGTTTGTATTGTACAATGCTCAAAAAAAGGGAACACTAAAATAACACATCCTAGATCTGAATGAATGCAATATTCTTATTAGATACTTTGTTAAAGTTATATAGTTGAATCAGCAGCATTAACTAGTTTTATGTGAATTTAATGGCGAGGTATAAGTATAAAGTATAGTGTTTTGATAGTACACAAAAAATAGAGAAAAATACTATAGTTAATAACTTTAGAAATTCATCATCATGTGGGCACGGAATTCTATTCTATAATCAACATTTCTAAGATGTGTTTGTGATTCAAGAGAGCTGTGCTCCAATAGACTTTTATTTTGGTCTGCTGAAGTGACGCCATAAAGCTGCGCTCCTCATCTGTTTGTGGTTCACCTGAAGAAAGGTTTGTGGTTTTAAAGTTTTAAAGTTTAAACCAATGCACACTGTTACATCAATTAAAGCGTTTTTACAAGCTATGTAAAATGAATGCATCATTATTAAATATAACGTTGTAATGCTATATTTAGTGTTACTTAAAACATTACCCTTCAGTAAAGACAATGGCTGCGTTCGAAACCGCATACTCAATGAGTAGGTACTTAATTTCAATAAATACTTACTTAACGAGCGCTAAAAGAGTACATACTCTACAGCCAAATCTCGTTGGCTGTGTCCAAATTCAGGGTCTACATCCTTCGGACTCATTTGAAGGATGTTACGTCACAGCGCCGTGACGAAGGCTGTCCAAATTCGTAGGATCCTTCAAATGCGGCCCACAAATACGTCCTCCTTTTCCCCGAATTGGAAGGATGGGTCTGGTGGATCCTTTCCCGTCCTACCTATCCCATAATTCCTTTCAGCAGAGCGCTTCCGGAATTTTCAAATAATAGCGGACGAAGCGAGCGGTAGTTATGATGTAAGTTTTAAAAAAAAACTGGCGTTTAAAAAATTTTTTTTTTACAGCGGTTGTCTAGTTAGGCCTTTGGTTTTAGCATTAAGCTTATTTTTTTTATTTTTTTACATTTGTATGTTTATATGTTAAAAAACATCACTTTCGTGAACTAGCTTCTTTCTTACTTTCTTTCTTTACTGTGTGAATATCCCCTTACACACAGCTAATTTCTTGTTAGTGATTGAAGCTGTTTCTAACGCTTTTAGGGACGATAGAGCAGTTCTTTTGTTTTGTGAAGTACAGATAACCTTACTTCTTGCTTAGCGCTGTCACGGTTGCTAGGCGACCGAATATGAGCAACGGGTAGGGGAGGGAACTGAAAGAAGTGTAGGCTGTCCAAATTCACAGACACCTACTTCCAGGTTTTGCGGTCTTTGGAGGACCCCTCCTCCTTCAACCGGGTAGGAAGGATCCTAAGGAGGATGCAGACCCTGAATTTGGACACAGCCGTTGAGTATGAATGTGAGCTGCCATGTTGACGTTACCTTCTTCTTCTTCTTTAATCGCCGTTCACTCCTACGGAGTATTACCGCCACCTACTGTACAGTTTACTCACTTACATGAATGAATCTGATGTTGATGAATCTGCATTGGCGTTACCATGTGACCTGTGACGTTATACCAAGCGCAACAACTTAAAAGGTATGACTGACAGGTGCACTAACACCTGATTTCATCAGTGGAATATACCACTATGTATAGAAGAATGTTTGCAAGACAAATCACTGCAATATTGTCATCCAAAAGGAGACGTCGGGCAGCTGCTCGAAGGTCTCACCTTTGGAGAAGAATGTTCATTCTACAATCAAAAAATGTAAGTATCAATACTTAAAAATTCAGAAATTAATTGCATTGCTAGCTCACTCCTACAATTATGTAATAATGTTGATAAATGCTGACCAATAGTAAATTATATTGCATAATTTGTCACTGAAAATTATATATTTTAGTAAAACAAAGAAAAAAGCAACTTAATTGTATTGTTATATGACCTAACTATACATGAACTAGACAAAATCAACCAATGTGAATACATGCATTTTCAGTTAATTTTCATGTTAATGCATGAATTAAAGTATATTCTAAATATTAAAAATAACCATCACAATAAATCAATACAAGTCCACAACATATGAAACAATGCTTTATTTAAATGTATTGTGCTAACTATCACATATTTACAGGCGGTGAACCCCACATCCTACTGCGGTCTTAATGCAGCTGTGCCGATTCTGCAGCTGTATTTGGATGAAGCAGCTGACCACCGTGCCCACTTTCGCCTGTCTTTGCCGTCTATCAGGTCCTTCATTGGTGCACTCAGACTGGAATCTGACCATGGGTGGGAAATGGATATCAAGGTGCTGGTGTTCCTCTACTGGCTTGCCCATGCAGCGTCAGGCTAGTGTCACAGACCTTCGATATCCCCAAGACCTCTGTGCATGACATTGCAGTGTTTCCCACAGGTTTGAAGGCAATGTGTGGTGGTCAGCCCGGGGGGGGGGTCTATGAGGGGGTTAGATGTTTGTCCGTTGGGGGGGGGGTTGGTTGGATAGGGGATACGATTGGATCCCCTAAAGGTTCCTAAAGGTTAATAATTAAAAAAAACTGTTAATAATGCCTACTTGCTGCACAGTCTAAAACTTTTGTTAGGGCACCTAATTTTGCGGGGCTTCCTAACAAGGTTAATTTAGTTTTGCTTTTTTAAATTCGTTTTATTTTAAATAGAGATCACGATTTCCTAGCAATTCTAAACTAAGCAAAATAATGTGAGACAAAATATTAATTGCTTCAGTCTATTAAAAAGTGTTTAATTCATTTGAATGAATTATTAATAATTTAATACATAATATTTAAAAAAGAATATATTTAATACACCAACTTTTTATATTAAATTTATGAAAAAGTGGTTTGAATGAATAAATGATTTGCTCACAAAAACATAACTGGATGAACCTGCGTTTTTGAATCAATCTCTAGTAGTCAATGACTGAAATACATATTTTAACAGTTGTTTCCATCTAGTGGTGAAACTAAGCAATCGACACAAACATTACTTGAAGCGCCGATTACTTTCAAAAGATGACGTGCTCTGTTTTGATCTCTACAATAGACATCACATCAGTGTTTATATCCAGACTATGACCTTTAATCAGAATATTGCTGTGATAATATTAACGACTGGGTATTTGAAAAGACTGTTTGTGAAGCTGTTTTGCCAAAAAGCTGTTTTTTTTTTACATAAACATGATGACCGCTCTCTCTGTCAAATATAGATTTGAATGTTCCGGTAAGACTTTTCAAAGGTTTAACAGACATGAGGAATCGTTGTCATTTACAAATGATCGCGTGGGTGTTTGAATCTCTATCATTTAACGATTAAGCAGCTCCAGTATATTGGTTTGATCGCTTGTGTTACATAAAATACATCAATAAAAACTGATGCAGTAGCCTAGATTTAATTCAGGTGCTGTTCATGTCGCAGTCTTTATTTTTCCGCCATGGGGTGAGAACATAATTATTACGAAAACAATTATTTATTTGATAATTATTATTTTATTTCAGTTAGTTTTTCAATAAAAGTTGTTAGTTTCGTTTCGTTCTAGTTTTTCATTTATTTTTGACATTTTTATTTTATTTCAGTTTACGAAAATGTTTTTTGATCAATAGTTTTCGTCTTAGTTTTAGTTTTCGTTTACGAAAATAACCTTGCTTCGTAAATAAAGATTCTAAAAGCTACTAGGATCCAACTAGGCTAGCCTACATTTTACCAAATTTGCAACTAGTTAACTTTCTAAAGAAGACGCAATCGCGTTTGCTAAGGGTCGGGACTTACAGTAACATCAACACACTGCAACTATTGTATTCAGAATATAAAATATTTTAAGCACTTTTTAATTAAAAGTGTTCACGAGATACCAACCTTTCGCCAGCCGTCTTCTCTCCACAGATGATCCAGACAGATGTGGTGTGCAGTGCACGGAGGGGACGGGCTGTGTCTGCCCCAAACATCTGTGTGGCTGCTCTCCATGAGCATGACTATCTATAAAACATTTAAACCAATTAAAACATTTAAAATGAGTATTGTCAGCATTTCAGTTCTTGCGTAATTTAATTTCAAATGTTTACAAAGATATGCTCATTTCTGGTGTAGCCTTATTACTTTTGTGGTGTAGTTAGCTAAACTGCTGAACTGGTGAGCAGAAGGTTGCTGGTTCCATCTCTGCAGCAGCCATCATAACCAGTGTGTCCTTGAGCAAGGCTCATTTCTCCAGATTGCTCCACTGGGGTCCCTGTAATAAGAACACTGTAAGTCAGTTCGGATAAAAGCATCTGTCAAATGCAGAAATCAAAATGATTTTAGAAAAACCTTTTTTGAAAGCGTCTCAGAACAAACTCTCTATAAAGCTTCTGTTTTATTACTGTTTTCTAAAGCTGTTACTGTAATATAACTGCATGTCATACATTTTTTATTTGGGGGCTTAAAAGGTTAGTTCACCTGAACATAAATTCTATCATTATTTACCTGCCTTCATGTTGTTCAATCTCTCTTTTTTTATTATTCCGTTAATACAATATCAGTCAATGGAGCCTGATTTTCAGGAGCTTCATGACATTATTTGATGATGCTTTTGAAACTTCTGAAAGTCCACTGACTGATACTCAGCTCTTGTGTAAAAGGCGGGAAACACGGGGATCAAACAACATGAAGTAAATACTGATTAAATTTATATAGTTTGTTAAACTTTAATCACTTTGTTACTAGTTTGTAGTTAATGCAAAACTTAAGGCAGTTTGTGCAAGCAGTCTCAAGTTCAATTTAGGTCATGGAGGGACATTGTTCTGCAGAGTTTTTCCTACCCTAATTAAACACACCTGAACAATCTAATCAAACCAATTAATAACAGCTGCTTTGAAAATTACAGACAGGTGTGTTGGAACTAAACCCAACAGAGCAGTGGCCAACATGATATTCCTTTAAGTGCTCTATATGCATTTAGGAATCAGACACACAATAATAAAACTATCCTTTTAAAGTGTGTGTGGTACATTACACCCCACATATGCACAAATCACTTTATATTTTAACAATTTATGAATGTTATCTTCTGAATGCATCACCAAATGTCTATAAGTCCACAGTGTACTGTGAATAGAAATTGTTTTATATGCATTGTATCAGGCATAATGTCTCAGGCCACCATTTGATGTTGTTTTAGCAATGCTATTATGAATAGATGATTAGAAATATATATACCCTGGACCACAAAACCTTAAAGTCTTAAGTCGCTGGGGTATATTTGTAGCAATAGCCAAAAATACATTGTATGGGTCAAAATTATTGATTTTTCTTTTATGCCAAAAATCATTAGGAAATTAATTAAAGATCATGTTACATTAAGATTTTTTTGTAAAATTCCTACTATAAATATATCAAAATGTAATTTTTGATTAGTAATATGCATAAAGTTTGGTCATTTACAGGTCATTTTCTCAGTATTTAGATTTTTTTGCACCCTCAGATTCCAGATTTTCAAATAGATGTATCTCGGCCAAATATTGGCCTATCCTAAAAAACCATATATCAATAGAAAGCTTATTTATTGAGCTTTCATATGTTGTATACATCTCAGTTTTGTAAAATTTTACCTTATGACTGGTTTTGTTGTCCAGGGTCACACATATATATATATATATATATATATATATATAGAAGCCATTTTGATCTGATTTTTAAAAATGGTTTAATGTATCTCCTTTATAAAAAAATAAATAAAGGAGATACATAAAACCATTTTTAAAAATCGGAATCTTTTTATCTTATTAAAAGAGACTACAAAATAAATATGGATGGTCATTAAAGCATTGCTAAAACAACAAAGCAAGTAGTGGCCTATGATTTTTTGCACAGTACTGTATGCATATCGATAGATCGATAGATAGAATCTATTTTAAAATGTTTGTTCTTTATGTAAACCAAATGAGTAAATGATCAGAACATGCTTTTATTTTACAATTTATTTAATTCATTTTTTTGTGAAAGCCTCAAGGATGCGAAGGAATCTTTCCTCCCTTTCCTTTGCCTCCCTGTCTCTCCTTTCCTCTCTCTCACTTGTTTCCTGCCGCCATCGCTCTTCTCTTTCTCTTGCCTCTCTTTCTCGTCTCTCCTCTCTCTCTCGTTCCCTTCTGTCTTCCTTCTCCTCCATTTCTCGCCATCTTCTTTCCTCCCTCTCAGATGCTTCCTGCTCTCTCTCCGCTTCCCGTTCCTCCATCTCCCTCATCAGATCGGCGAGATCTTTTTTTCTTTTTCCCAGCGCTGGCATCACCGAGGATGAAGAGGCCACAGCAACACCTGGCCCAGATGAGGCAACGAGAGCAGGTGGTGTGATGGAGGGTCTGCTCCCAATTGCCTCATCCATGGCAGTATACCACTTCCATGATGCTGCTGTGTGGTCTCCATCCTCAGTGCTCACGCCAGTTGCTGGACATTTCAGTTCCTACAAAATTGCACAAACACAATACAAAAACAGTCAGTTTAACAGCACAGTGTGATTTGATTTCTTTATTAGAGGTAACAATATGATCTTACTTTGTATTTTTGTTTCAAGTTTTCCCTTTTTTTTTTAATGAATGAAGCAGTGACCTTTCCTTGCAGGCCCTGCTCCACCACAAAAGCTCTGCAGCAAAGGCACAAAATCAAGAAACAGAAAAGTGCTGTAATAACTATTTGAAATAACAATAATTAAAATAAACTACAGCTTAAAATTTAAAAAGATGTTTTATTCATTTCTGTTGTATACTTACTCGAAGCCTTTGATGGCAGCATTTCGCTTTCCGGTAAAGAGGGCTTCATTAGCCGCTCTCCACCGGATAAGCAGATGCGTCTGCTCATCTGTCCCTGTAACATTCAAATAGATTCCCTTAGTGATGTATGCTCTCAATACTACATTCACATGTTGAGTTAGTTACTGATGTGGTTGCTTTTTATCCAACACAAATGTTTCTCAATACATCAACAGTACTAATGGACAAATAAAACATTCTTTATGTAATCTAATTTATGTCATCTAATTTCTTTACATTACTTACAGTAACATCTAATGTAAGCAGTGATGCTAACTGCATAAAAGCACACATACATCATTCACATGTGTTCATCTGCAAAACTTATCTAAGATTTTCCTGTCAGATGTTAAGTATTCATTTGGTTATCATCTTTTAGATATATATGGTGTATCTTACATGTATATTCACATTAGAGACGTACGTGTGCTTACTACTGTTAGCTATACATAAAACAAATCAGAAATATAACGTTACTATGCTATGTAGCGTCTTTACACCTGCAACAATTGAAGTTTACAGAATCTCAACAAACAGAAGGAACGGTGCTATTGGTTTCTAATACTCACATTTAAAAAACACCCGCGTCCATTTTTCATTTGAAATGTTTGGATATGACTTCTAGGATAGAAAAGTGTCCATCGGATGCACACTCCAGAATCTGGGCTAAAGCAGTAGGACATCCGGGGATTTCTCGCCTACTCTTTTATGAATACTGAGGTTTCGAACGTACTTTTTTCTTCACATACTCATTTTCCCTACTATATAGTAGGTAAGTAGGCATATTCGAACACACTTTAAGTAGACGTTCACCCGAATCTCGCGGGAATTAGTGCATTCGCCTACTCATTCTCGCCTACTCTTTTATGAATACTTAAGATTCAAACATACTTATTCACTCGCCTACTGCTTTTTGCCTACTATATAGTATGGAAGTATGCGGTTTCGAACGCAGCCAAGGAGAGCACAAGACAGGTATCATCACACTCACCTGCTGGCATCGTTGCGATGGATATCCTTCTGCAAATAAACCTGTTGATTACCTGAGTGAATCCTTTTTTTCTGTGTGAATAACTCAATAAATGAGCATTTATTACATGAATTCTTTGTAAAGGCTGTAGAGATAATCATACATGTAATACGCATAACCATAAATGTCACACATATAACATTCATGCATTTTAAACATTTGTCATTTTTAAAAATGTGTACTTTTAATTTATAACGTTACATTTTGAGGTTTTCCCCAAACTAAATGTAATCATAAACAAACAATAAATCCATCAGTCTACAATCAAGTGTTTAGAACTTTAGTTTATTATGAATGACATAGACAGTCATAAAAATAACATTCATTGTTAACACTTTTCAATCAGGTTCATTTATGAAACATTAGTTAATACATCAGCTAACACAATATGTATAAGTTAACAGAGCAACGTTTCTAAAACGGTGTAATGTAAACATGATTTCATTTATTTTACATTTCCGTAAACAGTAAACCGTAAAGTGTGAACAGTTTTCTTTTATTTTGGATGTTTAATATCTAATTGAATCGTTTTAATGAGAGTATCGTTCTTTCTATATTTTAGTTTTTTTGTTTTGAATTTTTGTAATGTATTGTATCGTTTTTTTCTCTCAAAGGTTGGTTGTCCACTGCCTGGTGTGTAAGGAGCCGCAGGACGACATCCACGAGCATCTGGCCAGATGAAAGGGCGAATCAAGCCCAGGCTTCCGCCAGAGACTGGGCGCGGAACGCCCGGGTTTGGGACTTCCAACATTTATGTAGGCTACTGCCGGACAGAGGTTACCAGGTGGCAATGGTGAAGGAGCTTCTTCGGCTAGGCTTCCTCATCAGGAACCAGCCGGACCTCAGTGAAGCTCCTCAGCTCCTTCTTCATCTGCCGGCCCTTCCACCTCCACCGCTGCTGTCGTCCAATCTTGTCAGCGCAAAAAGTAAGTGCAGCAAAGCATCGTTTGCAGTGCGACTTTATCGTGTCAAAATAAAGCTTGGTAATAGCAACATTATCATCGGCATACACCTGTCTTGTCTCACGTAATCTTAAGGGTGGAGTCTTAAGTATCCTGTCTGTTTTGATCCATTTCATCCAAACAGGCGTACTACTGGCTGTCTTTATCAATGTAAGACCATTTTGCGGGTGGCCAAAGAGGACACGGATAGAATACGTGGGGACCTGGAGTTGGGCTGCAGTATTTCGCGAAGAGACAAGACCGTGTACCATTATTACTGTGAGGCGGTCCTGGTCTACAATCATGTGCAGGTCCCCATGGCGGTGCAAAATCTAACAGTAAGTCCATCCATTGTGACCAGTTTACACTTTCACAAATTAACTCACACGCACATACTCTCGCTCCCACATACACACACACACACACACACACACACACACACACACACACGCACACTCGCTCGCTCGCTCACTCACTCACTCACTCAGGTTTGTTTTGCTATCCAAGTGAGGACATTCCATGGACGTAATGGTTTTTATACTGTACAAACTGTATATCGGCCTTACACTGCACCTACTCTAAACCTACCCATGACAGTAAACATTGTGCATTTTTACATTTTGAAATTGTTTTTTAAAGCTATTTCAAAAATGAGGACCCACGCAATGTCAGGTTTACGTCGTAATGGTCGTGCCATTATACAAATTGTGTCCTCATGAATCACAAAAACAAGCACACACGCTCGCTCATGCAAAAAATCACTCACAAACTCACCCACCCTGTTGCATTATGTTTATTAGTTGCAATTAATTAACACTGAAGAATAAATATAAGTTATATGAATTTGAATTTGATTTGCTTTAATAATTTGATTGTTGTTAACCTTTACAATATATTCAAACAAACTACATTTCCCATGAGCAGCAGGGCGGGAGACAAAGAGAAAGGAGGATGCTGGGATGATTCGAGGAGAGCCGTCTATATTTGTTAATGCGTCTATCGGCATTTGTTTTCTCTAAAACTTTGTTCAGTAAAGTTCCAGCGACAGAAATGTTCCCGTCTTATTCTTTGCTTCAAGCTATTTCATGGTGCCGAAAACCCGGGAATTTGGACTTTATTACCGAACTTTAAAAGGAAGTTTGGAGGTTAGCTCGCGGCGACGCAAGTGAGCGAGTGAAGAATGGCTGAACGCTACGAGCGGATGAGACGGAAGCGCGGAACAATTAGAGCTTCCACTACGCAAGATTGTGAGAAATTACGTGAACTGATGTCATTGCTTAGTACGAGAGAGGAAAGCTTGTCAGAATTGGACAAGGGGATAGAGGATGAAACGCCGATAGACGAACTCGAGGACGAGGTTGGAAGCGTGCAGGATTATCAGGACCGTATTGTGCTGTGGAAAAGACGTGCCACCCGGCTGATTCAGAGCAACAGAGACTCAACTGTAAGTGCCAGTGCTGTCAGATCGCAAAATAGACAGTCAGTTAAACTGCCAAAGCTGATAATTGACAAATTTAATGGAGAAATAAGTGCTTGGCAAGAATTTTGGAACCAATATGAGACTGCCATTCACTTAAAGATGCACTGTGTAAGAGTGAAAAGTTCACCTACTTGAAATCCTACTTAACTGGAGCAGCAGCTAAGGCAGTGGCAGGACTTACATTGAGTGATAGTAACTATGATGCTGCGATTGCATTGCTTAACGACAGATTTGGAAGGAAGGACCTTGTAGTGAATGCACATATGTCCAAATTGTTGAACCTAAATCCTGTGAAAAAATCAAACGATATCACAGCATTAAGACCGCTGTATGACGAATGTGAGATACAGATTCGAAGTTTAGAGTCTGCTGACATTCACTGTGATTCTTATGGCAGCCTTCTTTGCCCAATACTGATGCAGCTGATCCCAAATGATCTTGCACTCAGTTATACACGAAAGGCTAGCACGAATGATGTATGGAGTGTACCTGAGTTCATGGCTTTTTTGAAACTTGAAGTTCAGAGCCGAGAAAGAGCACAGCAACTCATAAGACCCAACTGCGTACAAACAGATGCCGTCCATAAACCGTTCAACAAGATAGCGCCAGGTAGTGAGTCACGGCCGAAGAGACTGAGTACTCCATCAGCTGCAGCCCTGCACACAGCTTGCCCTGCAGTTCCAACAAGCTGTGTATTTTGTGACTGCACAACCCATAAGTCAGAGTGTTGTCCCGATTACTCAGTATCCCCACGCAAAGAGAAATTGAAAAAATTGGGCAGATATTTTGTATGTCTTGGTACAAGACACATAGCAAAATTCTGCAAAGTTAAAGGGGTTACATGTCCGCTCTATAGTCGTCGCCATCATCAGTCTGTGTGTGAAAAATATGAAGAAAAACCAGAAACTTCTAGCACGACAGACACTGTGGTTTCATCTGTATCAAGTACAGTAAATATCAAATCGAGAGAACCAAACAGTGTTGCTGCAGACAGCGAAGGCATGGACAGAGGGTCCAGGAGGGAGAAAGATTGTACGGTGTTTGATAGACGGAGGTAGTCAACGAAGTTTTGTTCATTAAAGGCTGGTGAGGAGTTTGCAGCTGCCTGTACTGAGACAAGAGACATTGAACCTCCACACCTTTGGCTCTCCCAATTCTGTGATGACCAAGCGTAACACTGTGAAGATGATCTTGGAAAATGTGTGGAACACACAACAGAAAATCGTGATTGAAGCTATTGAGACCCCACAAGTGTCCTCGGCTGTCATGAAGGTACCTGATGATCAAATTCAAAGGGTGATGAGAGAAAAAGGACTGCAGCTCGCAGATTTTCCTCTTGAGGGCGCTGACCCAGAACTTCTAGTGCTTATTGGAGCAGATTTCTACTGGAAGGTTTTGTCTGGGAAGATTGAGAGATTAACTGATTCACTTGTGGCTCTGGACAGCGCCTTTGGCTGGGCCATTCAAGGAATTGTTTCAAACTCAAGCGAAAAGGAAACCACGTGTATGCACATTGGTGTAGCAGAAGATAATCAGATCTCAAAGCAGTTACATGCGTTTTGGGAAATTGAATCTCTCTGCATCGTCCATGACAAAACACCTAGTGTAGAAGAAGCTGAAGCGCTAGTGTCACACGGAGGGTCAGAGACGTGCGGATCCAATTGCAGCATTTATTGACAATAGTCAACAGGCAGGAATAATCACCAGGAAAACAGGAACAACGTAGGAAATCCAGGAAACAGTTCGATACACAGGCAATGGTCGCAATGGCAGGTAGCAGGAATCGTCAACGGGGTACACAGTCCAGAGTCATACACAGAGAAACCAACACAAGGGAAAACGCTCGGAATTACGACCATAGGGAACGGTAAGACTTCGCAAGGTGGCTGTGTGTGTGAGTGGCTTACATGCAGACAGTGTGATGAGGTGCAGCTGTGAGCAGTAATCAGTAAAGTGAGAGCAGGTGAATGCAGTGATTAGAGCAGTGGCTTGTGGGGAATGAAGTCCATGAAGTGTGGTGCAAGAGTACATGAAGACAGGATAGACCAGATACATGACAGAGCCCCTCCCCAAGGAGCGGCTTCCAGACGCTCTAACCACATAATACAGCCTGGAGGGTGGTGGAGCGGAGGCGGAACAGGGGGAGGGATGGAGGGCCAGGTCCATGTAGGGGTACTGGAACCACGAACTGAGGCGGAGCCGACGGAGGGAGAAGCCATGATGGAGGTAGGGTTGGCTCCTGCCTGGGGCCGACCGACGGAGGTGGAGCCGGTGGAGCCCGAGGTGAAACTGGAGAGTCGATGGTCCTGGGCGACACAGAGGATCCGGAGGACCAAGGCGGAACCCAAGGCTCTGGCGACCCCGGCGGAGATGGAGGTCCGGAGGTACGCAGCGGGGCCGGAGTGACAGAGGATCGAGGCTGTGCCCACGGGAGGGAGGAGGTCCACAGAGCCGGCAGGACGGAGTGACGAGGCGCAGCCGGAGGAGTAGAGTCCAGAGGCGAAGGTGGGGCGACGACTGACCGGAGCGGAGCCGGAGAGACGATGGAGCCCGGAGGAGCTGGTGGGCCGACAACGGAGACGAGGGAGCACAGATCCGGGGTGGAGCCGCAGGGTCGGAGGGCCGAGGTGGAATCCAGGACTCTGAGACTGGAGGTGATGGTGAGGGATCCTTCAGTCTGGACACCGATGGAGACTGGCAGTCCCACGGCAAGTCCTCTGCACCGAAGGTGGGATGTGGGTGAGCAGAGGGACTGTCAGGAGACAGAGGTGGCGGGACTGGAGCAGCAGGGAGGGTGGGTGGGAACAGTCCATGCATGAGCTCCGTGACCAGAACCGGGCAGACAGGAATCTCAGGACGACTGGATGGAACCAGCGGAGGCTCTGGAAGGCCGTGCGGAACCAGCGGAGGCTCTGGAAGGCCGGGCGGGACCAGCGGAGATTCTGGAAGGCTGGGCTGAACCAGCGGAGGCTCTGGAAGGCTGGGCTGAACCAGCGGAGGCTCTAGAAGGCTGGGCCCCAGCCAACATGTCCATGTGGGCCCCACATGGGATTTATCTGGGCTATGTGGGTATCAACTGGGCATGGGCACTTTGATGGGCTGCATGTGGGCCCCAACTTGGATAAAGATGTGGGCCCCAGTTAGGTTGCCCATTATTTCTTATTTGTGGGTCCCATATGGGCCACAACTGGGTTATATTATGGTTTTTTTTCTTTTCTTTTTTTTCTCCCTTTTTTTCAATTATGGGTCTAAACAGCCTAGCCCTCACTTTATTAAACATGGAACATATATAATAATATAAATATATATTTATCATAGTAATATTTAATATATACATATATAATTCCTCCAAAAAAAAACAAAAAAAACAAAAAAATCTTATTTAAAATGTAAAATCACTTCCTTTCTGCAGTCATTGCAGGATGCAATGGTTTGGTTTGGTGTCGTGCCTTCCCGCCGCGTTCTAATTTGAAAAAAAAAAAAAAAAAAAACACCGGTTGCCACTCTCATCACACACAGTCTGCTTGTCGAGGAAACCTGTCTCATAAGGTAAGATATGCCTTTCATTTTCAATTAAACAAGATTAATGTTTTGAAGGATGTTATCTAATAACAGACAGTAAAAGTTATTTGGTGGATTTTAATTGACAGCTCGAACCACCAATCAGTACAGCTTAAGCGTCACCTGTGAGTAGTTCCGCTAGACCGAAAAAGAAGTGCATGGCAGCAGAGTTCAGTGCAGAGCTAAATGATTGTTCTCCACAAAGTTTATTTACAGTTTGTGCGTGCAGCTAAAAGTAAGTTTGAATGTTCTAATCTTTATTGTTAATACTGTATATTGTTGCTGCTGAAGATAGTCACGGACAGCAGGTTAACGGCAGCACTGTATGTTTGCATACCACAATCGCAATTCCAGCAATCGCCATTTTTCTTCCTGTGTGAGTTAATATGTTTGAGTGTTTTAGACAACTGTTTACATGTTTATTAGATGCGGTATGTGGATTATATGTTTATTTTCACAAGCACGGATAAATGCCGTCATAATCACGTTCTAAAATTGCAGCGTCATGTTGTTTGCATAAACAGCCGGAATGACGCTAATGATGGTACGAACGCGGGTTCGAGCCCCGCTCGGAGCAAGGCTTTATATAATGATGATTATTGTAATTATACAGTGACTACAGTTAATTCTAGTAGTATTTCAATCCCCTTGTAACTGTTAATATGGTTGTGAATCTTTAATGTAATAATTTGCGTATTGTTATTTACTATTCTTATATGTATATCTTTCAGAACCACACATTCACCCTCTTATACTTGCATCTACAATGGACAATCAATGTCAAAGAAGAAACATCTGAGTCCTTGCATTCTAACCGGATGTACCATAGTGATTGCAAACTTTTACTAACCAGCCTAAATAAGTACTCTACAACAATTTAGATGTTGCTTTTACACTATTTCATCATAAGTAATTCCCTCGTAACAGTCGAGGAAGTGATAAAGAGAAAGAGGGAATAGCCATTTTCAGTTAATCCACAGATAGAAGAGACACAGCGAATACCTATCTATTCAGTCGTCATTTATTTTAAATGTACACAAAATTCCTAATTACTGCTAACGTTAACTGCTTAGCTACTTCTTAATATACTGTCTTCTAGGGGCTAATTTTATGTTAACAAGGTAAAAATATCAATTAACAAATGATTGAATCGTTTTTTCGGTCTTTTGCAAGTTAACTCGAAAGGAAGCAAGGACCGGTGAGTTATTGAGCTTGATGCTTGAAATGACTTTATATAATAAAGTTGCTGTGTTGCCAAAGCCAGTAAGGAATTACTGGAAAATGTGTTCATATGCCAAGATTTTATTTACACAAACATGAAGATAATTTTATTTAGCTTACATAGCTGTTTAAAAAAGTGAGCTTTGCATTACAGCATGATATGCATGAAGTATGATAGATTTATTATTGATAGTTGATAAAATAACACATTTTCTTTGTCTTTAGTGGATGTTTGAGTAAATCATTAATATGACATGTGACAGGTCTAATTTGTTTATTAGGCTATTCTTTATAGGAGTTGCATATGCAGTGCACAAAGAAAAGCTTATAAGAAGTTACATTAGATTGAATATTATGTCAGTTAAGGTGTCATTTGTTAACATTTCATGTATTTACTACCATGAACAAACAATGAACAATGCATTTATTACAGAATTTATTTATCTTTGTTAACATTAGTTAATAAAAATACAATAATTCATTGTTACTTCATGTTAGTTCACAGTGCATTAACTAATGTAAACAAACACAACTTTGAATTTTAATAATGTATTAATAAATGCTGAAATTAACATTAACTAAGATTTATAAATCATGTAGAAGTGTTGTTTATTCTTAGTTCATGTTAACTAATGTTAACTAATGAACCTTATTGCAAAGTGTTACCAAATGTATTTCTATAATTCTTATTCGGTGGTACAGTGATTACTTGCTAGAATTGATCATTTAAAAGCTGCCATGCATGTCAAAATTTGGAAAGTGCAAAATTTGACCGAAGGGATATGACAGAAAGTAACTGTTTAATAACTTTCCTCTAACAACTGAACAGCACCCCTTTAACTTCATATTCCCTTTGGTAGCAGATATTCCTTTAAGTGACAGTTTTGTTATTTGGACACAAATTTCCGACTGTATAGTACATAGATGTTTTTTAATGTTTCTTTTAATGTTTTATTAGCATTTTAAAGTTATTGGCTTTTCTGTGTCTTTTTTTCTTTAGGTATGAAGCTGAGGGGTGTGCCCAAACCCAGGAGTGATCCTCATCCACTGAATGTTTTTTCCCCCTCTTATCCTTTTTTATTTTAAAAATGTCTTTGTATAATAAATAAAAAGATGATTTGCAATTTATGAGTTGGAAGTTTTTTTCTTTACAATTGAAATATTTTGTCAAGTAAATATATATGGTCAGGTACAGCTTTACTAAAATATTCTAACTTGGCAAAGTTGAGAAAGTTTGAAATTTTATTTTGCATCATAGCATATTGAATTAATCTACAGGAATCAATAGATAAATATAAATGGGCCCACTGTGGGCCCACATGAGCCCCAAATATGGGCTATTTGTGGGTTCACTGTGTTTACCCATTTGGGCCCCGTAAGGGTTCTATATGTGGCCCACCTTGGCCCCAATTAATAGAACCCATTTGTGACCCATGTGGGCCCATATAATGAAAATCTTCACGGGCCCCACTTACAGCCCACTATGGACCCATCATGGGCCCATATGGGCTAACACACATGGGGCCAAAGTGGAGCCTATGGACAAAAATGTACAGGTCCCATCTGGGTTGCCCATCCAGGCCCCAAGTGACAGCCCATCAAAAACCCACATGGGGCCCACATGGACATGTTGGCTGGGGCTGAACCAGCAGAGGCTCTGGAAGGCTGGGCTGAACCAGCGGAGGCTCTGGAAGGCTGGGCTGAACCAGCGGAGATTCTGGAAGGCTGGGCTGAACCAGCGGAGGCTCTGGAAGGCTGGGCTGAACCAGCGGAGGCTCTGGAAGGCTGGGCTGAACCAGCGGAGATTCTGGAAGGCTGGGCTGAACCAGCGGAGGCTCTGGAAGGCTGGGCTGAACCAGCGGAGGCTCTGGAAGGCTGGGCAGCACCAGCCGAGGCTCTGGGAAGGCGGCCATCTTGCAAACAGGCTCTGGAAGGGCGGCCATCTTGCGAACAGACTCTAGAATGGAGGTCATCTTGTGAAAAGAATCTAGAAGGGCGTCCATCTTGTGAACAGTCTCTGGGTTGGCAGCCATCTTGCTTGCAGACTCTGGCATGGCAGCCATCTTGCTTGCAGACTCTGGCATGGCAGCCATCTTGCTTGCAGACTCTGGCATGGCAGCCATCTTGCTTGCAGACTCTGACATGGCAGCCATCTTGCTTGCAGACTCTGACATGGCAGCCATCTTGCTTGCAGACTCTGGCGTGGCAGCCATTTTGTGCTGTGGCTCTACCTCACCCACCGTAAACGGAGAGCCACACAACAAAAGAGCCAGATCCATGTAGTAATGCAGAGTCCAGTCAGGTTCAAAATTTGGCATGTGGGAAGCCAATGGCTCCGAGAGTCCTCCACGAAAAAAAATCATGAGGCACGTCTCATCCATCGAAGACAGATTTGTCAAATCAATGAAAGCCATGACATAATCCTTAATTGTCCGCTCACCCTGCTTGAGAAGCATGATCTGCACCGTTGGATTCATGCTGGAACCGGATGACACCATAAAGCCGCTGGATCCTTGTGTGTTGCAAAGTCTTCTGTCACACGGAGGGTCAGAGACGTGCGGATCCAATTGCAGCATTTATTGAGAATAGTCAACAGGCAGGAATAATCACCAGGAAAACAGGAACAACGTAGGAAATCCAGGAAACAGTTCGATACACAGGCAATGGTCGCAATGGCAGGTAGCAGGAATCGTCAACGGGGTACACAGTCCAGAGTCATACACAGAGAAACCAACACAAGGGAAAATGCTCGGAATTACGACCATAGGGAACGGTAAGACTTCGCAAGGTGGCTGTGTGTGTGAGTGGCTTAAATGCAGACAGTGTGATGAGGTGCAGCTGTGAGCAGTAATCAGTAAAGTGAGAGCAGGTGAATGCAGTGATTAGAGCAGTGGCTTGTGGGGAATGAAGTCCATGAAGTGTGGTGCAAGAGTACATGAAGACAGGATAGACCAGATACATGACAGAGCCCCTCCCCAAGGAGCGGCTTCCAGACGCTCTAACCACATAATACAACCTGGAGGGTGGTGGAGCGGAGGCGGAACAGGGGGAGGGATGGAGGGCCAGGTCCATGTAGGGGTACTGGAACCACGAACTGAGGCGGAGCCGACGGAGGGAGAAGCCATGATGGAGGTAGGGTTGGCTCCTGCCTGGGGCCGACCGACGGAGGTGGAGCCGGTGGAGCCCGAGGTGAAACTGGAGAGTCGATGGTCCTGGGCGACACAGAGGATCCGGAGGACCAAGGCGGAACCCAAGGCTCTGGCGACCCCGGCGGAGATGGAGGTCCGGAGGTACGCAGCGGAGCCGGAGTGACAGAGGATCGAGGCTGTGCCCACGGGAGGGAGGAGGTCCACAGAGCCGGCAGGACGGAGTGACGAGGCGCAGCCGGAGGAGTAGAGTCCAGAGGCGAAGGTGGGGCGACGACTGACCGGGGCGGAGCCGGAGAGACAATGGAGCCCGGACGAGCTGGTGGGCCGACAACGGAGACGAGGGAGCACAGAGCCGGGGTGGAGCCGCAGGGTCGGAGGGCCGAGTTGGAATCCAGGACTCTGAGACTGGAGGTGATGGTGAGGGATCCTTCAGTCTGGACACCGATGGAGACTGGCAGTCCCACGGCAAGTCCTCTGCACCGAAGGTGGGATGTGGGTGAGCAGAGGGACTGTCAGGAGACAGAGGTGGCGGGACTGGAGCAGCAGGGAGGGTGGGTGGGAACAGTCCATGCATGAGCTCCGTGACCAGAACCGGGCAGACAGGAATCTCAGGACGACTGGATGGAACCAGCGGAGGCTCTGGAAGGCCGGGCGGAACCAGCGGAGGCTCTGGAAGGCCGGGTGGGACCAGCGGAGACTCTGGAAGGCCCGGCGGAACCAGCGGAGACTCTTGAAGGCCGGGCGGAACCAGCGGAGACTCTGGAAGGCCGGGCGGGACCAGCGGAGGCTCTGGAAGGCCGGGCTGAACCAGCGGAGGCTCTGGAAGACTGGGCTGAACCAGCGGAGGCTCTGGAAGGCTGGGCTGAACCAGCGGAGGCTCTGGAAGGCTGGGCTGAACCAGCGGAGGCTCTGGAAGGCTGGGCTGAACCAGCGGAGGCTCTGGAAGGCTGGGCTGAACCAGCGGAGATTCTAGAAGGCTGGGCTGAACCAGCGGAGGCTCTGGAAGGCTGGGCTGAACCAGCGGAGGCTCTGGAAGGCTGGGCTGAACCAGCGGAGATTCTGGAAGGCTGGGCTGAACCAGCGGAGGCTCTGGAAGGCTGGGCTGAACCAGCGGAGATTCTGGAAGGCTGGGCTGAACCAGCGGAGGCTCTGGAAGGCTGGGCCGAACCAGCGGAGGCTCTGGAAGGCTGGGCAGCACCAGCGGAGGCTCTGGGAAGGCGGCCATCTTGCAAACAGGCTCTGGAAGGGCGGCCATCTTGCGAACAGACTCTAGAAGGGTGGTCATCTTGTGAAAAGACTCTAGAAGGGCGTCCATCTTGTGAACAGGCTCTGGCATGGCAGCCATCTTGCTTGCAGACTCTGGCATGGCAGCCATCTTGCTTGCAGACTCTGGCATGGCAGCCATCTTGCTTGCAGACTCTGGCATGGCAGCCATCTTGCTTGCAGACTCTGGCGTGGCAGCCATTTTGTGCTGTGGCTCTACCTCACCCACCGTAAACGGAGGGCCACACAACAAAAGAGCCAGATCCATGTAGTAATGCAGAGTCCAGTCAGGTTCAAAATTTGGCATGTGGGAAGCCAATGGCTCCGAGAGTCCTCCACGAAAAAAAATCATGAGGCACGTCTCATCCATCGAAGACAGATTTGTCAAATCAATGAAAGCCATGACATAATCCTCAATTGTCCGCTCACCCTGCTTGAGAAGCATGATCTGCACCGTTGGATTCATGCTGGAACCGGATGACACCATAAAGCCGCTGGATCCTTGTGTGTTGCAAAGTCTTCTGTCACACGGAGGGTCAGAGACGTGCGGATCCAATTGCAGCATTTATTGAGAATAGTCAACAGGCAGGAATAATCACCAGGAAAACAGGAACAACGTAGGAAATCCAGGAAACAGTTCAATACAAAGGCAATGGTCGCAATGGCAGGTAGCAGGAATCGTCAACGGGGTACACAGTCCAGAGTCATACACAGAGAAACCAACACAAGGGAAAACGCTCGGAATTACGACCATAGGGAACGGTAAGACTTCGCAAGGTGGCTGTGTGTGTGAGTGGCTTAAATGCAGACAGTGTGATGAGGTGCAGCTGTGAGCAGTAATCAGTAAAGTGAGAGTAGGTGAATGCAGTGATTAGAGCAGTGGCTTGTGGGGAATGAAGTCCATGAAGTGTGGTGCAAGAGTACATGAAGACAGGATAGACCAGATACATGACAGCTAGAGACATTTGAACGGACAGTGAGCTTTAAAGATGGGCGCTACCAAGTGGGGTTGCCATGGAAACAGGGCAGAGACCCATCAGAACTTAAAGACAACTGTAATGTCGCAAGGAAAAGGTTTGAAGCTCTCAAGAATATCTGCAGCAAGGGATATGTGAAGAGGTGAAGGACACATCAACTGTAGAGCAGGCTAACACAGTGAAGTATCACATGCCACACCATCCAGTAATCCGAGAGGATAAGGAAACAACCAAACTGAGAATTGTGTTTGATGCGTCTTCACACGAAGAGGGTTCACCCTCCCTCAATGACTGCTTACTTATCGGGCCTAACTTAAACCCAGATTTACTTCATGTGCTTATTAAATTCCGCCTTCACAAGGTTGCATTCACAGCTGATATTGCAAAGGCTTTTCTGCAAATAGGATTGAAAGAAAGGGATAGAGACGTTGTGAGGTTCTTATGGACCCAAGATCCCTTATCACAAAACTCTGAAAGGGAATCTTGTATCATGAGAATGAACAGAGTTGTGTTTGGAGTTGCGTCCAGCCCTTTTCTGCTAGCAGCAACAATTAGAACTCATCTTAAACAGTATGGGTCTGAACAGCCGGCAACTGTGGCACTGCTCCAGGAATCACTGTATGTGGATGATCTCATTGTGAGCTTGCCTGATGTGGATGAAGCTTGTTTTATCTCTGCCCAAGCAAAGGGTATCTTGTCTGCCGCAGGAATGGAGCTACGGAAATGGTCTACCAATTCCTCTGACCTAAGAACGAGATGGATAAAAGACCAAATTGAAAGCCCAGCAAATTCAGAGACATGCAATACTGCATTGAAAGTGTTGAGACTAATATGGAGGCATGACCATGATGATTTTGTGTTTGACTTGAGACAAGTGCTGGATGTTCTGGAAAGGAAAGAGAGTACCAAGAGGAGTGTACTTCAAATTTCATCACGTATCTTTGATCCAATAGGTTTCCTTACACCCTATACCATCCGCGTAAAATGTCTGTTCCAAGAAATGTGGGAGCGAGGTCTCAAGTGGGATGAAGAACTACCCCCAGATTTAGCCCACAAATGGAAGCAGTGGTGTGATGAGTAACCGCAACTTCACCTAGTGGCCAAACCCAGATGGTATAACATATTGACAGACCAGCAAGAGAAGACAAGACTCCATGTGTTTTGCGATGCAAGTGAAAGAGCTTACTGTGCAGTCGGATATCTACAAGGCAAGAGTGAGACTGCCGAAGTTATTTCAACTCTGGTAGCCTCAAAGTCCAGAGTTGCGCCACTAAAGAAAATGACGCTTCCTCGACTGGAGCTAATGGGAGCTTTGATAGGAGCCAGGCTAGCTCATAATCTGTTAAAGGCTCTAAAGATCAGAGAAAACCATCTCTATATGTGGACCGACTCAATGATAGTCTTGAATTGGATCCGTAGTTCGGCACAGAAATGGAAGCCGTTTGTGGCAAATCGAGTGACGGAGATACAAAGCCTCACTAAACCAGAATCATGGTCACACTGCGATGGCAAACATAATCCGGCAGACCTGCCAACAAGAGGACAGGCTGTCAACAGTCTGATTGATAATCAGTTGTGGTGGAATGGCCCTGATTTTCTCCAGTCAGTGAATCCAGTAGTCTCAACAGACGTAGAGCTTCCAGATGGAGAGGTAAATGCAGAACTCCGATCTAAAGTCCAAGTTGCAGTGCAGTTTAGCAGCACAGAAAAAAGAGAGCCATTGTTTGATCTATGCAGATACATCAAACTCAGTACTGTTCTCAGAATAACAGCATGGATACAGAGATTCGTCACCAATATACGCTCAAGCATAAAGAACCGTGGAGAGCTTTCTGCAGAAGAGTTAATGGCAGCTTAAGTGTATTGGGTTAGAATGACTCAAGAGGAGACATTTGAAAGAGAGATGAATTTGCTTAAGGATGGACAGTGGGTACATAAAGACTCAAAGATCAAAGAACTCAAACCATTCCTTGATGAGAAGGGTCTGATCAGTGTGGGAGGAAGGCTGCAGCTATCTGATCTCAGCTTTAGAGAGCAGCACCCATGGATACTCACCGCTAAACACAGGTATTGTGAACTTTTGATTCAAAGGTGTCATGAGAACAGTTTGCATTCAGGTACACGAGACACACTCTTGCAGGTCAGAGACAGATTTTGGATCTTGAAGGGTAGACAGCTCGTCAAGCAGATAGTCGGAAGGTGTCCCGTCTGCAAGAGGTTTAAGGCTAAACCAGCTCAACAGGCTACCGCACCCTTACCAAGAGACAGAGTCATTGAATCTCCCCCATTTGAAACCACGGGTGTAGATTTTGCTGGGCCGCTCATGGTGAAGACCAGCAATGGTACCAGTAAAGCCTACATTGCACTCTTCACTTGAGCGGTTACTAGGGCCATACATTTGGAACTAGTCTCAAATCAAAGTACCGAGAACTTCCTGTTAGCATTAAAGAGGTTCATTGCAAGGAGGGGATTTGCAAGGTCATATATTCAGATAACGCAAAGACCTTCAAACGAGCAGATCAGGATCTGAAGGAGCTTTGGAAGTCATTCAAAGAGCCTGATCTCCAAATTTTCTTCGCTGAAAGGGGAATAACCTGGAAGTACATAGTTGAGCGAGCAGCCTGGTGGGGTGGTTTCTGGGAACGTCTTGTGAGGTCAACAAAGTCATGCCTTAAGAGAGTCTTAGGGAAAGCCTCATTAAATTTCGAAGAGTTAACCACCATCTTAACTGAAGTAGAGGCTGTGCTTAATTCAAGACCTCTCACCTTTGTTTACAATGAGCTGAATGAACCTCAGCCATTGACTCCTGCTCATTTTCTGGTCGGCAACCGACTTATCATGTTCCTCGACTGGAGCTAATGGGAGCTTTGATAGGAGCCAGGCTAGCTCATAATCTGTTAAAGGCTCTAAAGATCAGAGAAAACCATCTCTATATGTGGACCGACTCAATGATAGTCTTGAATTGGATCCGTAGTTCGGCACAGAAATGGAAGCCGTTTGTAGCAAATCGAGTGACGGAGATACAAAGCCTCACTAAACCAGAATCATGGTCACACTGCGATGGCAAACATAATCCGGCAGACCTGCCAACAAGAGGACAGGCTGTCAACAGTCTGATTGATAATCAGTTGTGGTGGAATGGCCCTGATTTTCTCCAGTCAGTGAATCCAGTAGTCTCAACAGACGTAGAGCTTCCAGATGGAGAGGTAAATGCAGAACTCCAATCTAAAGTCCAAGTTGCAGTGCAGTTTAGCAGCACAGAAAAAAGAGAGCCATTGTTTGATCTATGCAGATACAGCAAACTCAGTACTGTTCTCAGAATAACAGCATGGATACAGAGATTCGTCACCAATATACGCTCAAGCATAAAGAACCGTGGAGAGCTTTCTGCAGAAGAGTTAATGGCAGCTGAAGTGTATTGGGTTAGAATGACTCAAGAGGAGACATTTGAAAGAGAGATGAAATTGCTTAAGGATGGACAGTGTGTACATAAAGACTCAAAGATCAAAGAACTCAAACCATTCCTTGATGAGAAGGGTCTGATCAGTGTGGGAGGAAGGCTGCAGCTATCTGATCTCAGCTTTAGAGAGCAGCACCCATGGATACTCACCGCTAAACACAGGTATTGTGAACTTTTGATTCAAAGGTGTCATGAGAACAGTTTGCATTCAGGTACATGAGACACACTCATGCAGGTCAGAGACAGATTTTGGATCTTGAAGGGTAGACAGCTCGTCAAGCAGATAGTCGGAAGGTGTCCCGTCTGCAAGAGGTTTAAGGCTAAACCAGCTCAACAGGCTACCGCACCCTTACCAAGAGACAGAGTCATTGAATCTCCCCCATTTGAAACCACGGGTGTAGATTTTGCTGGGCCGCTCATGGTGAAGACCAGCAATGGTACCAGTAAAGCCTACATTGCACTCTTCACTTGTGCGGTTACTAGGGCCATACATTTGGAACTAGTCTCAAATCAAAGTACCGAGAACTTCCTGTTAGCATTAAAGAGGTTCATTGCAAGGAGGGGACTTTGCAAGGTCATATATTCAGATAACGCAAAGACCTTCAAACGAGCAGATCAGGATCTGAAGGAGCTTTGGAAGTCATTCAAAGAGCCTGATCTCCAAATTTTCTTCGCTGAAAGGGGAATAACCTGGAAGTACATAGTTGAGCGAGCAGCCTGGTGGGGTGGTTTCTGGGAACGTCTTGTGAGGTCAACAAAGTCATGCCTTAAGAGAGTCTTAGGGAAAGCCTCATTAAATTTCGAAGAGTTAACCACCATCTTAACTGAAGTAGAGGCTGTGCTAAATTCAAGACCTCTCACCTTTGTTTACAATGAGCTGAATGAACCTCAGCCATTGACTCCTGCTCATTTTCTGGTCGGCAACCGACTTACATCTTTGCCACCCAAATGCATTGCGTCTAACCTGCGTCCAGCGGCCCAGAGTCGAGAGACCTTGACCAAAAGATGGAAATACAGTCAGAGGCTGTTAAACAAAATTTGGACTCGTTGGCGCAAGGACTACTTGATGGATTTAAGGTCTGCTCACCAATGTGTAAACACCACTGCAGAGGCACTGAAGGTGGGAGAAGTCGTCCTCATAGGAGAGGACAAGATGCCACGACAGACGTGGAAGACAGGGAGGATTGAAGATGTTTTCCTGGGGAGAGATGGATTGATACGTGCTTGTACTGTACGCACTTCCCTTGGAACGGTGTTGAAGCGACCAGTACAGTTACTGTATCCTTTGGAAATTAATAATTAGCAAAGAGTAGAGTGATGAACTATGGTTCATCGTGGGGGAGGATGTTGCATTATGTTTATTAGTTGCAATTAATTAACACTGAAGAATAAATATAAGTTATAAGAATTTGATTTGCTTTAATAATTTGATTGTTGTTAACCTTTACAATATATTCAAACAAACTACATTTCCCATGAGCAGCAGGGCGGGAGACAAAGAGAAAGGAGGATGCTGGGATGATTCGAGGAGAGTCGTCTATATTTGTTAATGCGTCTATCGCCATTTGTTTTCTCTAAAACTTTGTTCAGTAAAGTTCCAGCGACAGAAATGTTCCCGTCTCATTCTTTGCTTCAAGCTATTTCACACCCAGCCAAACAACCACCCACCCACTCACTCACTCACTCACTCCTTTTTAATGACACCTTCAATGTTTTTTTTAATGACACCTTTGATGTTTTCCAGGATGCAGATTGGGTGGGCCGTGTCACCCACAGGAGCAGAGTGGTCCTCCGGAGTCACCAGAAAGACGCTGGCAATTTCAATATAGCACTGACTCTGGACGAGGAATCTGTAAGTTTTAGTAAGACATAAACAGTAGATTGCTTACTACACCATGTTTACATTTAGGTATGTACAGTTAGGTTTAATTTGCTCTGACACATTTCCCCATGCTTGGGTCACTTCTGCAGAACTCTTCACAAAGCTCTCCCCACCGACATTTCATCTTGGCACAGCAGTTCACTTAACAGACTCTAAATGCACCAAATCTACTCAACTCTTCCAGAACCCTTGCAAAGTTTTTATTTTATTTTTTTATTTAGTTCAACAAACACACTTTTTATTAATCAGAAAGCACCGACCTCAAAAGCACATCATATATTTCATTACAACATCACTGTGGAAATTTATGTCTCGTTCAATTTTGCAAAATGTTTTTGTTTTGAACAAAACATTTTTGTTCAAACAAAAAGTTTAACAGTTTTGACAGCAGTGTGTACGCCTGTGCAGCTTGGCCAGTGTGGAACGTAAAGTTTTGATGTCTAAGTGCAAAAATAATTCATGTAAAAATCGAAAGATGTCGTCATCTAATGCACTTTGTGCCATAGCACTGATAAATGGTCCACAGTTTAGCCCAAAACAAGTTTCTGCTGTGCTCACTGTGTGGATAGTTTTGACAAAGTGACCCTGATAAATGTGTGACCTAGCGATTGGGAGAAAGGAGAAAGAAAGAAAAAAACAAAAAACAAAAGTGTAATTACCTGTATGACCCTTTTTTCATAGATGTCGCAGACCTACTTTGCGAGGATCAGGCACCAGAGTCTCCGACCACTGGAAGGATCCAACCGGCTGTTCGTCTCCGGGTCCAGTCAGGCCGTGCACAGGGTCTCCCAGGACATGTACAACTTTCATGCCATGTAAATACCTGCACAAACACCTCCACGCGCACATGTGTGAATACATACTCTCGGTTGCATCTTGTCAGTCAGTCATTTCACGATTAACATTTCATTTATATCGTATTTTTACAGGTACAAACTGGAGACGTGGACGAGCCTCGACGTGCGGAGGGCCGTAGGAGTGGCTGCAAAACGGCTCACCACACAGCAGCAGCACACCCTCGACGCCTACCTGGGCCGCTGCGATGGTGAGGTCCGCGACGAGGACCTGGCTGACACGGCCGAGCTGCTGCACTCCTTGGCCGTGTATGTGTCTCTTCGTTTACCTAGGACATAGCACAAACCATTTGTCCAGCGGATTAGCAACTTGTCCACGCTTATCATGTAACACTGTAAACTTTGTTTTCCTCACCTATAAAGGACGCCTTCTGATATAATCTGACATAAAAAAAAGTTTTTTATTTAATGTATTTTTTTTTTATCGGGACTTTTATGTATACGAATCCGCGATCAACCTTGAACCCGCGTATCGTAAGCACTGGGGGCAAGCACCTGCCAGCGCACAAAGGGTCTGTAACTGCACCCTTTATCATCCATCTCCTCAGAGACGAAAAGTTTGAAAAATGGACATGTGAGTGTTTATATATGTTTAATCTTTGATGTGTAATAGTTAGTGTGTGTCAAACCATGTAGTTTATTGGCTTTTTTTCTTGGGTTTATTCAGTGAGGATTTTGAGCCGTTCGATGTGACGTGCAGAGAACACACGCGGCCTTGTTACCAAGTTCCAAAAATTCCAGAGTGTGTCGGAGTTTTTAAGTACGGATTCCCCACGGATCCCCATCTTTGCCACTGTATTAGACGAAGCCTGCGAGGTAGTGAGGTACTGATATGATTTCGACAGGGTCGTCATCCACCCAGAGGATGTGTGCTGCCTGAAAGCTGGGCTCCACTACCTCTTCGTGGGCAAAGTTGACCCATCAAAGGTGATCAACCACGGGCACATTCTCAGGAAGCACCTGGACTTGACCGCCTACACTGCGGAGGGTGTCATGTCCTTCCTCAGGTCGATGGGCAGCATTTTGGCCTATGTCGACGGTGGCTACTTTCTAAATATAAGTTTTGTGCCGGTCGACCCGAACAACACTGCCCCCATGTTCCGGAGCGATATTATGGCGAAGACGCACGCCATTGGCATGATCAACGCCGTCTACAGTAACTTCACCGCCCGGCTGAAGGGCCTGCCGACGCGCGACTTGGCCAGAGCCAGCATCACGAAGAATGACCTTGGCAACCTGACGAAGATTAACGTCCTGGCCGGCGACCAGAGGTTCCTGCTTGACCTCTTCATGAGCTCAGTCAAAGATGTGAACGTCGACGTGGACATGGGCATATACCTGACACTCACCAAGTTCGGGCAGAGGGACAGAGGGTGGTTCGACCTGAGGCGGCTTGCCGACACGCGGGGAGTCGCCGACATCTCATATCACGTGGCTGTCAACATCCACACTTCTAGCGACGGGACCGTCAACCTCCTGTGGTCACGGTGTGGGCTGCAGGAGGTGGTGGGTCAGCGGGGGACCCTGTTCTCCTCTTATTCCATGACTGAGATGGCGAACTTTCAGTGTAACCTCGACCACCTGCCCATGGACTTTGACCCGAGGCTCATGGACGTCATGCTGAGCCAAGACGTCAAGGTCAACTTTTTGCAGCTGTACACCGTGACACCCCATTGCCACATGCCGGCCACGGCGAAGCACCCGGTGAGCCGCGTCGTGACCATGTGCGACATGCACAATGAGCGACACCGGAGGACGATCAACGCTTTAGCGGACCGGTAAGTCGGGCATCCATGCACAAGAAACCATGTGTTTATAAAACTACACCTGCATTAGAGAGTAACGGAGAGAGAGTTATCGTGATCAAATGTGATAGTGAAACATTCGAAAAAAATGTAACACTAAGAAAAACACACACACACACACACACATACATATATATATATATATATATATATATATATATATATATATATATATATATATATATATATGAGCAACATCACATTCGGCTGAAGGTAATCATATTGTGCCAATATACAGCCATATCTCTCGTCTACGAGTGTGATATTGTGTTTAAACAACAACGGTTTGATGGCACAAGTGTGTAAATACTTAAGAAACAACATTAGAGTGTCTTTAAAACCCCTCTTTTGTGCAGAACTACTTCAAATCACAGTTTGCAGCTAAGCCCAAGCTTTTGTTACTAGTTTGAATTAGAGCTGCAGCTAACGACTACTTTGTCTGTAGATTAGTCTATCGCTTAATTTTTAGATTAGTCAACTAATCTGTTGATTGTTTTTATTTCCGGTTCATGAAATGATTTTTTTTAAATTAGCTGTTTAATCCTTTGACTAACTTTTGAATAAGTACAACTTCTATCATTAGTATTTCATATTAAATATCATTAGTATTTTTTATTAAATATCTTATTTAAAAAAAAATACTTTCCCAGCATGAAAATAAAGTGCAATAATTAAAACACAAACAAGACTCATAGGCATCATCTACCATTAATTCCACAGAAATTCTGTACAAAGAGAATGCCTGAAATGTAACATGTAGTTTAAAGTCCAACATTATAATGCTTAATGACTTCTGGATGGGTACAAGCAGGAACACAGAGCAAAATCCACAAACTAAACACACTACATCATGCTGTTAGTATGAATATGTTAGTCTTACATTTATCTATAAACTACCCGTCTCTCATTGTCCGTATCTTTGGTTTTCATTCACTAGCTGTCCTTGTGTTATCTTCTCTGTGTTTTTCTCTGCATCAGTCTCCAGCTACCGACAATGTCTGTTATCAATCAGTGTTTGCCAGTTTGTGAATTACACCGCGTTCCAAATTATTATGCAAATTGTATGTAAGTGTCATAAACACACAGTTTTTTGTTTTTCAATTAAACTCATGGATGGTATTGTGTCTCATGGCTCTTTGGATCACTGAAATTAATCTCAGACACCTGTGATTATTAAGCAGGCCACAGGTTTCAAGCAATTATGGGAATGAAAAAAGGTCTCTCTGCTGCCGAAAAGCGTCAAATAGTGCAATGCTTTGGACAAGGTATGAAAACATTAGATATTTCACGAAAACGTAAGCGTGATCATTGTACTGTGAAGAGATTTGAGGCTGATTCAGAGCACAGACAGGTTCGTGCAGGTAAAGGCAGAATGAGGAAGGTTTCTGCCAGAGAAATTCCTCAGATTAAGAGAGCAGCTACTAAAATGCCATTACAAAGTAGCAAACAGGTTTTTGAAGCTGCTGGTGCCTCTTGAGTCCCGCGAACATCAAGGTGTAGGATCCTCCAGAGGCTTGCAGTTGTGCATAAACCTACTATTTGGCAACTCCTAACCAATGCTCACAAGCAGAAACGGTTGCAGTGGGCCCAGACATACATGAAGACTCATTTTCAAACAGTCTTGTTTACTGATGAGTGTTGTGCATCTTTGGATGGTCCAGATGGATGGAGTAGTGGATGGAACATGTCCCAACAAGGCTGCGACCACAACAAGGAGGTGGCGTTTTTGGCCGGAATCATAGGGAGAGAGCTGGTTGGCCCCTTTAGGATCCCTAAAGGTATTAAAATGACCTCGGCAAAGTATGTCGAGTTTTTGACTGACCACTTTCTTTCATGGTACAAAAAGAAGAACTGTTAGCCTAGAATCTAGACGCGCCCCTAGCGGCAGCAAATTACATTTGCTTCCAAGGTCAGTCTAGTTACTCTCCGTTCACTTGAGATTTCTGAAAATCCAAAATCGACCGGGCCAATCACGAGTCAGTGGGCGGGTTTAACATGATGACGACTGACGTGCGACCATAAGTTCCGTCAGACATTCTCTGGTTCTGTGAATCATGCGTGAGATATAGAGCGGTGGCTCTATTGAGGATGAATGGATGAATAATACATTGTTTATTTTCAGTTTAAAAGTGAAAATGTCTAGCATTATTGTATTAATGTACTGTGATTAAAAAGGATCACAATGCTGAAAAAGCATGTTTGGATTTTAAATCAAAATAACGGATAAATGCTGTGTTTGTGGTAAAGAGCCGCGGATCAGTTACGGACGCTGTGTGAAAGCAAAACGAGTCCGTGCCGCTTTTGCACCGCATACATAACGCGCACGGACTGCAGACGCACTGTAGACGGAGTATGTTTGAAACAGGCGTCAGACATTCTCTGGTTTCGTGAATAACGCGTGAGAGATAGAGCGATGGCTGCCGCTAGCGAACAACTTTCTTTCGAATTGACTTTGGCCGCCACTCTGAAAGACTTGAAGTTAAGCTTTTCCACAACACACATGATGCAAGGAACTCGCTTTTCCGTCCCTCTGACTACGTAGTACCTTCTTCGTTGCTCTGATTGGTTGTAGCGCTATCCTATTGCGTGGAGAGGGAGTTTGAAAGACAACCGTTTATCCCACCCCTCTGATTGAGCTCTGTCTATGGAGAGTGCCCAGACCCTACATTTATGTGGGTCTGGCTTGTCAGGCTAAAGAACTGTGCCTTCCATAGCAAAATCATCTTCATGCATGACAATGCACCATCTCATGCTGCAAATAATACCTCTGTGTCATTGGCTGCTATCTGCATAAAAGATGAGAAACTCATGGTGTGGCCACCATCCTCCCCTGACCTCAACCAGATTGAGATCCTTTGGAGCATCCTCAAGCAAAAGATCTATGAGGGTGGGAGGCAGTTCGCATCAAAACAGAAGCTCTGGGAGGCTATTCTGGCATCCTGCAAACAAATTCAATCAGAAACTCTCCAAAAACTCACAAATTCAATGGATGCAAGAATTGTGATAGCGATATCAAAGAAGGGGTCCTATGGTAAGATGTAACTTGCCCAGTTAGGATGTTTTTGATTGAAATAGATTTAGATTTCAGTAAATATGACCACCTAATGCTACAAATTCAGCAAATGCCCATTTTCAGTTCTTTACAACCTATACAATGTTTTAACTCTGTTGTGCATAATAATGTGGAACAGTGCATTTTCAGTTTTTTATTTTTGAAATAAATACTGTTATCATTAGGAGGTTTGTTCAATAAAATTCGAATTATCCCCTAATGGTTGATGACTTAAAAATTATACTGACTGTCATTTGCATTGACTAATTATGAAAACCAGAGAAAGATATCATTTACATAATAATTTGGAACGCGGTGTATGTATTATTATTTGTATATCTGTATCTCTCGCAAAATTATACGTTTTGTTGTTAATTTTTATTAATCTCAGATTTTATATGATTAGCTGGATTTGGGATAACCATAATCATTGTTGACTTTTGACTTGTGACTTTGCTGCACAAAAACCCAGAGAAAATAGTACATATCTCTGCAAAACAGCCTACTTGAAAATCACCAGACAGTGATCAGGCTAAGAAATCTTCGTTCCTATCCCTGTCAAAGAAGCTGCAGGTCTGGCTTAATTCTTGATTTGTGAAGCTTTGAAGCTTCAGCACCACGGACAGCAGCCGATCCAGAGCTCAGAGCAGCAGTGGATGTGACGACCACCAAAGCAACAGACAACCATGCATTACAGTCAAACTTAGCTACTAATAGTTTTTCATCAATGTATTAAATTCTAAAAAGTATTAGCATAAGGGAGTAAATAACAAGGTTTCTAGGCAGTTCTGACATGCCTTCAATGACATTCATTCCTGAATCAGTAAATACATTAATAAACAAAAAGATTGTCCAGTTGTCAGGTGTTCAAGTGAAATGTTGTAGTATGGGGGTTACGTCCCAGGTCTAGGGTCTAGAAGTAACATAAATAATAGTCTTCACACCGACCTTTTTGATCTTTCGTTCTTTTTTTATTTTTACAAAAATAGGACGCTAGTAAACTTCAGGGTTGGGCCAAGGCCAAAATAACAAACAAAAGAATCAAACTAACTTTACCCAAAGAAACTTAATACCCTAAAAGAAAAAAAGTCAAACAAAAATACAGGGACTGAACTAACTCCCTGACTAGTTGAAAAACAGGAGAAAACGAATTTCACAAAAGAAAAAGGCACCCAACCCCTACAGCTTCCGTGCGAGAAAAAGGTGTATTTACAATATTTACAATAACGGGCAAAAACACAGCCACGTTAAGAGAAAGAAAAACAATCGGAGGAAAACTTTACAATGAAAACACTAGGTGGGTAAAGTGACAAAACTAACGGTATTCACAATATTTACACAGATGTAATTATACAACGTTTCAACTTTTTCGTACAACACAAACTTCCAAATAGCAACACCAACAGCCCACACTCCAGCTCGGCGTCGCCTCATTTTTAAAAGACGCGCAGTTCCTGGTTCACCCAACCACGGGGCACGTACCGGCACGTTCAATCAGGGCGGGGCCACCTGGGAGAAGGACAGAGAGAGAGAGAAAGAGAGCGCAAGAGAGAGAGAGCATGCATGCAAGAACCAGAGCTATGCATAGAGCACTTACGTCTCAACGTAACACTCCCACCCATAAAAGTCAAAAATCCCATTTTGACAACAACAAACAAACACACATTTTTTTTTTTTCATGACCTAGAAAGAGCATCAGCAAAAACGTTTTCAGTACCCTTCTTGTGGCGTATGTCGAGATTAAAACTTTGGACCACTAGAGACCATCGCATTAGCCTTTGATTTGAGTTGGCCATGCGTAGGAGGAAGACTAAGGGGTTGTGGTCTGTATAGACTATTACTGGTAGGGAACTACCACCGACATAGACCTCAAATTGCTGAAGGGCAAGGAGTAACGCTAAGGCCTCTTTCTCGATGGTGCTGTAACGCTGCTGTGTTTTAGAAAACTTTTTCGAAAAGTAACACACAGGGTGGTCGATTCCGTCTTCGGTTTCTTGTAGCAAGACCGCACCTGCCCCTAACGCACTAGCATCCACCTCAAGCTTAAATGGCCTGGAAAAATCAGGGGCGGAGAGAACTGGGGCACTACACAAGAGGTCTTTGGCAGCATTAAAGGCGTTATCGCACTCACGACTCCAAACGAAAGCTTTGGACACACTTAATAAATCTGTCAAAGGGCATACAACAGAGGAGAAATTTTTACAGAAGGCACGGTAGTATCCAACCATACCCAGAAAACGGCGCAGCTCTCTTTTTGACTTGGGAATGGGAAAATTCACAATTGCCTCAACTTTGGCATCAACAGGACACACCTGACCCTGGCCAACTTGTTTACCCAGGTAAGTGACCACGGCTTTTCCAAATTCACATTTTTTTAGGTTCACTGTCAAAGACGCTTTTGCCAAACGAGTAAACACTTCATGTAGCGAGTTCATGTGGTCACTCCACGAACTAGAATAAATGACAACATCATCAAGATATGCCTCGCAATTTGCCACACCAGATAATACCTTCTGCATCAACCTTTGAAAGGTCGCTGGAGCGTTTCGCATGCCAAAGGCCATTACTGTGTATTGAAGGAAGTTATCTGGTGTCACAAATGCGGAGATATCTGATGCACGCTGTGTAAGCGGCACCTGCCAGTACCCTTTTAACAAGTCCAATTTTGTTACAAAGGAGGAGGCACCAACACGATCAACACAATCCTCCATCCTAGGCAATGGAAAAGAATCTGCCTGGGTGACACTATTCACCTTCCTGTAATCAGTGCAGAACCTAAAGGAACCATCTGGCTTCGGCACCAACAGACAGGGTGAGCTCCACGGACTCGAACTGGGAATCGCTAGACCATGCGAAAGCAGGTAGTCTACTTCTTTCCTCATCTCTTCTCTCTTCTGGGGATTAACACGATAAGGATGTTGTTTTATTGGTGAAGAGTGTACAATTTCGACATCGTGAAACAAAACGTGGGTCTGTCTGGGGCTGTCTGAAAAGAGAGAAGAAAACTTTTGAATAAGAGAGATCACATCTGTACATTGAGACTGTGGGAGATATGACAAATGTTCTTCTATATTTTCCAATATTTCAGAATTGGACAGTCTGGTGGTGGACATAATTTCAGGAGCCACCAGTCCATCCTCATCAGACTCAACAGCAGAGGATATATGAGAAACTGTGATCACAGGTGCCACATCCAAAGTGGATTTAACAGACGGTGTCCTATTTACATAAGCTTTTAGCATGTTAACATGACAAACGCGACTCTTTTTTCTACGCTCCGGAGTACGAATTTGATAATTTGTCTCACTCAACTTCTTTTCCACCACATAGGGTCCTGAAAACCTAGCCTGCAATGCCGAACCTGGAAGTGGAAGAAGGACTAACACCAAATCTCCTGGCTGAAAATTTCGTGCTACACTGTTCCTGTCAAAACGTTCTTTCATTTGAACTTGTTTTGAAGCCAAATTTGATTTCGCGATTTCCCACACATGATGTAAACGTTGACGCATTTGAGCTACATAATCACACACGGTCACAGGCAACTCTTTTTCTAATAACAACTGTTCCCTTAACAGTTTCAGAGGCCCACGCACAGTATGCCCAAAGACTAATTCAGCCGGACTGAACCCTAAAGATTCCTGCACCGTCTCACGGACGGCAAACATCAACATAGGCAGACCTTCATCCCAGTCCTTTCCTGTTTCCATACAAAATGCACGTAGCATGGACTTGAGAGTCTGGTGAAATCTTTCAAGCATACCCTGCGACTCTGGATGAAATGCACTGGAAAGTTGATGCTTAACGGCCAGTTCGCGAAGAACCTGGGAGAACAGTTTGGAGGTAAAATTAGAACCTTGGTCGGTTTGAATAATCTTTGGTAAGCCAAATGTAGAGCAGAATTTAATAATCTCTTTTACCACTGCTTTAGCCTTTATATTGCGCATTGGGACGGCCTCTGGAAAACGAGTGGTGGCACACATAAGAGTGAGTATGTACTGATAACCTGATTTAGACTTTGGCAATGGTCCCACACAATCGATGACAATGTGCTCAAAGGGTTCACCTATTACGGGGATTGGGTGTAGAGGGGCGAGAGGAATGTTCTGATTCGGCTTACCGGCCAGCTGACAAACATGGCATGACCGGCAGTGAGCAACAACATCAGATTTTAAACCAGGCCAAAAAAAATATCGCAGCACACGATCATAGGTTTTTCGAATTCCCAAATGGCCAGACAGAACGTGGTCATGAGCGAGATTTAATATTTGGGAACGGTAACCCACGGGAACAACAACCTGACGAACACTATCGCCGTTTTCCCACTGACGCATTAATACGCCATCATCAACGAAAAAAGTTACATTTTCGCTAGGAGCTTTTGTTTCGTCAAAAACAGCTGCAAAACATGTAGCTAAGGAGGGATCAGCCTTTTGAGCAGCCGCCAACTGCGAACGACCCATCTGTAACGGGGCAATATTACAGGTAGACAAGGCTGGTTCGACATACAACTTTCCTGACATACCTGTAGACTGTAGAAAAGAGTCAGATATATCAATAACATCTTCAATTTTACGTGACTGAGCACGTGTAACCACACATGAAGAGAACACAGCTGGAAACTGAGAAGATAGGTCACTTTTCACATCTGTTATGGGACTGTTAACAACAATCGGAGGAGGGAAAACTATACCACCCGCTAGGTCGTTTCCCAAGATAATATCCACACCTTCCACAGGAAGTTCAGGGCAGATTCCAACACACACTTTACCCGTAACTATATCTGTTTGAAGGTGGACATTGTGAAGGGGAACCTTGACACAACCTGCTCCTATGCCCCGCAAAATTACATCAGCACCTGTGTAGGTTTTCTGTGACAAAGGGAGAGTACCAGCTAGCATCAGACTTTGGGCTGCCCCTGTGTCCCGTAAAACAGACACTGACTTGGGAATGCCTTTAGCGCTCTCTGCTACCCAGCCCTGCAACATAAATGGTTTATAACCTGCAGTGTTTTGATCAGGTAAAACATGTTTTGTCAATGTTTGTACAAAACCTACACTTTTAGGCTTAGCTGACACATTCTTTTTTTTCCAGGCTTCGCAATCTGCAATAAGATGACCAGCATCAAGGCAATAGAAACAGACCCTGCCTCCTCCTGGGCGATACTGAGCACCTCTATAAACTCCTCCCCTTCCAGATCTCACAGTACCTGCTGACCCCTTCACCTGCCCTTCAGCACCATGGACAGCAAACTTATCATATCTCACTGTAGGAGAAAAAACTGTCCGATGTGTCAATACAAATTCATCAGCCAGCACAGCGGCTGCTGAAAGGGACGTGACTTTCTGTTCGTTTAAATGTACAACAAGATTTTCAGACACACAGCTCTTAAAGTCTTCTAATAAAACTAACTCCTTTAAAGCTTCAAAAGTAGTCGTTTTATTTGCAGCACACCATTTTTCAAAAAGAGCTTGTTTTTCTCTGGCGAATTCTACAAAAGTTTGTTTGTCTGCTTTCTTATGGGCTCTAAACCTCTGTCTATACGCCTCCGGCACTAACTCATAAGCACGAAGAACAGTCTGTTTAACCACATCGTAATTTAGACTCTGTTCTATCGGCAACGCGGAGCAAACCTCCTGCGCTTTGCCGGTTAGCTTACATTGCAGAAGCAGAGCCCACATCGCTCTTGGCCACTGCAATGTAGCTGCAACACGTTCAAAAGCTGTAAAATAGCTATCAACTTCGGCTTCTCGAAAAGGAGGGACTAAATTAATGTGTTTGCTCACGTCAAAGTCAGGCGAAGAAATCGCCGCTGGAACAGGAACGGGACTAGAAGAGACTGGCCTAGGCCCTGTAGGTAACTGAGCAAACGACGGAGAAGCAGGGGAACTCTCCGGCGCGCTCTCAGTCGGGTGAAGCCGGCTGTGATCTCGCCGAAAACGTTCCCTCTCCATCTCAAGCTCTAGCTCCCTTAAATGAAGCCTCTTTGTCTCGGTCTCTTCCCGTTTGATTTCCAATTCTATTTCCTTTGTTCTTAAAAATAACAACTGGTCCGAATTGGGTAATAATGAAGTACTACTGGGTGGTGCAGTTATTGGATACCTGGAAAGTGCGGGCGAGTGTGGCGCAGATGGCGGCTTCTCGTCGACCTCCGTCGGCGTAGAAGCATTTGCATCCACGGCACCCACCCCGGACTCATCAGGCAAAATCCGCTGCATAATCAATTCTTTGTGCAACAAGTCTTTAACCTCCTTCTTAGAAGCTTTATGCGGTACAACAATTTTAAAAAATTCTGCAATTTTGAACAGATCATCCTTACGACAGCGATTAAACTGTTCCGTGCTCGGAGCGAGTGTAAAGGCGATCAAATCAAAATCCATAATACCTCTATGATCTGCTACTTTTTCACACACCAAAAAGAAAGCAGCCAAACAAAGAATAAACTTAAATGACTTACCCACTGTACAGCCACAAGAAGGGTTCATGGATGAGAAATAATCCGTTTTTGTGGATTAAGTAAAAGACGAGCCCCCAATTTATGTTACGTCCCAGGTCTAGGGTCTAGAAGTAACATAAATAATAGTCTTCACACCGACCTTTTTGATCTTTCGTTCTTTTTTTTATTTTTACAAAAATAGGACGCTAGTAAACTTCAGGGTTGGGCCAAGGCCAAAATAACAAACAAAAGAATCAAACTAACTTTACCCAAAGAAACTTAATACCCTAAAAGAAAAAAAGTCAAACAAAAATACAGGGACTGAACTAACTCCCTGACTAGTTGAAAAACAGGAGAAAACGAATTTCACAAAAGAAAAAGGCACCCAACCCCTACAGCTTCCGTGCGAGAAAAAGGTGTATTTACAATATTTACAATAACGGGCAAAAACACACAGCCACGTTAAGAGAAAGAAAAACAATCGGAGGAAAACTTTACAATGAAAACACTAGGTGGGTAAAGTGACAAAACTAACGGTATTCACAATATTTACACAGATGTAATTATACAACGTTTCAACTTTTTCGTACAACACAAACTTCCAAATAGCAACACCAACAGCCCACACTCCAGCTCGGCGTCGCCTCATTTTTAAAAGACGCGCAGTTCCTGGTTCACCCAACCACGGGGCACGTACCGGCACGTTCAATCAGGGCGGGGCCACCTGGGAGAAGGACAGAGAGAGAGAGAAAGAGAGCGCAAGAGAGAGAGAGCATGCATGCAAGAACCAGAGCTATGCATAGAGCACTTACGTCTCAACGTAACAGGGGTGACCAATACACATATGATTCATATAATTATTTACAGGTAGAACACAGCAACAATGCAGAGGTCGGACTTGTGAACCATGTCAACATGGTCCGCTGTGAGCCATCCAGCTGAAGATCCTGAACCTCTTCATGAGTGGCATGAAATGAACTGTCAGCACACATTTTCTTCACTTTAATGATAACACAGCAAGGCCAGCCAATGACACTGACAGGCTGTCCTGTCTTAAATTACCTCTTGTCCAAATTCCGTGAACCGTATCAGCCTAATGCATCAATATGCATTGATGAGAGGATACTTCTGTGGCGTGGGCACCTCACTTTCAGGGTGTACAATGCTCAAAAACCCAGCAAATATGAAATAAAATCCTACATATTGTGCGATTCTAAAATACGGTCCTGTCGAAAATGTTGGGAGTTTCTGCCAACTTAAAAAAAATGCTGCCAGGGAAAGAGTTAAAATACTTTTAAATTTATTTATTTTTTTATCAATCTTATCAGTTCCTTAGAAATGTTTGCACTAATGCTGTGCACTAATGTAAGTTTTGCAACTGAACAAAGTACATCAAGGTGAGTTTAAGTAAACTACAAAAACTATTGTTTAGTAATAGATACATTGAAAAAGTAGTATTCTTCATTTTTTTTTAAAGATTCAAGATCAAATTGAATCCCATTAAAATCATGTAGAAATTATCCTACAGGACATTTATGTCTTGTCCTATAAGACAATTCTTAATGGAATCCAAGGAACGTTTCCAAAACATGATAGAAATTCTAATTAGAATCCTTTGTTTTTTTTTTTGTTTTTTGTTTACAAGGGAATATTTTGCAGATTCTGAAAAGGAAATATAAACTGTTGACTTTATCTGTAGTTCCTCACAATCAGTTGTGAATTAGCTCAAGAGGGAAATGTATATAAATAATTAATTTATGACTAATTATGATTACAATTATTTATATCAGCTGCCAGTTTTTACTTTAGCAGAATTAAATATCGCCATGGACTAATCTGTTCGCCCAGCGATAATTCAGGTTAATTTCACAGCAACTCTAAGCAATGATATTTTCTAGGCCACAAAAAAATAAAAAATAAAATCTTACAGTATTAATGCATTAGAGCATGTAGCTTGATCAGAATCGTAAAGGGACATTAATTTACAAGACAAAATCATAAACTCATGTAATTTGTGCACAAGAGTTTTATTAAGGACTAACACATGACTAATCTAAATAAACAAACATACAATCGCTCATACATGGAGGAAGGTTAAGTCAGATTGGATGAATGGAGCCATTAGAGAAACAAGAAAAAGGCTATATAAAGAGTAGACATAAATATGTTTTAGTTAAATTTATGATACTTGCATTTCCTTGGTCGTTGACAAGTGTTTGGATGTAGTCTTGGATGAAAGTCTTGATGGTTTCAAGGTTTTGGACTTGAGATCACATTTTTCTGGGTTAAAGGAGCGATGAATTTCAAAGGTGTGCTGACTCTGTGGTTATAGAGAATTTCTTTCAAGGTTGAAAGTGAAGAAGAATGATGAGCTGAGAGAGAGAGAGAGAGAGAGAGAGAGAGACCCAGCTGAAATCTTGTGATGTGAATGAAAAGACAAGGCTGCAGGGCCTGGCACAGGCTTAGGGTTCTGAAGAGTTCTAGCTCATTTTCCTCATCTTCCTAGGAGTTTAAGGCCTCCCAGGTGCAGAAGCATCAACTCTGGGACTTATCAACCAGAAGATGGTAAGGTGATGAGACGCGGGACTAAAAGAACTGAGAAAACCCTGGAGAATTGAGGCAAGTCACTGTGTGAAGCCTTTATCTCCTATGGGGGTCGCAGTTAGGATATAAAGGTAATTGGGAGGCCAGGTTAATTGATCATTGAGATGCGAGAGAGCCAATGGTGACTTTTGCTTTTGGAGGGAAAGTTTACGACTCTTTGTCTGTAAGCATGGTATTTGCATATGTACTGGGATTGGAATTTCATGTAAAAACTACTAAAGATTCTTAAAACATTAATAATGTTGCATAGGTATCAAAAGATATGACACCATCTTTTAGATCATCAACTAATTCAACCAGACTAATCATGTTATATGTGTGATTATATTACTTAGTGATCTATTATAACACATGCACAAAAACATTGCACAATACAAAAGACAAAATAAATTAACAGTAGTAACTTACACAACGATCTGAGAATATGTGTTTGTTCACAGAAAAGTGTTTTGAAGAATTAATGAAAGATGTCAGTTCCTATGGCAGTATGTGTCCTTTTTTTAGAGTATTAGTTGGGGAAAATTCTTTTTTAAATAATTTTGAGTCGTAAAGATTATCTGGTCTGGCAGAGGAGTCCTGGATGCCATAGTAAGACTATTTGTAGACATCACGGCAGCCAGTGTTGTTGATTGGGTGAAGGGGGTTTGTGATCATTTGTCAATCTAATGAAGAATTTATTATTTGGTGAACTGTGTGTCTGATTGGTCTGGATTTTTTTCCAAGCAGCACATAGGCAACAAAGAATGTCGTTTTGTAGAGTAATTTACAATTTACAACAGCTTCAGATGTGTCTCAACCAATCAGAATCAAGGACAGTCCATTTGATACATTTTGGTTGAAACTCTTTCCACACTGAGGGTATCTGGCAGCCTTCTCGCTATTGTGAATTTCCATGTGCCTGTTGAGATTTCTTTTTAGAGTGAAACTCTTTCCTCACTGTTGGCAGGTAAAAAGGCTCTCTATAATGTGAATTTTCTGGTGGACGTCAAAGTTTCCACTTTGATCAAAACTCTTTCCACTCTGAGGAGATCTGTCAGCCTTCTCTCCATTGTGGATCTTCATGTGCTTGTCAAAGCTTCCTCGTTGACTGAAACTCTTTCCACACTGTTTGCACGTGTTAGGCTTCTCTCCAGTGTGAATTCTCATGTGAATGTTAAGGCATCTTAAGGCATCTTAACATCTTAACCTTCTTAGGGTTCCCTTTCGAGTGAAACTCTTTCCTCACTGTTGGCAGATGAAAGGCTGCTCTCCAGTGTGAATTTTCATGTGAAATTCAAGGTTTCCATTATGCATGAAACTCTTTCCTCACTGTTGGCAAGTAAAAAGGTTCTCCAAGGTGTGAATTTGCCTGTGGGCATAAAGGGTTTGTTTTCTCACACAGATGGCAGGTGAAGGGTTTCTTTCCAGTGTGAACATTCATGTGGTTTGTAAGTTGTAATTTTATGCAGAAACTTTCCACACTTATTACAGGGGTAAGATCTCTCTCCAGGGTGAACTCTCAGGTGGACTCTAAAGTTTCCAGGATTACTGAACTTCTTCCGCACCATTTGCAGATGAAACACTTCTCTCCTGTATGAACTTTCATGTGCCTTCTAAGGGTTTCCATTCGAGTAAAACTCTTTCCTCACTGTTGGCAGATGAAAGGCTGCTCTCCAGTGTGAATTTTCATGTGAAATTCAAGGTTTCCATTATGCATGAAACTCTTTCCACACTGTTGGCAGGTGAAAGGCTTCTCTCCAGTGTGAATTTTCATGTGAAATTCAAGGTTTCCATTATGCATGAAACTCTTTCCACACTGTTGGCAGATGAAAGGCTTCTCTCCAGTGTGAATTTTCATGTGAAATTCAAGGTTTCCATTATGCATGAAACTCTTTCCACACTGTTGGCAGGTGAAAGGCTTCTCTCCAGTGTGAATTTTCATGTGAAATTCAAGGTTTCCATTATGAATGAAACTCTTTCCACACTGTTGGCAGGTGAAAGGCTTCTCTCCATTGTGAATTTTCATGTGAAATTCAAGGTTTCCATTATGCATGAAACTCTTTCCACACTGTTGGCAGGTGAAAGGCTTCTCTCCAGTGTGAATTTTCATGTGAAATTCAAGGTTTCCATTATGAATGAAACTCTTTCCACAGTGTTGGCAGGTGAAAGGCTTCTCTCCTGTCTGAATTCTCATGTGGAATTTAAGGCTTTTATTTTCACTGAAACTCTTTCCACACTGTTGGCAGATGAAATGCTTCTCTCCAGTGTGAATTTTCATGTGAAATTCAAGGTTTCCTTTTTGAATGAAACTCTTTCCACACTATTGGTAGTTGAAAGGCTTCTCTCCTGTGTGAACTCTCATGTGCCTTTTAAGGGTTCCCTTTCGAGTGAAACCCTTTCCACACTGTTGGCAGATGAAAGGCTTCTCTCCAGTGTGAATTGTCATGTGAAGTTGAAGGTTTCCTTTTTGACTGAAACTCTTTCCACACTGTTGGCAGGTGAAAGGCTTCCCTCTTGTGTGAATTCTCATATGGAATTTAAGGTTTTTATTTTCACTGAAACTCTTTCCACACTGTTGGCAGATGAAAGGCTTCTCTCTTGTGTGAATTCTCATATGGAATTTAAGGGTTTTATTTTAACTGAAACTCTTTCCACACTGTTGGCAGATGAAAGGCTTCTCTCCAGTATGAATTTTCATGTGAAATTCAAGGTTTCCTTTTTGAATGAAACTCTTTCCGAACTATTGGTAGTTGAAAGGCTTCTCTCCTGTATGAACTCTCATGTGCCTTTTAAGGGTTCCCTTTCGAGTGAAACTCTTTCCACACTGTTGGCACATGAAAGGCTTCTCTCCAGTGTGAATTTTCATGTGAAGTTGAAGGTTTCCTTTTTGACTGAAACTCTTTCCACACTGTTGGCAGGTGAAAGGCTTCCCTCTTGTGTGAATTCTCATATGGAATTTAAGGTTTTTATTTTCACTGAAACTCTTTCCACACTGTTGGCAGATGAAAGGCTTCTCTCCAGTGTGAATTTTCATGTGAAGTTCAAGGTTTCCTTTTTGACTGAAACTCTTTCCACACTGTTGGCAGGTGAAAGGCTTCCCTCTTGTGTGAATTCTCATATGGAATTTAAGGTTTTTATTTGCAGTGAAACTCTTTCCACACTGTTGGCAGATGAAAGGCTTCTCTCCAGTATGAATTTTCATGTGTACTTCAAGGTTTCCTTTTTGAATGAAACTCTTTCCACACTGTTGGCAGGTGAAAGGCTTCTCTCCTGTGTGAACTGTCATGTGCCTGTTAAGTGCTCCCTTTCGAGTGAAACTCTTTCCACACTGTTGGCAGATGAAAGGCTTCTCTCCAGTGTGAATTTTCATGTGGAGTTCAAGGTTACCTTTTTGAATGAAACTCTTTCCACACTGTTGGCAGGTGAAAGGCTTCTCTCCTGTGTGAACTCTCGTGTGCCTGTTAAGTGCTCCCTTTCGAGTGAAACTCTTTCCACACTGTTGGCAGATGAAAGGCTTTTCTCCAGTGTGAATTTTCATGTGAAGTTCAAGGTTTCCTTTTTGAACAAAACTCTTTCCACACTGTTGGCAGGTGAAAGGCTTCCCTCTTGTGTGAATTCTCATATGGAATTTAAGTTTTTTATTTGCACTGAAACTCTTTCCACACTGTTGGCAGATAAAAGGCTTCTCTCCAGTGTGAGTTTCCTTGTGGACTGTAAATTCTCCTTGTTCACTGAAACTCTTTCCACACTGAAAGCAAGTGAAAAAACCCATAGTTTTTGTCTTTGGAGCTCTTTTTTGTGTAGAAGTATTTTCTGACTGTAAGGAACAAAATGATTTTTCTCCAGTTATGAAATCATGGAGATTCTCATACTGATCTTTCTCTTCAGTTCCAATCAGTACTTCCCTCTCCTCTTTCAGTGCTGTTGGGCCTAAGGTGGGAAAACAAGGAAATAAAAGTTAATGCCACAAAGCAGGTAACACCAAAACATAGTATGTATGCTAGATCTCATATCATGGCGTCCAAACCTGATCATTGTCGCCTGGTCTCCTATAGAGTTTAAGCTGGCTGCTATACAATTTATTCAATCTAATTGTTAAGGAAACCTAGATACAGACTGATCTCAATCTCCTAGGGGATCAAATGCAACAAATGTAAGAGAGACCAAACTAAAAAAAATAGTAAAAAGTACAAACTCCCCACTCAACCTTCAGATGAAACATTCATAGTCCCTCAGTCTCTTTGTGTCTTCTTAATATTAACATTATGTTTGGTTGTGTGTTCCTTTGAATCCAGCTTTTGGAGTTAATAAGTACATTGTTTGATTTATTCTGGACTCCTCGAGTTTCAATCTGGCACTTCACAACCAGCAACCCTCACAGAAGAAGACACCGAAACAATGACTGCTGAGGAACGGCTGTGGAGAATGTGGCAGGGCGGTCAGAGGTTGGAACGGTATGTGGCGGATTTTATTGAGCTGTACCATCAGGTGAACTGGCCCGACGCCTCACGCCTAAATATTCAATTTGTTGCGATCTCCCTGTTCACGATTTCCCTTTGATTGAATTGATCAACATCATTCTTAACTTAATCGGCTCTAACTTCGAGATCGAACAAATAGAGGATGATAGTCAGTCCCCCCCCCAAAGCCAAGAACCTCCACTTACCGCACCAACAGCTCAGACTGCCTGCCACGCCCCGAACACCCCAACATCATCCAAAGCTCCATTGCCAACCTCACCCCAGTACCGCCAGCTGCTCACAAGATGGCCACCACCTCAAAGTCTGCACCCAAGATGGCGGTCGCACCTGAGTTTCCGGCCAAGATGGCAGCCTCAACAGAGTACACGGACAAGCTCCCGAGCTCCCTCCAGAACTACCTCCCGAGCTCCCTCCAGTGTTCGCTCCTCCAGAGCCCGCTTTGCTAGAAGGCCCTTCTGAGCCACTAAATTCCCCCAAGAAATTTTTAATGGAGGGGGGCATAGGTTTACAGCAGTAGGGGCCGGGCCGAATGCTGAGGCCAAGGCCGTGGAGGCTGACCCACCATGGCCTCCTGAACTGTCTATTCGGCCATGGCCTCCTGATCTCTCCGATCCGCCATGGCCTCCAGAACTGTCTGTCCAGCCATGGCCTCCTGAACTCCCTGATCCGCCATGGCCTCCATAACTGTCTGTCCAGCCATGGCCTTCTGAACTCCCAGATCTGCCATGGTCTCATGAACCGTTTGCCCGACCATGGCCTCCTGAACTCCCAGATCCGCCATGGTCTAATGAACCGTTTGCCCGGCCATGGCCTCCAGAAAAAACCCAGATCCGCCATGGTCTCATGAACTGTTTTGCCCGGTCATGGCCTCCTAAACTCCCTGATCCGCCATGGCCTCCAGAACTGTCTGTCCAGCCATGGCCTCCTGAACTCCCAGATCCGCCATGGTCTCATGAACCGTTTGCCTGGCCATGGCCTCCTGAACTCCCCGATCTGCCATGGTCTCATGAAATGGCTGCCCGGCCATGGCCTCCTGAACTCCCCCATCTGCCATAGCCTTCTGAACTGGCTGCCCGGCCATGGCCTCCTGAACTCCCTGATCCGCCATGGCCTCATGAAATGGCTGCCCGGCCATGGCCTCCTGAACTCCCAGATCCGCCATAGCTCCCTGATCCGCCCTCGAGGCTTTCTCAGACTACCACGTTCCTGTCCCATAGCAGCCTCCAGGACGCCCACCCTCTCTCCCCGGTAGTATTGTTGACCAACCGGGAGGGGGGTGTAATGTTACATGTATCCTTGTCTACCCTGTCTTTGCACTGTTTCTGATTTGGTTTCTCCCATTGTCTCCCCCTGTCATTCTGTTAACTTTGCATTCTCCCATAGCCCTTCTGTGTTGATTTGATTATCGTCTTCACCTGGGGCCTCATGTACAAAGACTTGCGTTGAATTCATACTAAAACAACGTACGGACAAAGCTGTAAATGTGCGTACGCAGTAAAAAAAATCAGATGTATGAAACACTGCGTACGCGGAATTCCACGCATATCTCTTTGTACATCTGAATTAACGTGAAATTGAGCGCACATGCACGAGCGCAAAACCCCTCCCTGCCTCCTCCCCCGTATTAATATGGTAATGACTCCACTTTGGCAAAACCAAACGAAAAAGCAAGCAAGAGAAACTTAACAGAATGTGATTTGAAGGTGCTCCTCACCGGTAGACCAGAGAAAAACTGTTATTTGCAAGTTTGTAAAAAAAATTAAAAAAAATAGTGGGAGAGTTTAGCTGACGCGGTTAACGCAGTGGGGTTTGAACATCGCACTGTGAACGAATTAAAAAAGAAATGGTCCGATGTAAAGGTGCGGGTGGAGAACATCGGCGACTTAGCCTACGTTTCAGCGCATCAGTCAGAGTCATAGAGCGCAAGCAGATGAACATCGTTGTCTTGTAACGGTAAAATATCTTGTTTGAATAAGTGCAACGTTGTCTTTATGAAATAAACAATAGTAGGCCTATGTCTATAAAGGTTCATATAATGCCTCACCACTCGGTGTGATGTTGACATAATGTGATTTAGTTTGACACAAAGCAACCGAGTGATCCTTGTCAGCTAGGTAAAATATTTTATAAGAAATTTCTATTTTGATTTTATGGTTATCTGCTGAATTTGCTGATGCTTGTAAATTACATGATGTAATTTATTAACATTTCATCATATTATATAGCCTATATAGCCATTGAGAGGGACATCCCAGTGGATCGCAGTGTTGTTTGAATTAGTTTACATAAGATATAGATATATATATATATATATATATATATATAAGATATTTACATACCCTCTATATGTATATTATCTGTATAAAAGTTATTAATACTAATTAAATATAAAATAAGAATATTATTGTGTGTTTTTTTTGGTGGTGGAGGGGTTGGGGGGGTGCCCTTTTTTTCAGTTTCAGCACATGCCCCTCAAAAGGTCTGTGCACGGCTCTGGTGCCACCGGCATTTCAGCTGCCCAATCGCCCACTCTACAAGTGCGAGAATGGGCATCATTGTATCTGCGCTCTTGGTCAGTTTGTGGGTTGTTGAGGGGGGTTAACAGCCACGTCTTTAATGGATAACCGCGGTCTCCTGATATGCAGTTAAATAATTACGCTCAATAAAATAAAATAATGTAAAACTTAGCTGTTTCCGATTCACGTATCCAAATTGTTCTTCAGATGGCGCCTTTATAGCAATGTCCGTGCAGTCGATCGCTTGCGCTTACATTAGGATAACCGGTGATCGCTGCAAATTGCGCTTTGTTTGGCTGGTCAACTGCATGGTATGGAAATCTTATATACCTGCTAGACATGCGGATGATCCCGTCCCATACAGCTGGCATTGCACGGCTCAAAGACGACTGGCTTAACCCCGAGCGATCTGCCAGTTCCCTTTGGAAAGAACAATTTGCCAGGAAACGAAGCGTTATCAGCACCTGTAAGGGAACGGGTAATGCGTGGCTCCTCGCTGTCTCCAAATTTGGACCCAACTCAGCAAAGAGCTCCAAGAGGATAGCTCTTGGAAATCTGAAGCAGTTTATAAGCCAGTCATCATCGTGGGCCAGAAAATCACTGTGATCCCTAAAAACGCGTTCCCTTCGGATTTGGCCATTGACAATGTCCTCCAATAAGGCCAACACTGCCATTGCCATAGACTAAGGGATGTATACATTTGCAAATGCTTTTATATGTTCTAAATCACATAATTGGTAGAAAAATATTGTCTCAATTAACCCATTTTATCAATTATAAATTAATAACAATGTTTTCCACATGTGTTGGTGCGATACTTTGTAGTGTGCAATTTAAAATAATTGCCTCTAGGAGTCGCCAAGGGAAATAAAACAAACACACGCACAAAAAATACACGTACGCCAGACATGGAGTTGGCGTGGATCAACGCACATTCTCACGTTAATTTCATCGTTAGTAAATCCAAACGTGAGCGTGAAATCTGGCGTACGCAAAGTTCTTGTGCGTAGATACATGAGGCCCCAGGTCTTGTAATTAGTCACTCTATAAGTTGTTTGATCCATAGTTTCTTTGTTGTCGTCTTTTATGTTTAGATCCCGCTTTTGAGTTAATAAAATACTTTGTTTGATTTATTCCGGACTCCTCGAGTTTCACTCTGGCTCTTCAAAACCAGCTACTCTAACACTTACTAGAAAAACTGCATGAAAAAGTGTAATCTGTTTCATAGTCTCAGTGAGGTTTTATGAGTTTTCAAGTATGTGCAGTAAGGTGATTAATGTTTTCTGACATTTCAGTGTGGATGGAAAATGCCTGAAAACGATAGTGTGGATAGAGAAAATAAAAAAAAGGCTGTTTTCAATTGTATGCAGATTCATTTAGGTGTAGCCAAAGTGTTTACTTGTTTATTTGCTTACCAAATACTTTAAATTAACAAATGTAGAAATCAAGCAGTAGCTAAACATGATTACTCACATTTCAAGGTTTGATTTGTTAGAAATGCTAGAAATCAATGGTTTTAATATTAGAAGCAGATACTAGGTTTAATGTTACAGAAGAAAAAATATATAATTTTGGTTTAGGCTAATTCCATTTTATTATTACAACTTAAATGCATGAGGTCATAATTACAAATGGCCAATGTGCAAGCAAGATCTTCTCAGCTGCAATTGAAGGCAGCATTAGTATGTGTTCTCAACACTTGTCAAATGTCAAAACATTTCTACACTTGTGTGACATTGTTCATAAATATCATTCAATTTCTGTAGTGACTTCAGGTTTGAGAATAAAAACCAACCTGTTTGTTCCTTGGCATCTTCATGTTTGACTCTAAATGCTTCTTCAATCGTCAAGTCTTCATTCTCCTCTTTAATAAACACCATATTTGTTTGGTCTTCAGTATCTTCATGTTTGACTCTAAATGCTTCTTCAATCTTCATGTCTTCATTCTCATCTTTAATAAACTCCATCTTTGTTTGTTCCTCAGTATCTTCATGTTTGACTCTGAATGTTTCTTCAATCTTCATGTCTTCACTCTCCTCTTTAATAAACACCATCTTTATAATAGTGTTACATGGATCTCTGTTGCTTCTCCAGGAGTTTTTCTGTGTGTTTGAACACTTTGTCCTGTTTAATATGAGAATAATTAATAGAAAGAAAAATCAATGCAAACTCATCTCTGGGTGCGTCTCAATCAGCTGCTAGTTCAGTAGTCAGTGCACTAGTAAGACAGTCAGAGAGTTAATAGACTTGTATGTTAAATGTATAAAATATATACAAATTACACAGATCGTTCATATTTAGATAGATATTTTGATTTATGGTGATTCTTAGACTATGGGCACTTTTATGTACTTTGGTCGTATTTTAAAAATACAAATAATTTTGGACAAATTCCTCTTTCTTGTCAAGCTATCAATAAAACCAACTTAAAATAATTTTTACTACCTTTTTATTATGATTTTTTAAATAAATTTCAACCTTCTTATAGGTGTCAAAATCAGTGTTTACTCGTTGTCACACACCCAGACTTTTAAACTTCAACAATGAAAATACAGTTTAATCTTAGACCAGACTTATCTGGTAACTATTAAGCACTAGTAAAATAATTAAAATACATTATAGTATTTAATGTGAGACCTCTATCAATATTACTTTTTATACAAAATATAGCTGTCTCACAGTATTGGTGTCATTTCCACCACAACACTGTAATGCATCTTTAAAAAGTTTGTGTCAAAGTTTTTTCAGGTGTTTTCTATGGAAAGTTGAGTGACATCAGGGAATTTACATTTCATCAACAACAAATGAAGAAAAATCAAAGTAAATATTGCTTGATCAGCGAATATATTTATTCTATGTCATTTCCACCACATGATGTACTGTCAATAGTGTTATTAAAAAGCTAAAATTTTTAGGTTAAATAAGAGTATTTTGCATACACGAAATGCTAAGTAATAATTCAAAGCCAATCAGTGAAGCTATATCTTCAATTTTTTTCACAAAAAACTACAGCAATGTAATTTCCACCAAACTGCTCTTTGTGGTGGAAATGACATTAATGGTTACAAAGTACAATTTACATGGATTGCAGGAATAGATTTGCATGACTGTTAATATTTCAATCCAGAAACAGTCATGGTCCAGCACTGGGACGAAGTTTCCCTACATTTACATTCATTTCTGGTCATTTTCGCAACACGCTGTCATTTCCACCACATACACTTTTTTTTATATATTTTAAAAGTTCTCATCACATATTATAAAATGTTTCCACAATTTATGAGTTCATGTTCTACTTAATATAAAAGCTAAAGTTATTCTATTTTAAAATTTCCTCTTACAGATCATAAAACTAGACATTTAAACTTGACTTTTGAACATTTTTTCCCACAAGGCTAAAAGTGCCCCTAGTTGAAGAAACACCCTTATATTTTGTATTCAATTATTTGTACATCATATCTAATATAATACACTCTCATGAAAATATCTACTGTTGTGAATTCACTCGTTTGTGTTTGTTGTTTGTAGTCCGCGTGTCGCTGAATCGATTTGATTCAAATGATTCGGATTCTCAGTTTCTCTCATCACTTCTTATCATCACACGATTGATTCATGATAGAGAGAGCGAAACAGAAGTAACATTCTCAGTTACTAAAGACAAACGCTTTAACTAACACTAAATAAAGCATTACATTTATTTTCCATAGCTTGTAAAAACGCTTTAATTGACATAACAGTATGCACTGGTTTAAAAGCTTTAAAAGCACAAACCTTTCTTCATGTGACTCACAACAGATGAGGAGCGCGGCGCATCTTTATGACGTCACATCATCAGAACAAAATAAAAGTCCCATTGGTGCACTGCTCTCTAGAATCACAAACACATTATAGAAATGTTGTATATAGAATATAATTTCGTACCCTTATGATGATGCTTTTATAAAGTTATTAGCATTGTAGCATTAATGTTATTCTCTAATTTTTATGTACATTTATAACAAAGGAGGTGCGATGGCAAATTTGGTCTATCACTCTTTTGACTATTGTAATAAAGCTCTTGATATTTTGTTTGTTTGTGTATTTATTTATTATTCTTTTGGAAAGTTACTGAAACACTGTCAGGGATTTTATTTTTATTGAGGCAAATGAGGACACAAAAATATATGTGTCAGTTTCTATTTAACGCTACAAAGGTTTATTTATTGTGAATGTTAATGAAATATGATTTACATTTCTCCAGATTATCTTTTTTTTAAATGTGCATATAATCAGTGCTAAAATATGATTATAATACAAACAAGTTACATAATAAGATCTCAATTTTCAGCTGGAAATGTATTTACAAATAAAAGTCATTGATAACAGATCCACACTGAAAATGAACTGTCTTCTGTAAATATTAGAAATAAAGGATAATATGGTCTGTATTTGATCTTATTTATTTCAGTGGTAATGTTCTTTTATTCAGTGTAAAGGAATATGATTCATTGATTTTTATCTTTTTAGTTTGGTTAATTGGCACAAGCATGCAAACACATTCTGCTGTTACTCAATATCTTATTTTACCGACAGTGAAAAGTTCATAGAATAAAAAAACAATATACAGTTTATTAGAAACTTTAACTAGAAGTACATCTATCAGAAAAACAATAAAGTATGTTATGTTGTATTAGTGTCATGATTTTAGTGAAGTTAAACATTTACCTTTAATACACCTGCAGGAAAATGAAGATCAGGAGACTTGTTTGAGCTCGTCCTGTGTGATGCTGTGGTCATCCAGACTGAATAAAACACTCAATGACTGGAGTTTTATTCAGATTTCAGGAGGTCGTTCTTACAGATGAAGACAAAGCTCTCAGGTCACAAGCTTAAACACAGTATTCAAGGGATGGGATCAGTTCTATTCAATTTTTCAAATCATCTTAAATGTTCTTAAATTATCTGTTTTTATTGTTGTTCTTAAATCTGTTGTGTGATTATTATTTTAAATTTTTATGACTATGATTTTTATGCTATTGTGATTTTAACTCCTCTTGTGTACAGCACTTTGAATTACCATTGTGTATGAAATGTGCTATATAAATAAACTTGCCTTGCCTTGCCTTGCCTATACTGTACTCTAACTATAGCACTCATGATCACAGAGATCAGGGAAAGACATTCACACACAACTCAAGTGTTCATTAGCATTAACATTCACAACAGTTAAAGAGGCAGAAACATAGAGAGCATCACAGATAAAAGATAATCCCACTTCACATTTGTATTCACACACACCTAAAGCAAAAGAGATTCATTTAGAATTTAACATTTATCTTTCTGCTGAATTTAGTAGGCTATAATTTCATTTCAACCAATATAATTGTGTGTTTTGCAGTAATGATTGTCAAGAATATGGACTGTCCTTGTGTTTGTTTTTGTTCCCATGTGCTCCTTGTCCTTGTTTTCCCTGGTGTACTCTAATGCCCATATTTGGTTTTCCTGTTCCTGTTTCCATTGATCTTCACTTCTGCCTTCAAATTTGTTTGGTTTGCTTGGCCTGTAACACTTTTGTTCAAAAAGCCACTCTTTTGGTATGAGAATATCTGTGCTTTGTCTTGAAATTCTATCAATGCGTAACACTGCTTCACTTCATCCATTATTGCCTTTGAAAAAAAAGGCTTCTTTAATAACAATAAACTATCTTATTTTATGTTTTTCTTTAAGATCTCTTATGTGTGTATTAGTGATGGGAAATTTTACTGACTCAGATCTTTGAATCTCATTCATCAAAATGAACTCATCTTTTTTCAGGCATTTTGTTCATTTCGTTCACTTCAGTAGAATATAATTCAAATGTTAACAGCCAAATCCCACAACACATCTACTCATGCGACACTTCGAATAAGACTTAATGCAATAAAACAATAATGCAACCAATGCCAAATAATGAGAAGCAGAAATTATTAGTTTTTTACGATCGCTAAAGTTTTCAGCTATCAAACTAAACTCTGACACTAATTTTCGACTTACAATAACACACTAACACAATACACTATATCTACCAAAACACTGCAAACATGTCTCAAAATCTAATTATTATTCTAAAACACTAACACATGTTCTCTTCCAACTGGAACATTCAGTCAATCATAGACTTATATTATAAGAACACTAACATCAAATGGAATTACAGGAACTTTGTTATTTTAGGTGTGAAGCCTGACCTTATGTAGACAGTATATTTGTCACACCCCTCTCATTATGTCAGTTTTGGTTTAGTCCTTGTATTATGCCTGTCATTAGGTGCGTTCGACTTCATGCAGCGCTGCGCAGACCGATCGGCGGCTGACTTGAAGTAGTGCATGCCGGTTAGAAATTTTGTCCGACTTGAACCGGCGCCAACACCACGTGATGTTCACGTGTGGCATCAAAGTAACGCGAGAGCGTTTCGAGAACAGCCGGCTTGCTCAGCCAGCGCAACATTTAGACGGTGGGCCGAGGGTCCGTATCTGCTTTACTTTTCGAAATGGATGATCCCCATGGAGGGAGAACCTGGATTTGTAAAGTTGGGACAGTTGTTTTATTCTAAACAATATGAAAAGTGTTGCCACTCCCATTTATTGCACATTTTCCACGAAATCATAATTCGCGACCCGTAAATATGCAGGCAAACGCGATTGCCTACTATATCAGTTGAGCCAATAGCGCGGCAAGATATTGACACGGGATTATTATTAACCAATCAGATGTAGTTTATTTCGAACAGCTGTTACACGAATGATTTAGCTATCAGACACGAGCAGCAGCAGCAGCGCATTGATCATCGTCAAGGACATTCTTTGTGTGATTGGAAGTATTCATTTAATTAGAATATGATATCTATATAAAATGTTTGTTTTGTACACTGTGTTGTTCAAACGTGTGTAAGCGTCTCGTTAGTTTCGTTTTAGTAGGGTAACGTTTCAGTTGGCGAACTAGTAGTAGCCATAGCCGTTGTAGAATATCATATTTAATATCTATTTAATATTTACTATCATATTTTCGGGCTAGGCCTTTTCAAGCCAATGTAAAAGTTTGCCAACAAATTTTGTGTAGTTTTTTGTACTAATCTTATATTGTTACTGCAACTACACTGCACATATCTGTATATGTTGTTCATACTGTATATCTATTTTGCTCTTATATATATAATATATTTAATTTATATTATTGTAAACCATACTATCTTAACTGTATACTACTGTCCATACTGCACTGTACAGTACAGGTCAAAAGTTTGGAAACATTACTATTTTTAATGTTTTTGAAAGAAGTCTCTTCTGCTCATCAAGCCTGCATATATTTGATCAAAAATACAGAAAAAACAGTAATAGTGTGAAATATTATTAGAATAGTTTTCTATTTGAATATACTTTAAAAAGTTATTTCTGTGATGCAAAGCTGAATTTTCAGCATCATTACTCCAGTCTTCAGTGTCACATGTGACATCCAGTCTATCACATGATCCTTTACAAAACATTATAATATTCTGATTTATTATGAGTGTTGGAAACAGTTCTGCTGCCTAATATATTTGATAAATAAAAGGTTAAAAAGAAACTGCATTTATTCAAAATAATAAATAAAAAAATTCTAATAATATAAATCTTTAGTATCACTTTTTATCAATTGAACACATCCTTGCTGAATAAAAGTATTGATTTTATAGCAGCAGAACTGTTCCCAACTTTGATAATGAATCATATTAGAATGATTTCTTAATGATCATGTGATAATGATCCTAAAAATTCAGCTTTAAATCACAGAAATAATTTAAAGTATAATAAATTGAAAATCAATCATTTTAAATTGTAATATTAATAATATATAACAATGTTACATTTTTTTTCTGTATTTTTTTTTACAAATAAATGCAGGCTTGATGAGCAGAAGAAACTTCTTTCAAAAACATTAAAAATAGTTATGTTTCCAAACTTTAGACCTGTACTGTATGTCTAATACTGCACCGCCTGTCTATACAATATAATACCAACCTTCCTTTGCAGTTTCTTCAACTAATACTGCCTTCTCTCTTCTCCTTTGTGCTCGTTTTATCTTCGTGATATTTGTGAAATGGCTGTAGCACTCCCTGTGGTAGCCAGTGTTAGCTGGTTTGACTAACTGGTTTGTAGGTTCATGGCTTTGTAACTTGTATGCCTGTACTGCCTCTTCTGCAATGATACCTTCTCTGCCCTCAAGGTCTTTCCACAGAAACACTGATTTAATACATTTCTCCCAACTTATGTCTGTGAAGGGAATGGTGGGTCCACCACTTCCCTCAAATATATGCATACAGCACTTCATGTTTTGCCATTTCTTCCAAGTAAACATGGGCGGGAAAAAGAGTATTGTCTGTCTCGTTTCCAAGCAATACCATTGTCAAATGTGTTAAATCAGAAGGATGTATTTATTAAAGATTACAAAGAAATGACAGGACCTCGTATGACAAAAGGTGATTACATAAAATAAAAACAGTACAAATGGATAACGTTACCTCTACGTACTCATTTTGTGTCAAACTGAATATGTAGCAAAATTAGGTAAAATATTTCTCATCTTAAATAACACAATCTTAAATCCTGGGCGCGAAGCGCGCCAGTGTGTTCACAAACGCGTCACCAACACCAACACTTTCCATGCACGCTATTGGATGAAGGCATCAAATACGTCATGCAGGTCGGACCCCGCATGTAGTTGCTTGCTCTATTCGCCGGGAAAATAACCTGGAGAAAGTTATCGATATTATAGTAATGGACAAAGTGTGTGAGTGGCAACAATTTTTATTTACTTTGTTGAAAAGCGTAGCGGTTACATATAAAAAACTGGGTTATCCCTCACCACAGATCGTTTGAAAACACGAAATCTCCACTCGGCCCACCGTCTAATTGTAAAATAATAATATTAACAGTATCACCTTTCTAAGAAACTTTATGATGTGTTGTTTATTTTTAAATGTTATTTTTTTATAATTTACAAAGCTATGGTGTGCTTTATGTTAGGAATACCTCAAAGTTTTATTTCGTCAAGTGTTTGTTTCAAAGTTCGGAAGATTTAATGTAGTTTTCTTTGCTGCAACTTGAGCACAGAGGCACACATTCTTGGTGATTCTTTCATGAAGAACAAATACATAGTTTTCCATCCACTGATTTTTAAGCACACCGTTTTCATTGCCATGTTTATTGGTACTTCATTTTGAAGTGATGAGCTCTAATGTACATTAAACACTGAAATGCCCCAGGATTCAAAGGTCTTGTTAAGGTAAGCTGGCATGCTTAAAATGGCTGAGATACTTGGTGATGCCATTTCTACTCCTAAAATAAAGATAAAAATTAAACCAACAATCAATTCAAATATATATAGTTTATATGAGAAAAAATGAATGCATGTGCTCGCTATAGACTGTATGATCTTATGTAACAAATTAGCCTGCATGAACTAAAGAACATTTGCTGTCCCACACATTGTAGTACTAGTTAATTTTAAATAATAAAAAACAGCCTATGTCATACTTTAAAAAATAAATAAATAAATACCCCAAAATAAGTTTTTAAATTTAAGTCGTTACCCTGATACCACACGTACATCTCAGAGATGTCTATTTGACGTCTGCATTTACATCTGTAAGACGTAGTTTGCTCATCTGCAATATGTCTATTAGACGTTTCCTATCTATTAGATGTCTTTAAGATGTTTATGAATTAGAATGTATGTAAAACCAGCAAAAACCAGACTAGGCTGGTCTCAGCTGGTTTAAACTGGAAATAGCTGTTTTAGCTGGTGGTTTCCAAGCCTGACCAGCCTGGAAAAGTGTCCAAAACCCCTCTGAAACCAGCCTGCTGACCAGCCAACTAGCCTAGGCTGGTTTTATCTATTTTTTTTTTTCAGCAGGGCAATTTTTTGATTATCCAGGAACGACATGATACCAAGATGGTGACGGCCGAATCCCGCCCACTATGAGCTTTTATTATCTTGTATAACCACTGCCAGGCTCTACAACCACGTGCAGTGTTGTGCCATCTCAAACACCAAAATGTTTTTTCCTCTTGCAGTCTCGTTGTCAACATCACTTGGTCATGCAGTTTTTCTTCATTGAAATGTTTGCTAAGAATCAAAAACAGTTATATGTATTCATGAGACAATCTATTTATGAGCATAATAGCTTTGAAATGTTTTGTAACTACAAACATGTACTTTTCAAAATCAAACTAAAATTACAACACTCAATACGTTACATGCATGTCTTCGTTCAGTGTACTCTATAAAGTAGAACTTAAAAATTTTTTGTTAAGCATCTAATGTCAAAAACTGACCTACCATTGCTATGAACCTCCCATGGCCATATTTGAGACACAGTGCTCTCTCCAGTCAGGGAATGCTCCACCACAGCTACATCAATGTTAGTGGCAGAGTCTAGTACAAGACCATTGTATTTATCTATCTCTTGAAGAAGGAGCCTTTTGTCTTCTGCCTTTTGTCTTCCTTCGAAGGCGGTGGCGAAGCTTGCTGCTGTCTAGAAGGACAGGAGGTACAGGTGTAGAGGTTTGAGACAGCACTCTTCAATAAATACAAAATATATATATATACTGCACCCCAAAATTTTTTTTGATGAATGTTAAAAAAGATAATTGAAGTATGTGAAAATTTCAATTTAGATTTACAAACGGGAAACTCAGAGATCCATTGAGTAACATTTAGGGGATAACATACAATCCTGAAAATAAGAATGCTGTGCTTTAATTACTTTGGAATGGGCAGTTTCTTATCTAAATATGGTCCCCTTTCACGAAAGCCGCCATGTTCCTAAGGTAGCCCACAACAGACAAACAAACACTGGCTCTAGATAGGACTGCTCACTTTTTCTAGTCTGCCACAGTAGTTCTACTACAATTTGGAACGGGAGATGTGAGGGGAGTTGGCTGCAATCTACAACCTTCATCCTACAGACTGGACATTTAAAGCACAGAATTTAATGATTAAGCTTAAGTTTCAGTAAATGATGTGCTAGTTACAGATCTGGCCATTTAAAATGCGCGCGGGAAGTAAAGTGGTCACGCGTGACGCTGGTGTATTGTGAGGGATCCTAGAAAATGCTCTGACACAGGAAAGACATGATCAGTAGGGGGCAGTCATGTAACACACTGAACTGGAGCGGCAGCAAACATCGCTGCAAAGACTCTTTTGTACAGTAACCTGGAGGGGATACCTTCAGTTCTCTTATGTTTGTCGTGGCCACGACATATGAACTCGTGGGAACGTCATATTACTTTTTGTCGTTGCCACGAGATATTAATTCTTGGGAATGCCATATTAACTCGTGGGAACGTCATATTATGTCGTGGCCACAAGATCATTTTGTCGAGGTAACGATATCCTTATGTTTAATGCATAAACAAACCTGCGTGACCATAACCCAGGATTATCAGAGATAGGTTTATTAATATTTTTTATTTTGAGTTAAGAAATGATTAAATTAATTGTTATAGAAATGAATGCAATATTAAGTTATTATATTAACAATAGGCAATGCTGTATATGCGAATGCTGTCTGTGCGCGATGTAGACAGCATTCAAAAGTTTATCAAGAATAAATATTACATAAAGTACTTCAAATTAAATAGCCCTGCAAGAAACATTTTATGCATCCTAAAGTCTTATCCATTAATTGATCCTCTTTTTTTTCTGTAATAAATTTATTATTCGTTTATATTCATTATTTCCCCCTTAATTTCGATCTCTTAACATTCTGAATCTAAATGATAAATACTGACATGCCATTAAAGCTTTGATTATCCTATATGGCTGGGATTTTTACTTTTTACTGGAATGCAGTTTATAGGTTGAATTTAACATATATATATATATTCATTTTTTTTTTTGTCTAATTAAAACCTATATAGTGTTTCATTGTCGAGTGAATCATTCACGTTCCATTTGTAAATCGTTTATGGTCACACAGGGGCATTAATACAATCATAAAGTCAAAACTTTATTGGCATAATTGTCGTTTACAATATTTGCTAAATATATGGCAAATAGCATATACAGAAAGTTATTTAGGTTAAGCGATTCACGATAAAGAAAAAAGTAGAGTTCTCTATCTCTATCTCTATTATCTCTAGTTATTATTATTATTATTATTATTATTATTAGGTTATTATTATTTAAATAACTGGTTAGGGCTATTTATTTTTAACGCCTGACAATTATGCCAATAAAGTTTTTGATTGTATTTATGCCCGTGTGTGACGATAAATGAGCATGTTTTCATTTACAAATGAGACTACATGAATGATTCATTCCTCAGTAAAACAGTTTAGTATTTATATAGTCTAGTCTATTAATTAGACGAAACAAAATAAAATATGTTCAATTGAACCTTTAAACTACATTCCAGGAAAATCTGTCTCATAGCATATGTCAAGCATTTACAGAATCATTTACATGAACGTTAGAGAGCCAAATTAAGGGGGGGAAACGAATATAAACGAAAATAAAAATATATACAAAAATAACAGGCTAATAAAAATAATATTAGTAATAGTAATAATAATGATAATTATAATACAAACACAGAAAAAAGACTTTCAGTTAATAGAAGGAATGTAGGCCTATTTTATGTGAAGATTAAATTATTTCCAAATGAAACTACGTGAATAATTCACTCTTCAATGATTTGTCTATTAATTGCAATTTGCAATTGTGTTAAGTGCACTTTTGGGAAACGCACGTGAAACAATAACGAATGTTCGCAAAATGACTCGTAGAAAACGCTCTTAAGCGCTAAGATTAATCGTTATCGGGAAATGCAGCCCAGAATGTTATGTAAAGAGATCAAAATGAAGGTGAAAATAACGAATATAAACGAATAATACGGAAAAAAAGAGGTTAAGTTAAAGGACAAGACTGTGTGGGATGCATGAAATGTTTCTTGTTTCTTCTATTTAATTTGAAGTAGGTAATATTTATTCATGATACACTTGTGAATGCTGTCTAAATCGCACACAGACAGCATTGGCATATACAGCATCGCCTATATAATTATTTAATATTGTATTAATTTCTATAACAATTAATATAATAATTTCTTAACTCAAAATAAAATATTAATAAACCTATCTCTGATAATCCTGGGTTACTATGGTCACGTAGGTTTGTTTATGCATTAAACTCGTGTTTATGCCACTGCTGTAAGTGTCATATGTAGCCTTATGTTTTTTGCCTTTTGCCTTTGTTTTACACTGTTTGTCATTTGGTTTCTCCCTCTGTCTTCCCCCCTCTGTTTGTAATGATTTGGTTTAGCCCTGTGATTAGTCCTTAGGTGTGTTCGAGCTCATGCTGCGCTGCGCAGACCGATCGGCGAGATTAGCCGAAAGCAGTCGGGGAGGAGCTGAAAACGGAGCCGTGAAGTCGGACAAATTGGAGATCTCGTTGCTCCCTCAAACATGGCAGATCACGTGGCGTTTGCCTACTTTATTGCAGATTAACTGGAAGCTATAGAAATACCTTTTTTGTTGGAAGAAATGCAGCACATGCAAGTAAAGCAGCAACTACAGATTTCAGCATCAATCAATGTTGACCACATTAGATTAAATGTCTGTGACATTTTAGTTATTCCATAAAAAATATTACTTAAATGTGCAGCTGAATACTATAAGTGGTCTGTATGAAAAAAGTACAATAATAAACTTATGCACAAATCCAATATAAAACATTTAAGGGAAAAAATGTACTGCAGTCAAAAGATCGTAAACTATTTACGAAATGGCATGCAAAATGATTTGTTATGCACGAAACACGCATGATTATCGTCATGTGGTGAATGTGGCCAATCATGAGAAGCTGTGACGTCATCACAGCCTGGCGCAGTCCCTTCTGAAATGTTGCGCTGGCTGAGCAAGCCGGCTGTTCTCGAAACGCTCTCGCGTTACTTTGATGCCACACGTGAACGTCACGTGGCGTCGGCGCCGGTTCAAGTCGGACAAAATTTCTAACCGGCATGCACTACTTCAAGTCAGCCGCCGATCGGTCTGCGCAGCGCCGCATGAAGTCGAACGCACCTCTTGTCTATTCATTATCTGTATCACCTGTGTTTCTTGATTAGTTCGGCTTTATAAGTCTGTCTTTTGAGTTTTGTCTTTGTCGGTCATTAAATGTAGCAAGTGTGTGGAAAACCCCTGTCTTGTTCCTTGAAAATCAAGATTAAAAGTATCTATCATTTAAGTTTGACTCTCGTCTCGTCTAACCAGCACCGGGCTATAACAAGATGACCGACCTAAACTGCAGCACTGAGGAACGCCTGTGGAGCTTGAGGCAGAGCGGTCGGGAGTTGGAACGGAATGTGGAGGATTTTCTTGAGCTTTATCATCGGGTGAGCTGGCCCGACGCCTCCATTGGCATTGTGTTTCTGTTGGGGTTGGATGAGGATACAATTCGTTGTGATCTCTCTGTCCATGATCTTTCGTTTGTCGAGTTGGTGAATATTATTCTCTGTTTAAATGGCTCCTTTTTCGAGGTGGAGCCAATAGAAAATAACGATCCGATCCGAAGTCCAACCCCCTCAGAAACACAGTACCGCGCACCGGCTCACCCAACGCCAAGTGCCTCTACATACCGGTCCAACCGTTCAGACCGCCTGCCTCGCCCTCAACATCCGGCAACCATCCAGAGCTCCATAGGCTTCCTCAGCCTAACACCGCTGGCCACAGATCCTGATCTTCCGGTCGAGGTGACCGCTACCCCGGACACCGCCGTCAGGATGGCCAGCGCTCCCGATATCTCGGCCAAGATGGTCGACGTTATAGACAATGTGGAAGCGGATTTAATAGACTGGTTTGGAGAAGTAATTTCCTACCGTCCTGAGTTCCCGCTGGTTCCACCCAGCCTTCCTGATCCTCCGCTGATCCTGCCCCGCCTTCCAGAGCGCTTTCCAGTGACTGCGCCGCCAGAGCGCCCTCCAGTGACTGCGCCGCCAGAGCGCCCTCCAGTGACTGCGCCGCCAGAGCGCCCTCCAGTGACTGCGCCGCCAGAGCGCCCGCCAGTGACTGCGCCGCCAGAGCGCCCGCCAGTGACTGCGCCGCCAGAGTGCCCGCCAGTGACCGCTCGCCCAGAGCTAACTCATTCGGTGTCTTCGCTGGAGACGCCCAGCCTTCCTGAATCCCCGCTGGGGTCGTCCAGCCGTCCAGAGCCCGCTCCTCAAGAGCGCCGTCCAGAGCCCGCTCCTCAAGAGCGCCGTCCAGAGCCCGCTCCTCAAGAGCGCCGTCCAGAGCCCGCTCCTCAGGAGCGCCGTCCTGAGCCCGCTCCTCCAGAGCGCCGTCCAGAGTCTCAGCTGGTCTCGTCCTGCCGTCCAGAGTCTCAGCTGGTTCCGTCCAGCCGTCCAGAGTATCCCCCCTATGAACTGCTGAATCTCCCCAAGAAAATTTTGGGGGGGGGGCTACATACCCCGAGTCCACGTGGCCTGGCCAAGGACTGAGGCCAAGGCCACGGGGGCTGCCCAGCCATGGTTCCATGAACTCCTGACCCGGCCATGGCTACCTGAACTCCTGATCCCGCCATGGCCACTGGAACTGCCTGTCCGGCCGTGGCCGCCTGACCCGCCATGGCCACTGGAACTGCCTGTTCGGCCGTGGCCGCCTGACCCGCCATGGCCACTGGAACTGCCTGTCCGGCCGTGGCCGCCTGACCCGCCATGGCCACTGGAACTGCCTGTCCGGCCGTGGCCGCCTGACCCGCCATGGCCACTTGAACTGCTGTCCGGCCGTGGCCCCCTGATCCGCCATGGCCACTTGAACTGCCTGTCCGGCCGTGGCCGCCTGATCCGCCATGGCCACTTGAACTGCCTGTCCGGCCGTGGCCGCCTGACCCGCCATGGCTTCCTGTTCCGCCCTGGAGGCCTTCCCAACCCAGCAAGGTCCTGCCCCGTAACGGCCTCCAGGGCGCCCGCGAGACGCGCCTACCGGGGGGAGAGGTAATGTCATATGTAGCCTTATGTTTCTTGCCTTTTGCCTTTGTTTTACACTGTTTGTCATTTGGTTTCTCCCTCTGTCTTCCCCCCTCTGTTTGTAATGATTTGGTTTAGCCCTGTGATTAGTCCTTGTCTATTCATTATCTGTATCACCTGTGTTTCTTGATTAGTTCGGCTTTATAAGTCTGTCTTTTGAGTTTTGTCTTTGTCGGTCATTAAATGTAGCAAGTGTGTGGAAAACCCCTGTCTTGTTCCTTGAAAATCAAGATTAAAAGTATCTATCATTTAAGTTTGACTCTCGTCTCGTCTAACCAGCACCGGGCTATAACAGTAAGTTCCTCGAACTAGAATTTATTTATGGCATCAATTAAATCAGACTTTGTAGTTGGTTTTGCTACTTTTCGAATATAATCTATCAGAGCATTCCACACCATTGCAATGGGATTTATGTCGTGGGATTCGGCGGGAGTCTTAACCCAGTTTATACCCTGTTCAATGAGTCTGCCTGCAGCAGAGTGCTTCGGGTCATTGTCCTGGTAAAAACGGTGATGTGCTCCGATGTTTTCCCTAATGTATGGGGCAGCAGTTTCTGTTACAATAGCATTTTCAAAGAAAGACCGGTCCACCCCCATTCGGCTATTCATAAACATTTCGCTCCTTATATTGCTGCTGATGGCCTCATTAACTACTACTTTTAAGATAACTGAAAAATAACATATATATCACATATAAAAATAAGAGTGATCTTTAAACTTTTGTGTTGAAATTGACACGGCTCATGGCTAGTGTTTGCATATTTCTTTCTATTGTGCAACCAGGGGTGCGTTTCCCAAAAGCATCGTTAGCCAACTATGGTCGCAAGTTCCGTCGTTACCAACATAGTTCAACGATTGGGTGTTTCCCAACACCATAGTTCAAACGAACATTCGCAAACAGCGTCACAAACTTACTTGGTTGGAACTACAGCTCTTGACCTGTGGTTAGAAGCATTGTTGCTTCTTAGTAACACAAATTTGGGCTTAATAAATTATGTTCTTGGTCACAGTTTGCAAGCTAACAAGCAGTACAATCTATATCCTCAATTTTATCTAAAAATAAATGCGTTTTACTCTATGTATTTTTGTGCGTCCTTTATAAGCGTTGTTTATGAATAGTGCACATGTGCACAAATGCCTGAGGGAACCCCGGAGTGTGACGTAAGAGAGAACGTGCAATGAATCCAACATCAAATAAAGCGAAATGACAGGGAACAAAAATATTTGAAATATTTGCATTTTGGAGAGACCCTAATCAGTTAAATAGCAGAAGTTATTACTCGGTGACGCCATTAACAACCGCCCTAAGTTGTTGAACTAATGTGGTTCAAACAACGGAGATGCGACCGTGTTCGGGAAACACTCTGAGTTTGTTTCCACAACGATGCATCGTACTATGGAGGTTAACCAGCGAGTTATGTCGTTGTACGAGAAACGCACCCAGATTAGTGTTATATACTGTGCTGATAGTTCTGATAATTTTTTTTTTTTTTTTTTATCAGACAATGCAACTTACTACCTTATTAACTCTAAATTCAAAGTAGACTAAAATAGCTGGATCTGCCATCTCAGTGGAGGATGCGTCTGTCCCTCACTTTCAACTTTCTCAACTCCCGTTTACTCCACCGGCATCTAACAGCATTTCCACACCAGTGATACTAAATATTCTTGCAAACTGTCTAAATTGTCTAATTGTCGGGAACTGCCAAAAATTGATGTGGAAGGCTTAGCACCTGACACCCCCCATGATTCATGTCACCTTGGCCTCGGTGTAGCTTTTATATGTAAATGATTACTGGAGAGGAGCTATACAAATGCAAACCAGGGGAAGGGGGTTGCTCTGATCTAGAGTTGTCTTACCTGTTTCTTTGTCTTACACCGTGTCTCAACACATAACACCGCGACATGCAATAAAATCATATTTTTCATTTTAAACAGTTTTTTAAACAGATATCATTTAATCCTGATATCTTAGTCCTTAGCACTTGTGATACTTTTGTATTCGTTGTCAGTCATATAATAAAATCTTTATTGTTTTGAAAAATTAGCCTTCTGTTTATTTGTCTACATTATTTTCAACATTAGGATATAGGCTAATACTAGGGTAGGCTATAGTACTTACATAGACATAAGGCCAAATGTAAATGGTTTCCTTTCCTTTAATTTTTTTTTTTTTTTAACTGCATGGGCAGCGCGCCACCATAATGTAAAGCACAAAAAACGCAAAAAGAAATCTAGAGAAAATTGTACTACTAATAATAATACATAAAATAAATTAACACTCCAAACTACAGTTTATATTTCTCCTCTTACACAAATCAATCAAATAAAGTGTATCTTAAATTGTATAAATGGTATGAAAAAGACGAGTTACCTCTCAAACATGCAAATCTTCATTTGCTGTAGGTTTAAAATGTTGAAATTTATAATGTATTTTGTAATTTTGTAGGCTACTTGTTATTTTTTTTCTCTTTCGTTTTGTTAATTTATTATTCATTTAGAAAAATATATTTCACATATGGGCATATTTATTTATTTTATATACAGCCTAGGTTTTTCTCTGCGCATAAGCTCTACGCATGACGTTCTGATGTTTATGCTGCTTTTTGCTTGTGTGAAATTAATCCCCGAAAACGAATTTAGCTGTTTTTAATGTGTCACAGCCACCAATCAGTTCTAATTTAAATGTATTTAAACAATCTTGTCGGTTATAACGACTTCGGTTGTCGGTTGGGGAAAATGCAATCTAATAAAAGTTCATGAGGAAAAAAAGAAAAGAAAACAATAATGAAACTGCTCCTGCTTATGAATAACTTTTTATTTGATGTTGAAGTATCTGAATAGTCTATAGGCTGTAACAAAGTGCTTTTCTAGTCCCACTCCCATGAGGTTTTCTTCCACTTCCGCCCGCACCCGCTATATACTAACTATATATATATATATATATATATATATATATATATATATATATATATATATATAGATAGATATATATAGATAGATATATATAGATAGATATATTAGGGGTGGGCATAGATTAATTTTTTTAATCTAGATTAATCTAGATTAAAATGGCTAATTTGAATTCTGCTGAAGGCATATATGTGTGCAGAATATGTGTGCTACCCAAATAATGACTAAAAGTAAGTCTTTGAGAATGGATCATAAAGCTCATAAAGCTGTTCTATGACAATTTGTTGATGAAAATAAATTATGTTCAATAAGATGTACTGTTTACTAACTAACTAACAATGAAATTATTTTTTCTACCTATTAGATTGTGTTTTTTTTAACATCAACACCTGCCCAACCCTAAATTTAGCCCTTACTGTAATAAAAAAAAAAATATTATTATTGTTGTACAGTGTGATAAAAATATACATCTACGTATGTATATCTATGGTAGCCAGTGTTTCCCCTACGTTTCCACTACTTCTACGTTCATGTTACACCGTACTTTTATTTTGACAGGTTGCCGTGAAGTTCCTGTGTATAAATACAGTATGATATGATGCTAGTTTTCTCAAATGAAACGGTAAAAGTGACACTCACAGCAGTTTTGGAGATTGAGTTTATCTGTTCATGTGAGATGCAAATGCCAAAAATTACCTGGAGCGTCATGTGTGTTTCAGTATGCGTGTAGTAAAAGCTCGTCTCCATCATTCATACATACAGCTAGGCAAACGGAACATACCGGATTCATATTAAAACGGTCTTTTTGCATTTCAGTTTTCACATACACTAGTCCATATCGCGATTTGAATTAAGTGACAGACCAACATTTGATTTATGAATCCAAAAAACTACGAATTTAAGTGGCATTTCGCTATAGTAGATTCGGTTTTTATGAATGGAGGACGACGCGATCCCGTCTGTGTTTTGGCGGAGGAGACGTAAACGCGCGACCATATTCTATAGTCTTCAGTATACATCCGCGTTAAACTATCAAGGTGAAAGTCATCATAGCTTGCGTAGTTTAGACCCAGCTCCCAACCCAAATTTGAGAATAGATTAACGGCGATATTTTTTTTATCGCACGATAAGAGTCTCACATTAACGCAGCACGTTAACACCGATAACGGCCCACCACTAATATATATATATATATATATATATATACATACCCTTAGAATATATAGCCTATATATATACCCACTTAGAATAATTTTCTTCCCGACCCGACCGCTAAATTCACGCTAAATTTAATTCTCATTTCCAGAATCTCACATTTAACCATTTGGAAACAATGTCGAGTATAAAACTTTTTTCGCAGTACATCCATTATATTTCCATGTTCCACTTTGAAGACGTATTACTGTTATTATGACGTCAGTGGCGGCGCACACAGTTGCAGCGGCTCAGTGTCTCACCGGTCGGCGCTATGTTTGGATGTTTTTGTACGTGTTTTGTTTTGTTTTATGTGCATTTGGTCGGGCGAATATCATCTACAGCCGGCAAGATCTACTTAAGATTGGAATATCTTACAAAACGAGTGTGACAAGCGAGTTTCAAAGCTCAAACAACATTCCGGTGGAGATAGCAAGAAACCCCGGCTCTCTGTGGATTATCATCCCCGCGGGGAGGAGACGAAGGCGGCGGAGAGAGAGGAGGCAAAAGCGAGGCTGCAGGGCTGGCCCGCTAGCCAGGCTACGGAGACAGCCATTCAAACCACCGCTCCCCAGTCTATTTCTCTCAAATGCCAGATCCCTCGCAAACAAGATGGATGAATTGAGGCTACAGATCGCGACGAACAACAGCGTCAAAGATGCGTGCATTCTACTCATCACCGAGACCTGGCTTCAACAATCCATACTCAACACTGCTATCGAGCTAACCAGCTACACAACACAGCGTCATGACCGAACTGGGGACTCCGGTAAGAGCAGAGGAGGGGGGCTTTGCATTTACGTGAACAACTGCTGGTGTACAGATACAGTGATTATAGACAGTCATTGCTCACCGGACATAGAATATCTGACTGTTAAATGCAGGCCCATCTATCTCCCAAGGGAGTTCACTGTTGTCTTAATAACGGCCGTCTATATACCACCACATGCAAATGCTAACTCTGCCATTGGACTGTTGCATTCTACAATCAGCAATTTACAAAGTTTGCACCCTGATGCTGTGCAGGTCATTGCAGGGGATTTTAATCATGCAGAATTAAAGGCAGCACTCCCTAAATTCCACCAGCATGTCAAATGCGCTACTAGGGGTGTGAACACCCTGGACAAAGTTTACTCCAACATCAAACGGGGCTATAGGACTAAACCACTACCACACCTGGGCCAGTCCGACCATTTGTCCATGCTTTTAATACCAACATATGCCCCCATCAAAAGGACCGCACCTACCATCACAAAGACTGTTGCAACCTGGCCGGAGGGTGCCTCACAGCAGCTGCAGGACTGTTTTGACAGGACCAACTGGGAGGTCTTTGAGCACCAGGACCTGGAAACATTCACAGACAGTGTATTATGCTACATTAAGAACTGCATGGACATTGTCACAGTGAAAAAAACGCATCCGGATATATCCCAACCAAAAACCATGGATGACCCAGAAGGTCCAGCAGCTACTTAGAAAGAGGAACACTGCCTTTAAGTCCAGGAACACAGAACAATACAACACAGCTCGAGCAAACCTAAAGAGAGCCATCAGAGAGGCCAAAGCAGACTATAGGAGGAGGATTGAGGACCATCTAGGCAGCAACAACAGCCGGCAGGTGTGGCAGGGAGTCCAGCATCTCACAAACTACAGGACCAACATCGGAGCCGCCGTGGGTGACCTCACGCTGGCAGAGGAGCTGAACATCTTCTTTGCCCGCTTTGAGGCCACTTCACCGGAGACAGCACAGCCCAACCAGGTCCACAGCAGCAGGATCCTCACTCTTGAGGAGCATGAGATGCACACTGCGGGCTGTCAACCCGAGGAAGGCGGCCGGGCCTGATGGAATCCCGGGACGAGTGCTAAAGGACTGTGCTGACCAGCTGGCTGGAAACTTTACAAAGATCTTCAACCAATCACTCGCCCAGTCCACTGTCCCACCCTGCCTAAAGTCCTCCACCATAGTCCCCTTGCCCAAAAAGCCCCACATATCAAGCCTCAACAACTACAGACCAGTGGCACTCACTCCAGTGGTGATGAAGTGCTTTGAGAAACTGGTCCGTAGACACATCACAGCAGCCCTGCCCCGTAGCCTTGACCCTCACCAGTTTGCTTACAGAGAGAACCGATCCACAGAGGATGCCGTGGCCACAGCACTCCATGCTGCCCTTTCACACCTGGAGCAGCAGGGATGCTATGTGAGAATGCTCTTCGTGGATTACAGCTCTGCTTTCAACACCATCATCCCACACAAACTGTTAATCAAGCTGGAAGACCTGGGGCTGCCACAAACCATTTGTATGTGGATTAGCAGCTTCCTCACAGATCGCAGGCAGAGAGTCAGGGTGGGCCGTTATACATCCACGGCCATAAGCCTCAGTACCGGATCACCTCAGGGCTGTGTGCTTAGTCCCCTGCTCTACTCCCTCTACACACACGACTGCACCCCCGTCCATCACAGCAACACCATTGTGAAGTATGCAGATGACACTACAGTGGTGGGGCTCATCGCGGGGGGAGACGAGTCTGCCTACAGAGATGAGGTAAAGCAACTATCGACATGGTGCACAACTAACAACCTCCTCCTTAACACATCAAAAACCAAAGAACTCATAATTGACTACAGGAGAAACAAAACCGACATCTCATCATTAATCATCAACGGGGACTGTGTGGAGAGGGTGGCTGACTTCCGCTTCCTGGGAGTCCACATGGAAGACAACCTATCCTGGAGGGTAAACACCGATGAGCTGCTGAAAAAGGCCCAACAGAGACTATACTTCCTGAGAATACTCAGGAAGAATAACATCACACAGAGACTTCTGGTGTCCTTCTACCGTGCCACAGTAGAAAGCATAATAACATACTGCATATGTATCTGGTACCCTAGCTGCACAGTAGCTCATCGGAAAGCACTCCAGAGGGTTATCAACACTGCCCAAAAGATTGTTGGCTGCCCTCTCACCTTACTGGAAGACCTACATGGCTCCCGGTGTCTCAAAAAGGCACAGAACATTATAAAGGACACCTCACACCCTGGCCACCCCCTGTTTGAACTGTTGCCTTCTGACAGGCGGTACAGACTAATTAATGCAAGGACAAACAGACTCAAAAACAGTTTTTACCCAACTGCAATAACCGTTCTAAATGATGCTGCTAAGAAATAATGTGCACAATCACTGTTTAAATCAACCATGTATTTTTGACAGAATGCGTGACAAAAGAAAGTGTGAGAGGATGCATGTTACTGAATGAATGATGCACTGACTAGAGAGCACTTTAAATTTCGTTGTACCTGTGACAATGACAATAAAGATAAGAGAGAGAGAGAGTATTATAGCCCTGCATTTTAGCCCGTCAAAGATCAAATGCGGCCTAAAATTATATTTTAGACATTCAGTGGTGATTTAAAAAAAAAATGCAGCGCTGGGGGAAACACGAGACCAGGCTACCATGACTTTCAAGAGTGGCTCGGACGCTCCTGTCAGCAGCATTGAGCGCACGTTCAGCACAGCTTGGAAGGGTTCCGTGTTTAAAGCATAGCTACCACAAAACACTGGCAAAAGTAAATACCATGACTGTCTAATAGTAAGGAGATATTTCAATTATTTATTTAGAAACTACTATTTTCTGAGTCAGTGATGATGCAGTTAACAGTCCTCATATCCTCGTTGGACGCGCGCCTTTAGAGAGAAATGCATCTCTACGGACTAGCTAAGTTTTTGTTTTCTATTTGTTTTTTTCGTTGAGTAGTAATTTAAGTCTTTCTACATATTTATTTATCATGTCTGACAAAAAATAACGGTTAAATATTTTCCACTGAAAAAAATGTAACTGATCGAGCTTGAGCCTTCATGTCCTAAAAATATGTTTTGCACTCTCGTGTAAACGATTGGATATGCACCTAATAGCGCATATTTATATATATTATTATTTATATATTTTATTTTACATCAATGGATTTTATTTTAGCCAATTTGTGATTTGAGAAGGCAAATTGAAACACAGAGTAGGTCAACTCACTGTCTGCCGCTTGGTCTTTATGAAACAAAAAGCTTACGTTTAACGAACAAAAATGCTCCAATTTATTTTTTTTTCTAAATTAACTTAATAAAAAGGAAACGAAATTATAAATACTTTGCCGTTACATACAGAATGAATTACCGATTATGGCGACAGATATTGAAACAACAGACATAACAAATACTGTCCAAATAGCCCTCTTTGTGCAGGGTTTGGCCACAGAATGTTGTTCCTTGCGCCACCTGGTGGATATTATATGAAGTGCAACAACGTTTTAAAAAAATCAGAAAAAGCCCCTGCAGGCCGACGCGTGGCCTCGCATGCCGAATTGCAGGCTGCCGCGTGAAAATAGACGCATTTTTAATGGCCAGATCTGTAAGTCAACCGTTTATTTAGATTGTGTTAAACAAGTGTAATTTAATCACAATAAACAACGTTTTATCCTGAGATACTTGCACTTGAAAAGAGCCGCGTCTCCACTTTCCGCCATTTTTCGAATATGACGCCTCCTCTCGCAGAGCCTCATGGGATAGGAAAGTGTCCATGGTATGCCTACTACAGAATTCGGCCGGAAGCAGTAGGTCATCTGGGTACTTCTCTCCTACTGAATTTCGAATACTATGAATTCGGACATACCATGATGTCTTCCGACTTCCACTCCTTCAGTATATACATAGATACCCCTTAGCGACTGTTTCTATGGGCCACGATACGTAAGCCGCCCGCCATATTGCAGCAGTCAACTTGACGTCATTCACCCATAGATCTGTCATTCCATGTGTCATTCATCATAGTAATCACTGAATATTGGAAATGCCACAGTCCTGCACAGCCATTGGTCTACGAAACTACTATATGGCAAATGACGTAAAGTTGATCGTTCCAAGATGGTGGACGCATCTATGTGATCCAATGGGGTAGATCTGAATGAAGGAAATATTCTTATTAAATACTTTGTTCTTTACATAGTTGAATTTGCTGACAACAAAACCACACAAAAATGATCAATAAAAATCAAATGTATTAACCCATGGAGGTCTGGATTTGGAGTCACACTCAAAATTGAAGTGGAAAAACACACTACAGGCTGTTGCAACTTTAATGTAAAGTCTTTAAAACAAGTCAATATGAGGCTCAGTAGTGTGTGTAGCCTCCACGTGCCTGTATGACCCCCCTACAACGCCTGGGCATGCTCCTGATGAGGTGGCGGATGGTCTCCTGAGGGATCTCCTCCCAGACCTGGACTAAAGCATCTGCCAACTCCTGGACAGTCTGTGGTGCAACATGGCGTTGGTGGATGGAGCGAGACATGATGTCCCAGATGTGCGATCATTCGATTTCGAGCGCGATTTGGCATGGCTTGTCAGTGATTTACGTCTCTGTGTATTACTTGCCGCTCCAGCTGAATGCACGTGCTGGAGATTTACTACTAATCAAAGTACCGGCTTCATTGACAAAACGCGCCTCACTACCAGAGGTCGCGTTAACCGAAAATTTTCCGTCATTGACGGAATGTTTTAATCAGTGACGGAAAAATCTGAAGGCTGTCCGTCACTTTGACGGAATACACCACACAGAGGGTGATCTATTGTAATTTGTAACTGTAGTTCCCACTCCTGTCCAGTTGGTGGCAAATGCGCTCCAGTGTTCGCTCAGAGCACGTTATGCAGAAAAAAAAGAAACTCTTACGAATCCTTTGCTAAGCGTTTGATTACACCAGTACCCAGTTAAGGCTACAGCAATCTATCACGCCACATTAAAGAGCGCCAAAACGGTATTTATTACTTGAATTTTCTAACGAAATGGACAGAATTTGAAATCTGAGGCTTTTTCATATTGAAAGTAACAAATGAGGCACACTATGTAGCCTACTCTTCACAAACAGCATATACCGAAAGATCGATTGGGATTTAAGAAATATTAGTCTATAAAAATGAGAATCTATTCAAATCGAGAAATCGATTTTTTTTTACCCAGCCCTAGCATGTTTTGTTGTTTTTGTCACTCCTGAGTGTGGTATTGAACACGAAAAGTAACGCAGTTTCTGTTCATCTGTTCCCTTCATAAATAAATGCAAAAACCTATACAGTATGCTTGCATTGTAGGTTCATTATTAAAAATGAAAATTTGAACAAAAATAAAAGCAATTAAATGTATTATTATAATATGAAAATTAGGGCTGTCCCTGACTATGAATTTTCATAGTCGAATCAGAATTTTCTAATCTTTCTATAGTCGACCGATAGTCGAATCATCTAGGCCTATGTGTGTGTGTGAATGGGTTGGGAGGGGCACGACACTATAGTCAGCAGGAGGGTAAAACTATTTTTATTTTATTTTACACACTGCACACAGCAACAACTTTTAATAAAGCGACCAAAACTGCCTGCCAACTGACAGACGAACTTATTTAGGTTTAAATAAAAACACCGAACGCGTCTTTTAGTTCTAAAAACGCGAGGCGCACAGCACTGCCTTTTTTGGTGACTTTTAATAAAAGAGCGGTGTGCTGCGGGTTTTTTTTATGTTGCTAAGCAACGACCAAAACAGCTGTCCTGTCAGTCAAATCAAAGGATTATAGCGCGAACGCTCTAAAATCTTAGTTTTTTGCTGTTAAGTAAACTGTCATATTAGCAGAAACCCTAAATAATACAGCTCCGGGTTACCCACGATAGACACCAAAGGTTTCTCCTCCATTTCTTGCAGTCTCCGGACTTTTTAAGCAACGGTAAACTTTCGTCACCATAACAGAAGGCCCGCCTCTCCGTTCATTCGATTGGACAATGGAAAAAAACGCGAATGACGTTGGGCGTTTTTCCGCTCAGAGTTGATTTTTTTTTCAACTTCAGGCGCTCAGAGCGCTCCTGCAAAAACGCGAGGCGCCGGGGGCGCATAAACAGCGCGCAGGACGCTCACTGCCAACAGAAAACCATTCAAAAGAGGCGCCTCCAACTGCAAAAACACGTTCGGTGTGATCGCGGCCATCCCTGCCGTCAAGATGGTCCTCATCTCGTCATGGATCAGGGAAAGTGAAAATTAAATCTGTCACAGGGGTGGTTGGATTTATTCACAAACACGTTAAAAACATTTATTGAATGCTTCTTTCTTTTCACTTTTGTTTTTACTGCATTATCATAATCAAAGGCTGTATATAACTTAATATAACCGTACAAAACCAGTAGTTCTGTGTGCAATTAGACATTGAGTACCCCCATATTGCCAAAATGGTATGATGCTCGTTTTACCCGCGAAGATTCGACTGTGAGATCGGTGGTCGAATCAGGCTCCGCATATCGATGCATCGAATCTTCGACTATTCAGGGACAGCCCTAATGAAAATTCAAATGACGGGTAATAATAGATTATGACGGAATTTTTACGACCCTGTCCGTCAAAATGACAGACAATGAAAAAGTCTAACGCAACCTCTGCTCACAACATCGAGCGATTAATCGTGCAGCCCTACTCCACGGTGTCTCCAGACTCTGTCACGTGTGCTCAGTGTAAACCTGCTTTCATCTGTGAAGAGCACAGGGCGCCAGTGGCAAATTTGCCAATCTTGGTGTTCTCTGGCAAATGCCAAACGTCCTGCACGGTGTTGGGCTGTAAGCACAACCCCCACCTGTGGACGTCGGGCCCTCATACCACCCTCATGGAGTCTGTTTCTGACCATTTGAGCAGACACATGCACATTTGTGGCCTGCTGGAGGTCATTTTGCAGGGCTCTGGCAGTGTTCTTCCTGTTCCTCCTTGCACAAAGGCGGAGGTAGCGGTCCTGCTGCTGGGTTGTTGCCCTCCTACGGTCTCCTCCACGTCTCCTGATGTACTGGCACTCCTGGTAGCGCCTCCATGCTCTGGACACTATGCTGACAGACACAGCAAACCTTCTTGCCACAGCTCGCATTGATGTGCCATCCTGGATGAGCTCCACTACCTGAGCCACTTGTGTGGGTTGTAGACTCATGCTACCACTAGAGCGAAAGCACTGCCAGCATTCAAAAGTGACCAAAACATCAGCCAGAAAGCCCAGGAAGTGAGAAGTGGTCTGTGGTCACCACCTGCAGAACCACTTGCTGATTGGGGTTGTCTTGCTAATTGCCTATAATTTCCACCTGTTGTCTATTCCATTTGCACAACAGCATGTGAAATTAATTGTCAATCAGTGTTGCTTCCTAAGTGGGCAGTTTGATTTCACAGAAGTGTGATTGACTTTGAGTTACATTGTGATGTTTAAGGCCCCGTTTACACGAAGGGAAAACGCAGATATTTCCCTGCGGTTTGGCCTCTCATTTACACGAAAACCCCGTTTTAATCACAGAAAACGATTATTTCTAAAAACTCCGGCCAAAGTGGATAAATTTGAAAACACCGTTTTCACGTTGTAGTGTGGACTGTGAAAACGGAGGCTTTTGAAAACGATGACGCATATTTAGTCATGTGACGCATATTGTACCAATAGATATCTATGTTTACACCAGTAATTGTGCCTGTGCTTTTCACTGTCACACTGCTGCTAAAGAGATTTACCTTTTACACTCTTCAAATTGCAGTCCTAAAATGATGACCGAAAATTTACTTTTGCTGTCCTGAAAAAACATGACGACAACTGCTTTTCAGATAAAATATGAATGAGCGCGAAATAGACGCGTCAGTGGAGGATGAGATATTTCCGTAAATTATCCCGCCAGAAGAATTGCGTGAAAACTTATTACGTCTGTATACTTTTGGAGGCTTTACGCATGCGCAGTAAGGCGAATTTGATGTTTTCCTACGTTTCAGTGTGGATGAGAAACTTTTGGAAAACGCTTGGAAACGCTGGTGTGGACGGAGAGCGTTTTAAAATGAAAACTCCGTTTTCAAATGTATCCGGATTAATGTAAACGTAGCCTAAGTGTTCCCTTTATTTTTTTGAGCAGTATATAGATATAATTAACACAATGGGCCAACTCACATTGTACAGCGGCCCACGGGGAAAACACATAATGCAAGCGCTAAAAACCCATCATATGCACTGTTGGCATGTAAAAACTATTTATATATATATATATATATATATATAAATCCGACCGGCCCACATTAAAGAAAATAGTCCGGCCCCTCTTGCATTAGCCAGAATGTCATGCCTATATCGAGTTGAAACTAAAACGCCGTCCCCCCCTTGAAATTCACCCCCCTGCGTCTCCCCCATTTCCAGCCCTTTATATAGGCCTATGTATATCTTAATGTGCAGAGTTATTATAAATATTGTCGGTTGTAGTACATACTTTTATAATGATACTGTACAGTCTGTAGTCTCTAGTCTCATATATTGTCTGTATTACATGTTTTTTTTTTCTAACACCAGTCAGGAGTAATGCTCCTAATTTCACTGTATGCAGAAACACACAAAGACAATAAAGGCTTGTAATTCAATTCCATTTTAAAGTTTTATTTAGATATTTCAAATAAAGCCTAAAACATCATGGCTTTCAACTATTAAAGCTAAAAAAATGTTCTCATGCAAATACATCAGTTGACCACAAATGTGACCCTGGACCACAAAACCAGTCATAAGGTTAAATTTTACAAAACTGAGATGTATACATCATATAAAAGCTCAATAAATAGGCTTTCTATTGATGTATTGTTTGTTAGGATAGGACAATATTTGGCTGAGAGACATCTGTATGAAAATCAGGAATCTGAGGGTGCAAAAAAATCAAAATACTGATAAAATCACCTTTGAAGTTGTCCAAATTAGGTTCTTAACAATGCATTTTACTAATCAAAAATTACATTTTGATATATTTACAGTAGGAATTTTACAAAAAAATCTTCATGGAACATGATCTTTACATAATTTCCTAACGATTTTTGGCATAAAAGAAAAATCATAAATTTTGACCCATGCGATGTATTTTTGGCTATTGCTACAAATATACCCCAGCGACTTAAGACTGGTTTTGTGCTCCAGGGTCACAAATGTTGGTAATAAAATATAAAAAGTAAAGATAATGTATTAATAAAAAAAGTAACATTTAATAATGACTCAAAGCAAAATGATCATTAACTACTGAAAATAAAAGTGAAAACTAATGAGATTGATTTCTCTCCTACTAATTAACCAGTAGGGGTGGATATACATATACAGTACATGCCAGACCAGTATGTGTAAATCTGCCAGAGATATTCTGCATGACTGTGTATAACAGATGATTGAATAAAATGCTTCTCATGTGCAGTGCAATGATATGGTTATTTTCCAGGGTGGATCCTCTCATGTATTTTCAGATCTGATGACTGACTAAATCTCTTGTTGCAGTGTGAGCATTTACTGTATAAGGTTTCTCTCCAGTGTGATTCATCTCATGTGTTTTCAAAAGAACTGACTGACTAAATCTCTTGTTGCAGTGTGAACACTCATAAGGTTTCTCTCCAGTGTGGATCCTCTCATGTATTTTCAGAGATGATGACTGAATAAATCTCTTGTTGCAGTGTGAACACTCATAAGGTTTCTCTCCAGTGTGGATCCTCTCATGTGTTTTCATATATGCTGACTGACTAAAACTCCTGTTGCACTGTGAACACTTATAAGGTTTCTCTCCAGTATGGATCCTCTCATGTATTTTCAGACATGCTGACCGTATAAATCTCTTGTTGCAGTTTGAACACTTGTAAGGTTTCTCTCCAGTGTGGATCATCTCATGCGTTTTCAAATGTACTGACTGACTAAAATTCTTGTTACAGTGTGAACATTTATACGATTTCTCTGCAGTTTTGTAATGATTTTTCTCCTTAACTTGACTTGATTCTTGATTCTCTTCTTTTTCTTTAATCAACTCTGAAATAAAATAAAAAGGGTTAATTGTCAGTAACTTGTTATAAGCTGAGAAACATGAACAAACTAACATTTGTGAACAGTGCCAATAAGTCCTACAGATGGTGGCGCCAGAAGCAGATTTTGTAAAGCTGGTGTGTGGGATATCAATAATAAAGATAATTTAAAGGGGTCATATGATGTGGTTTCCTTTGGAGTATTACAAGCTGTTGGTGCCTAGATAAGATTTGTGAAGCTGCAAAGCCTAAAGTCTCAAAACCAAAGAGAAATTTATGATACAAGATAAGACTTAGCCACAACTCCCTAAAATGGCTCGTTCAAACCCCCCCTCCCACTTGTCCACGTCACGGTGTGAGTAGGTTAGCGTAACACATCCCATAAAAAAATATGAATATGAATATGACAAGAAAGAAAGCGTAACTTTACCAGCTGTAGTAGTGTTGCAGCGCCATGTTGAGGAGTCGCAGAACGTTTCATTGGAAAAGCAAACTTACTTGGTTTGGCCTTTCAAATGAGGACACAACTTGAAATCAGTGTTTAAGTTATATTTACAACTGTTCTGGAACAGTAAAATGCAAATATTTGAGTGGGTGATGCACATTTCAAGGAGGACTGTTTCCTGAACCTGGGAGAGCAGCTTACAATGCCAGATGTACACAAAGGGTTAGGCTATAAAGTAGGGCTGGACCAGAATATTCGATTATTCGAATATTCGTTCCATGGGTTGGCATTCGATTTAAAATTTTGAGATTCGAATATTCTATTTTTTTTTCATACACTTTGCACCCCCCGCGAAATGGTTCTCATTCAGGCTTAAATATGAATAAAGAAGATCAGACTGCTGCCACTAACACAGAGACAGCAAAAAAAAGAGAGCGAGAGAGATTGAGCAATATTTGAGAGACACTACTAAAGTACAGTCGGGCTCACTTGAATGGTTGAAGCAAAACTAGGGCTGTGCTGTCACAATGACAACCGCGCCTCCGCGTTCAAATGCACGCAGTAGGCTAAAGCTAACCGCTAAAATAATCACCTTGAATGTGTCAGAGGAAAAAGTAAGGAGATATTCAAATTATTTATTAATAAACTAGTATTTGACACAAATATAAAGTTGCCGATCCTGACTCGTCATCTGCTCACTGGACGCGCATTCAATGCCTAAATGTATATTTATGGATTAGGCCTATAGCTAATGAAAGAGTTTTGTTTTCGATTTGAATTATTTAAATTAGTTCTTTACGGATGATATATTACTCCTACCTGTTTAAGCAAAAATTAAGTTTCACATCGCACCAGCCTCCGTGTCCTGCAAAGCGCGCTTCAGCTTTACTATCTGCACAAACGACTGGATATGCGCCTACAGGGTGTCTACAGGTTTGACCAAGTTAAATTTAAGACATTTTAAGACTTTTTAATACCATTTTCAAACCAAATTTAAGACCAAATTGAAAGTCCCGCAAAAGTCAAGCACAATGAGGATATTTTAAATTGTTATTTAACTGATTGTTCTTGGGAATATTCAACAGAAAACACTATTCCAGAAGAAGAAATTAATTTCTATTCCATGACAATGTCAAGGCACTCCACACACTTTGAATCCAATGTAACAGTGTAACAATGTGAATGCAAAAAAATTGAAATGTATGCTCACTCATGCTGCTTGAAGCACTTGACAATACTCTCACTCATACATACACCCACACAATACTCTCTCATTCACAATACTCTCACACACACATACAATACAATATTCTTACTCACTGCACAGTACTACACAATACACTTACTTTCTCACTCACACACAATACAATACTCAGGGCTCGCAAAATTTCAAAATCTCTGGCAGCCCTTCGGGCAGGTACTCTTCAGATTTTGGTAGCCCGAAAATTAATTTAACTACCCCAAATAATAAAAAAGACCTTTATTTTATTTTTAAAATATAGAAAATCAGATAGTAGTCTAAATGTCAATCAAAAATGTTTTCAATACACAAATATAAACAAATGTCAAGGAAGGAATTTTATTTCACTATTTAGTGTATCTGCAGAATTTTTAAATATCAATTTAAGGCAATTTATGACCCTTTTTAAGAGCTGCACAAGTAAAATGAGTAGTATGAGTGGGGTTGGGCAATGTACGGTAGAATATTAAGCCATAAAATGGCATGATTTATAATTCAGATACAGGTCCACACAAAAACAAAATATCTAATACAATGGCATTTCAGCCTTTATACCATTAAAAGAGATAAATAGAGTACATCATTTATTATATTTATTTAAAACATAAGTATTACTGTCTTAATTGTTTAGATTTTTAGAAAGCACATTAACTTCTTTCACATTTACAACTCTATGTGTTTGCTGCATAAAAACATGGGTCGATAATTGCAATCATTTGACCATAAACATGTGAAAAAAAAATGTGGACATAATTCATTCTCAGTCACAAGGGGGCGCTTTAGGAGCGCTGAAATACTACGGTTCCCCTAGTAACAGCTGAACACAATGCAGAATTAACGCTGTTTAATAGAAAATGCCAACGACACGTTTCTGAGGACCGTCGGTTTCCTTCAGATACATTCATAAAGACATAACTGCCGCGTTTTGACTTTGAAACGTGCAGCGTGCATATTTTTTCATGGACATCATTGCCTTTTTGAAGTTTAATCCAGCCCTATCAAGATTCTCGTCTTTCCGTCCTCAGCTGTAAAACCTCCTAAATTATAATTACAACTTTTTCTGCTTTACGATAGCCTGTCGGGTAGCCGGTTAAACATTTTGGTAGCCCGACTGGAAAACACAACTGGGCTAGCGATTTTGCGAGCCCTGATACTCACTCACTCTCAGACACCCATTATGCCATTTCTCCGTTAGCGGTTAGCGGTGGCTCTGCATATGAGACTCCAGCGCTTAAACATGAAGTGGATTAAACATTTTGTAAAGGAATAGCAGGGGTTTGTGAGTTTAATGAACCGCACAGTAAGCCTCGCTGTCATCTTTGGGCACAGCTTTCTGCCACCAATAGAAACTGGAATTTTCAAGCCATTTGTCGCTAAATTTACATTTACCTATATTTCCTTGCCTTGTCTCGAGACTACGCTGACTAAATCCAAATAATCCAGCGCTGGGATCAGGGTTGCCAGATCTGACTGACAGGTTCCAGCCCAAACACGACGTAAAACCCGCCCAAATCATCAAAAGCCGCTAAATCTGGCAACACTGAGGCATTGTCAAACAAGCGCGTGTATAGCAACAGAACAGATTTAGAACCTGCGCAGGAGATTCTCCTCAAAACGATGAACTTTTCCTTTTCAAAGTGTAAAAAAAACATTTTAATGATGGAGAAATTCCCTCTAAAATGAAGATTAAAACATTAAGACCTTTGGATTTAGATTTAAGACAAATTAAGACATTTAAAGGCCTTCTTTTAGGACAACGGAATTTAAGACTTTTCAAGGATCCGCGGCCACCCTGGCCTAATATAGGGTTGCCACCCTGGCCTAATATAGGGTTGCCACCCGTCCCTTAAAATACGGAATCGTACCGTATTTGAGAATGAAATTGCGCGTCCCGTTTTGAATCAATACGGGGCGGGTTTTGTCCCGTATTTTTTATAATTTTTTTTAAAGCAGCGTCTCATGCAAATAATCACTGCGGTAAAGCCAGCTGCGGTTCAGAAAAACACGGTCAAGCCAGCCACGATTGATTTTAAGTGTGCGCACATATTACAGTGATTACAGTAGTTTCAGAAACAACACAGAGAGAACGCGCTTGCAGAGCGTTTTTCATTTAGACGCCCAGCACTGAGAGATAATACCAAAGAGTATAGAAGTACTATACTCTTTGATAATACTACAAAATGCTTGTGAATTTTTACTTATTTATTTGCATTTCTGCTTTAATATCCGTTTTATTTATTGGTGTACTTGACGGTTCTTTTCTGAGAAATGGGACATTATTAGACTTTAGAGTCTAATAAGTAGAAAAAACAAACAATGATCAGTTCTTATTCAGGACGGCCCATATTATATGCAAAACTCATATGAAACCTTTTTACTGCAGCATTTTTGAGATATGGGACATGATTACATTTTAACGGGGTATATAGACCCCATTTCTAAAAAGTAGCAAAAAACAATGATCAGTTCTTATTCAGGACGTCCCATATTATATGCACAACTGATATGAAACCTTTTTACTGCAGCATTTTGGAGATGACCCCCCCCCCCCCCAGCCCCCCCGAATGCGTTCCTTATTTTTGGGTATTAAAAGTGGTAACCCTAGCCTAATAGCACTAGGGTTGGGTACCGAAACCCGGTGCTAATACGGCACCGGTACCCGTATGACCGGTATGTACCGGACCGAAACAGAACGCGAATTTCGGTGCCTCATTTCGGTGCCTCATTTCGGTGCCACTTAAGTGCCCGAACTATAGAAATATTTGTCTTCTGGTGCTATGACACGGATGTAAGAAGCATTGATTTGTCAACATGCATGATCGCTAGTTAAATTTAAATACTGCATTCATGGGGTGTGTTACTTTCTCTGCTTCAGCGATCTCCCGCTGCAGCGTAACAGCTCGTCAATTCAATTCATGTTCGTGCAAAGGATGAGACGGACAAAAGTTACCGATGCATGTCGTTGTTTTACTTATTTTCATGTTGTCAGGTTCACAGTGCAAAGAGCTCCGGGGTGGAATAACTTGAGTGAAGCAGAATAAAAACTTTCTCCATCCGATTCAACTACACAGCACACAGCGAGAGCGCACATCACTTCAGCACACGTGTCGAACTACACTACCCACATTACACTTCGCTGTGGACTACAACACCCGTAAATAGCAGTCTTAAAGCGGCCACTTCTATTTCCCCTTTCCTGCAACAGGTGTCAGAATGATCGGAAAAAATATTTTCTGAATAAGAAAACTCACATGAACTTCAATTTGGTCAACCTCCCACCTACAGGAATTTAAAAGCATCCCCCCTCTGCCCCCTGATTTAGACTTGAAGGGAGACAGATCTGACCACTGGGCATGCGCACATCAATCTAACATTATTTTTTTATCACACTGTACAACAATAATACTGTTTATGTATTATAGTAAGGGCTAAGTTTAGGGTTGGGGTAGGTGTAGATGTTAAAAAAAAACACAATCTAATAGAATAATTAATTTCATTGTTAGTTTCCGGTCGGAGCTGTATCCCTTCTAGCCACAACCCTGCCCTCTGCCCTAGTCATACCAGGACATGCAATAAGTCAGTTAATACATTTTTCATTTTAAAGAACTTTTTTGTCCAATAAAAAGATGTTCTTGTGTCATCCACCATTTTGTGTGTGTGTGGGTTTTTTTTTTTAAGTATCGGTTCAGGAACCGTTTTGGCACCGGTACCGTTTTAAAAGTATCGATTTGGCACCGGTATCGAAAAAAAAACAAACGATACCCAACCCTAAATAGCACACATTTATCTAGGTTAAATGATTAAACTAATATTGTGATATGCTTCAAGTTTTTTATATCTATGGATTTTAATTTAAATCGTGATGGCTTGAGAGTGCTAAATTGATCTGTTTGCCGCTGGCCGCTTGGTCGATACTTTAAAAAACAACAACTTGAATTTAACAAATAAAAAGTGTTACAAATATATTTCTAAAATATCTTTATAACCAAAAGAAACAAAAATAAATGTAATCACATTGCTATTACAGCAGCTGTGCAGTGGGGAAGAGAAAGAGAAACAAGACCGGTTCCAGTCAGACTCGGGACAGTAATTCTCATGAGATGTTGGAATAGGTCTGGGCAAGGTTTTAGCAATTTTTGCAACGAATGTTCGTTGAATAGCCGATTTAACATTCTTATTTAGGCTAGTTTCTTATTTAAATGTATTATTTCTTTGATTTATTTTAGCGTTTTGTAGGTTGCTTGTTCACTTCCGGAAGTGCTCAAATAAACACGCACGTTTGTTAATAATGTTTGAGCCTCATTTATTTTGGGTTTCAAAATAATATACATATGTATTTTATATATAGGCCTATATACACAAACGTTATATATATAATGTATATTTATTTATAAATAATTTATATATATATATATATATATATATATATATATATATATATAAACACTGCGCCATTTTTCGTTCTTCTTTTATTTAAATAGCCTACCCTTTACGGTGTCAGTAATTACTGTGCTGCTAATTTCTCATTTGGGAGTGATTTGTTTGTTAAAATATGTTAGGCTACCTTATTAAAAGTATTGCTCTTAACAGACCTGTGTGTTTTGTATCACTAGCGCAGTGTCTGTTCACGAACTCGCAATGTTCTATTACAATTTATTAATTCTGAAAGTGTTATGTGTTCATATTGCACCAGAATGCAACACTGCACTCCTTTGGGTCCACAGCAAAAATCGATTTAATGAACTGTTCTCGACATAATCAAAATGCAAACATAATAAAAAATGCATACACACAGACATTACTGTCTTTATTAGAGAGTAGAATATGTTTAGCCCCTCCCTCCGAATATTCTGTGTTGATTACTGCCGAAGCTTTGAAGCTCAAAAAATGGTATTCGGACCAGCCCTACTATAAAGTGGGCCAATCACAATGTTGCATGAACAGTCTGTGCTTCTGACTGACGGCCTGTAAGTACGTTTTCATATTTAAAGAATTCAGTACTGACTATTCAAACATGAGTCTTGAGCAGTGTAGAGTAGCGCTTGTTGTTTGTTGTTCTACGATCGCAAATGCAGACATGGTGTTATGTTTACACGGCATGAAGAATGCATTAAAAGACAGTAAGAGAGTAATCATAATCAATCATCAAAATCAAGAGTCAATATAAACAATAACATATGCAACAAATGCCTGTTTATTAAGGTTTTATAGTTTCTGTCTCAATGTGCCAAGGAATGGCATCACAACACACACTTGAGGTATCTGGCCAATCACAATGCACGGATAGCTGGCCAATCAGAGAACACCTCGGTTTCCATCAATGATAGGTTTTGTAAAAATCATATCGTTTCAGAAAGGCAGGGCATAGCGGAGCAACAATAATGTACAGTATGTGGAAAATAACATGCTTTTTGAACCTCGAACTGCATAAACACATAGCATTATAACACACACAAAATAATGCACTTTTTAGCATCATCATATGCTCCATTTAATCAATCGTTTTAAATTCATGAGCGCAGTTACTAAAAATATTACAGGTTTATTTCTTGGTAATACACATTTGACAGCTAAGCACTGACCCTGAGTTGGGAAGCATGCAAAATGTACCTTTATTACCATCAGTGACGTGAAAAATCCATTTTCATATAGAAAATGAATATATTCTATTCTTACTAAATGTACAATTATTAACTGACCAACAATTTAAGAGATTATAACTGATGTTCAATTCAGTCGCAAAGTTAAGAAAAGTTTGACGTTCTGAGATTTTTCTTACTATTTACAGACAAAAAAGTTGCTTGATGATTTGATGTTTTAAAATAGTTATTTTATAATTTAAAAATATAAGAAGCTAATGACTAATGAGTCAATCAGTGTGCCTCCCCTTGCCATCTACTGGTTATAGTGGTATTGTATGCATTATATATATATATATATATATATATATATATATATAAATTTTTTTTTAATTCTTTATTTTACAATTTTTTTTTTGTTTTTATTTTTTTACTGGATTATTAAAGGGCTGGAAATAGTTGTATGGAATACTTAAAAGTCGTTAAAAAGTTTTTGAATTTCTCTCCCAAAATACAAACTCAAACTAAAGATGTAATAGCATTGGACTATTTCTGCCGCACCACCATGACTTTAGTTAACACTACTGTTTCTGCATCAGCCTTGTTTGATCTGTTCATAAAAGAATTCAGTAACACTTTCTTTGAAACCTGTATTTATAATACATTATAAAATACTATAATGAATGCATAATGCATTATAAAAAGCCTTTTTGTATGTTGTATTATATCATGAGTATTCATAAGAACAGTTTTGATGCATTATAATTTCTCTTTATTTGTGGTTATAGCTTTTAAGAGTATGATTACCTTAAGTCTCATATCTTACCATGTCACTTTACTTAAAGCACAGAGAGCACTTATAAGTAATAATAATAACACTAATAATATTTGTCAAAGAGCCATAACTTCATGTATCAGATGAATGTGTAATATGACACATTTGTTTTATCAGTTTGATTATTTTGATGGTACCCTTTAGACAGCTTTTGATAAGTAACTCTTCAACTGCATGACAGCCAGCAGTAATTATTATTAGTAGTATGCTAAATATATTCAAACGCCGTATTTTGATAGTTCTCCAAAAGACAAACTGATATGTAACTTTGCAAGTATGTGAACCTTCTACCTAGCCTAACCTCAACCTAAGTCTACTAATACTAGACTAATAATACTACTAATAAAGGAATGTTAGTGTAGTTGGAAAGTTGCTTCTAGTCAGTAGACCAGGGGGCCCATCAGAATAAAATGTTAAAAAAAATGCCGCCCATTGTGTCTAATAAATAATCATAATCTTAAAAGTTAGAACCCCAAATACTCAAGTACTTTAGTATTTTGTAATTGTTATGATTATTCATGAGATGATACAACATATTATACGATTTTTTTTTTTTTATATATATAATGCATTCATTACAATGCCTTAGAAATACTTTATAATAGATTATAAATAGGGGCTTCATAGAAAATGTTACCAAGAATTCTGTGCAGAATTTAAATGTTTCTTACTAGATCTGGAAGTGGTTTTGCTCCCCCGTCTATACTTTCAACAGACTGTTCTGCTTTAAAGATTGTTTCTATTACAATTAACTAAATCTAACCACAAACAGTCATTAAAGATGAATGAAGATTAAACACCAACCTCCTTGTTCCTCCTGTTTTATTCCCAAAGGTTCTGGTTCCTCTTGTTTTATTCTCAAAGGTTCTGGTTCCTCTTGTTTTATTCTCAAAGGTTGTGGTTCCTCCTGTTTTATGTTCAAAGGTTCTGGTTCCTGTTTTATTTCTAGTTCACTCGTGTTCTCCTCACTCTCCACTTTAACAAACTCCATCTTCACAGCAGCAGATCTCAGTTCAGCTGATACTTCTCCAGATATTCCTGCTCGCTTCAAAACCTAGACACAGCTGTAAGGATGACAGTATTAAAGGTATTTACTGACTGGATTCAAAAACTGTATTTTTTTCTGTTTACAGAAACTACATTTCTCACAGGCTGAACTAAAACAGAATCACAACAAAACAACAGAGAGAGCAGTGAAACTAATCTTCTTCTTCTTAGGTTTAATGGTGTTTGTCAAACAGAAGTTTGTGTGTTAGTGCCACCCGCTGGACTGGAGTGTGAAGCGCCGAAAGGAGGGAAAATATTACGGGGAAATTACTTTGTGAGTGTACAAGGTGCGCTATTTTTTTCTTTAAAAAAGCCGATCTGCGCAAATAAATGAAAATGACTTCAAATTAAGACTCACATCATGGTATTTGATCAGCATCAACAGTCTTTGTCAGTGAATATTAAAGGAGAAAAAAAGAGAATAATTTGCTTTCCTACAATATACAAAAAAGTATTTAACCCACAATGCCCAAACCTCAGTCTACAGTTTAACTGAGTCCCTACAGGATGGACAAGTACAAAAACATTTGTTTCTAACTTTAGATTGAACAGAAAAATGTGTCTAATCTTGATTTAATTTTCCCATCCTCTCTGCCATTCCTTTATTAAACTTGATTATGATCTTTTCTGCATCTTTAATTGGCAAAGACCATGTCAACATATTTAACTGTTACTCCTCATCTTCCCTTTGAAACAGTGAACAGTTCAGTTAATAAATACAAGATACGTATCTTGTATCTATTGTATTACAATACCTGCTTTACTAGAAACTTAATCTCTAGAAGTGCATTCGTTATATTAGTGTTATGATTTTAGTGAAGTTACAAGTTTTGAAACAAAAATACCAGCAATATCCAGTTAGACCTGTAGTAAACTCAGAAGAGAAGATCAGGAGACTCTTGATTGAGATGTTACTGTGTGTCGCTGCAGTCATCCAGACTGACTAAATCACTCAATCACTGGAGTTTAAGACAGATTTCAGGATCGACATTAGAAGATAAAATATGCAAAGGATGTAAGCAGTTACAGGAATCTGCCCAGCTTTATAGTGACTCTAATCCAATCAGCAGAACTATAGACTCATTATCACAGAGATCAGGGAAAGTCTCACCTTCAGCCTCTGCATTCATATTTAACTCAGATATTGATCAGAAACAAAGACACCAATTAAAGAAATGAGGCAGAAACATCAACAGCCAATAAAGACAAAAGATGACACTCACCATCATTTCACATTCATATTCACACACTCCTAAAGCTAAATATATTCATTTAAAACAAACTGATCACATCCCTTGAATACTGTGTTTAAGCTTGTGATCTGAGAGCTTTGTCTTCATCTGTAAGAACAGCCTCCTGAAATCTGAATAAAACTCCAGTGATTGAGTGTTTTAGTCAGTCTGGATGACCACAGAGACACACAAGACCAGCTCAAACAAGTCTCCTGATCTTCATTTTCCTGCAGGTGTATTAAAGGTATTTTGTTTTCAAAACGTCTAACTTCACTAAAACCATAACACTAATACAACATGACATATTTGATTTTTTTTTCTGATGAAAGTACTTCTAGTTAAAGTTTCAAAAAAACTGTTTATTGTTTATTATCTTATATTTATTAAACAAACTTTTCAATGTTAACAAAAGAAGATGGAGTAACAGCTGAATATGTTTTTGCCAATTAACGAAACTGAAAAGGTAATAATCAATGGACTATATTCCTTTTAAATTTGCCATAACACAACCTTTGTAAACGTTACACAGCAGCATTGACTAGTTTAATGTGAATTTAATGGCAAGGTATATAAACAGAAAGCATAGTGTTATAAATGAACATTAATAAAATAAAGAATATTATTAATAGATTTACAATGTTAGTAACTTTAGAAAAGCATCATCACATGAGTAAGAAATTCTATTCTATATACAACCCAGATAGCACACATACGTTGGGCCGACGTCGTCCCGACTTACAAAATTCCATCGGCGCGATGTCGCTCCGAGGTCGTTTGCTAATCGGCAAGACGTCGCCGCGATGTCGGCATTTAATCGCAAATGCTCTCAGGCCGACATTCGGCCGATGCAGCTTTAAATCCCGGCTGCTCGGCGTGGGCGCGGTTCACCGGCGTTTCGCTCATTCCTATTCTCACGTACCACCCGCGGCAGGAGCCGCTGGTTTATAATAAAACAATACACACGACACCACTCTCAATAACGGTTGCTTGTTTATTAACATTTTCAAGGCAGACATTAAACATACAAATACATTTACATTTATCAGATATATTTGTATCAAAAGTGACATACAAATGAGAATCATTCACTCTTTCAAAGATTAACCACAGCTACGGTGTACATTTTAGGACATCGTCAGACCTCAGTCATACAATGACAAGGCGTCATGCCTCAGACTAAAAGGCTTCAGTCACAGGACAAAACGGCCTCGTGCCTCAAACTGAAAGGCATTAGGTCTCAGGAAAAACTACGTCAGGTGTCAGGTCTGGTACAATTAGACATCGGACAAAACGGACTCAGATTAAAAGTTATCACACAAAAAGACATCAGCCGAAAAGTTATCAGACAAAAAGACATCAGCCGAAAAGTTATCAGACAAAAAGACATCAACCGAAAAGTTATCAGACAAAAAGGCATCAGCCGAAAAGTTATCAGACAAAAAGGCATCAGCCGAAAAGTTATCAGACAAAAAGACATCAGACGAAACGGACTCAGGTGGAGTGTGACGTGTCGCGCTGCCCCGCCCCATATGACGTCACGCGGTTCATAACAAGCAAACTGGTGTGGAACGGTAGTTAGTTGGTTAAAAAATGTCTCTGTAGTAATGATTCAATTTGGTACTATATCCCCAAAACTATATTTCATAGATTAGGTGGTTTAGATTTTCTTTTAAAATGCAATTTCACCCCTTCTAAATTGCCGATTTCTCTCTCTAATTTTTACCAACAAGCTCTACTTGCTTGGAAACTGTGTTATGTGCACAACTTTTCTCCCCACAAAGAAATTCTGTGGAATAATTCATGTATTTTAATCCGTGGAAAATCTTTATTTATTGACAAGTGGCATGACAGAGGTATTGTTTTTGTTTTGGATTTATTTAAAGATGATGGCACTATACTGGAATATAAAGAATTTATGATTTTGTACAATCTTCCTCTGCCAGCAATTTAAAATTTAAAATTTACACTAAAAGAAATATTTCTATATTTTTCTAGTAGTGACCATGCTACTGAACTTGTTGTAAATTTTTTTGTTTTGCATTGTAAATTTTTTATTCATAAATCCAAATTTCTTAATATGTTACCTAGATTTGATGTCTTTCTCGCAGAGATTTTGCTTACTGTTCATTCTCTTAAACTTATTGATGATAACAAGAATAACAAGTTTCTTAAGGCATATGACGATCTTTTTCTTACTGATTGAGGTGCTGTTTTTATTTATTTATTTTCTTTTTCTTTCCTTTTATGTTATTGTATTTCTATGCAGTGCTGTTTATTGTTGTTTTCCTTTTTGTCTTGCAATAAAAAAAATACATTAAAAAAAAGGTGTGGAACGGTAGATGATGGCAGATGGAGGTAAGTCGCTCATGATATATTTTATTTTAACGATTTTAATTAAATGCTAAACTAATTCAGTTGAACATGCATTTCATGAGTATTGTGTGCACGTTTAAAAGTTTGTAATATTGCAACTAGCTACGTTTAGCTTGTACGTTGGCAAACTGTAGTAAAGTTACCCTTACGAAAAATAACTGCAGGCCACCAGTTGGTCCTGTTTTAGATGTATTTACACATAAAAAAAATTTGTATTATCTACAGTGCCTTGCAAAATTATTCACACCCCTTCATTTTGTTCACATTTTGTTATGTTGCTGCCTTATTTTAAACTACTTTAAATTACATTTTTTTCACATCAATCTACACTCCCTACTCCATAATGGCAAAGCAAAAAAAAAAGAAAAGTTTTTTAATATTTGTGCAAATTTTTTAAACATAAAAACTGAAAAGATCCCGTTGCATAAGTATTCATACCCTTTTCTGGGACACTCAAAATTTAGCTTAGGAGCATTCATATTGCTTCTAGATGTTACTACACTTGGAGTGGAGTTAAACTGTGGCAAATTCAATTGAATGAGTATGACTTAGAAAGACACACACCTCTCAGAAAAGGTCTAACAGCTGAAAATGCATATCAGAGCAAAAACCAAGTCCTGAGGTCAAGATAACTGCCTGTAGAGCTCAGTGACAGACTTGCGTTAAGGCAATGATCTAGAAAAAAACAGCTGCATTGAAGGTTCACAGAAGCATATAGCCTCATTATCTATAATGGAAGACGATTGGAACAAAGGACTGTAAATTTATGTGGGGAAAAACTAATTTAAAGCAGTTAACATAATGCTGCAACAAAACAAAATGTGAAAAAATGAAGGGGTGTGTATACTTTTGCAAGGCACTGTACTGTACATAATGATATAGATAATGACTTATTTCCGCCCCATATTACTCGCTTTGCTTGGCCTAACGTTTTAGGTAGCTGCATTATCTGGTTAATTTAATTATTTTTTTAAAATGTGTCTTTATATAATACAATTAGGCTACATTTTCATCAAGCAGTCTAATAGCTCTAAATAATTCGCTTTAACTTTAACTTGTTACTACAGTTTGCCAACGTAAAAGCTAACGTTATGCTAGTTGCAATATTACAAACTTTTAAACGTGCACACAATACTCATGAAATGCATGTTCTCCTGTGTGTACAACTGAATTAGTTTAGCATTTAATTAAAATCGTTAAAATAAAATATATCAGGAGCGACTTACCTCCATCTGCCATCATCTACCGTTCCACACCAGTTTGCTTGTTATGAACCGCGTGACGTCATATGGGGCGGGGCAGCGCGACACGGCACACTCCACCTGAGTCCGTTTCCTCTGATGTCTTTTTGTCTGATAACTTTTTGTCTGATGCCTTTTTGTCTGATAACTTTTAATCTGAGTCCGTTTCGTCTGATGTCTTTTTGTCTGATAACTTTTCGGCTGATGTCTTTTTGTCTGATAACTTTTAATCTGAGTCCGTTTCGGCTGATGTCTTTTTTTCTGATAACTTTTCGGCTGATGTCTTTTTGTGTGATAACTTTTCGGCTGATGTCTTTTTGTCTGATAACTTTTCGGCTGATGTCTTTTTGTGTGATAACTTTTAATCTGAGTCCGTTTTGTCCGATGTCTAATTGTACCAGACCTGACACCTGACGTAGTTTTTCCTGAGACCTGAAGCCTTTCAGTCTGAGGCACGAGGCCGTTTTGTCCTGTGACTGAAGCCTTTTAGTCTGAGGCATGACGCCTTGTCATTGTATGACTGAGGTCTGACGATGTCCTAAAATGTACACCGTACACAGCATTTGCAGTAAAACCATAGTAAAAACTAAATCAATATTTTCACTACAATAACCGTTTAACAATGACTGTTGCATTAAAACCACAGTAAGTACAAAACTAACCATTACTATAGTATTTGCAGTAAAACCATAGCAACCACATTTATTATGATTTTAAAAAAACTATGGTTACTACAGTCATGCTTACCACAGTTTTACTTTAGTATTACTACAATTCAACTATAGTAGAACCATGGCATCAAAACCTTATGAACCAAAAAAAAAAAAAAAAAAAAAAAAACTTGTTTACTACACTTATAGTTGCTACAGTTTTGCTATTGAAAAACCATGGTTAACTGCTCTATAATTATATACACATTTCATAATACTTCTCATTTCAAAGTAGGTTTACAGAAAATGCATTTTTCCAAGGTTACAATGTAAAAAAAAAAAAAACTTTAATCAGCCAGAGGTGACTGAGACTTACTGGGAAAGATCTTTTAGCAACAAAGAAATGTCCATATGACAGAATCTCAAAGATAAAGGTAATTATCTATTTTCATTGCCACATCAGAATCTAATCTATCTTCATGGCAAAAACCAATGTACAATATTACAAGAGCTACATGAACACAAAATAAAAACTGAGCAAACACTACAGCAGTTAAAATGTTTTAAGTTATATGATACAAATTTTAAAATCTTTTATGATAAAACATTACTAAAGTCTCCAGTGAAGTGTTCAGTTAAACACAATCATTTAACATTATTAAAGGGTAAGGTCAACAATGTTCAATCCACTTTGTATGTTACAAAGTTGTTAATATATGTAAAAGATTTCTCTGAGATCCCCAGTTTATTTATGAGCAAAACTCTGCTGCATGACGGAAAACGCAGTATTTTGTCATTTTGTTGATGCAAAAGGTGTTTTTGTCAAAATTCATCATTTCATTATGAGTCATCCTGCAGAGTGTTGCTTATAAGTAAAAAGGGATTTATAGGTAAACAGATTTACAGATATTAGAAACACTGCAATAATACAAAGCGGCTTGAAAATGTATACCCTTAAAGGCAATATAAGGATAATATTTCACAGTTTTGTATGTCCATGTACAGCTGGCATCATCTGAAAACTTGAGTGTTGCGGTCTTCTGAAGTCTTCACAAGTAAGGCTGGATTCGATCTTGAACTGGTGTAACCTCTGGTAACCTTGGGATGGGCATCCAGAGAAAGAAACAGGAAAGCAAAAGGAGAAAGTTTAGCATAGCAGCTTTACATATTATTTCAGACAAAGGATGATTTATTTAAATTACATATAATTGTAGTGCAATGTTTTGAGATGTGTTATGTGAATGCTTGGCTAAAAATGTGTATTTTTATTTAATTTAAACAAAAAGATTGTACCTGACCCCTGGACATTATCAGGAAGACTATTTTAAAGTTAAGGAATAAAATACAAAAAATGTGCTTATATACTTTAGTGGACTTTGATACATTCTCACTATTATCAATAGTCCAGAGTTTTGTAACCTCATTAGAGGCCAAATACTATCGCTGCTGTTGCCCGTATTTGTGTTTATTGTGATCTGGTTTAATCACAATAAGAATTTTTATAGAACCCTTGGTAAATATATTATTTGCCCTCAGTATTCAGGGAACAGACACAGAATGGACTACATATGCCACAGTATAATTTTAAGGGTTAGTTCACCCAAATATGAAAATTCTGTCATTAATTCCTCACTCTCATGTCATTCCAAAACTGTAAGACCTTTGTTCATCTTAAAAACACCAATTAAGATGTTTTGGATGAAATCTGAGAGCTTTCTGACCCTGCATATACAGCAAGGGCCCTGACACGGTCAAGACACAGAAGGGTAGTAAAAGCATTATTAAAATAGTCCATGTGACATCAGCGATTCAACCTTCGTTTTATGATGCTACGAGAGTACCAATTTAGTTTCTTTTGTGCACAAAATTACTCTCAGAGTTTCATAAAACTACAGTTGAACCACAGATGTCACATGGACAATGTCAACAATGTCATTACTACCCGTCTCTGTCTTGGTGGTACCCTTGCTGTCTATGCAGGGTCAGAAAGCTCTTGGATTTTATCAAAAATATCTTAAATTGTGTTCAGAAGATGAAAGGAGGTCTTACGGGTTTGGAACAACATTAGCGTAAGTAATTAATGACAGAATGTTCATTTTTAGGTGAACTAGCCCTATAAGTGGGAGGTACATCATAACTGTAATGTGCACTTCCTTTCAAAAGTTTACGTCTTTGAAATAAGACACTTCTGCTCACCAAGGCTGCATTTATTTGATCAAAAATGAAGTAAAAACAATAATATTGTAAAATATTATTACAAATTAACAGATTTTTGTGAATATATTGTGAACTTAATTTCTTTTTATCAAAGCTGCATTTTCAGCATCTTTACTCCAGTCTTCAGTGTGACATGATCCTTCAGAAATCATTCTAATTTGGTGATTTGCTACTGAAAAAAAACATTTTTAATTTATAATTATCAATGTCTTATCATTATCAATTATCAAAAGTTAAAGGAAACATTTCTGTTTAAAATAAATGCTGTAAAAAAAAAAAATAAATAAATAAAAAACTTTTTTTATTCATCGAAATATCCTCCTGCTTAAACTCAAACACATGATTAATGATTTCTGAAGGATCATGTGACCCTAAAGACTGGAGTAAAGATACCAAAAATGTAGCTTTGCATCACAGAAATAAATTAGTTCTCTAACTATATTAAAATAGAGAACAATCATTTTAAATTATATTAATTTTACAATATTACTGCTTAACTGTATTATTTATCAAAATACACAAAGCTGTGGTGGGCAGAAGAGACTTTACCATACCAAAACTTACGAAACAGTAGTGTATGTTTGATATTTTACTTACTAGATCATTGGTTTACAGCACTTTGGAGAAGACGGTTCACTCTGAGTCTGCAGATGTGCAACAGGCCATCATCATGGAAGAATCTAGGAAATAACAATGCAATTTGTCACAGAGACCACAATGTTTAGTATGCAGTTGCTGGTTTATTAGAAGGTTAAACAAGTTAAAGTACAGGTACAATGCAGAAAAAAGAATACATAATATACTACAATTATATAACATAATATGTTTTTAGTGTTAAGTAGTTACATTTGGCTGTGAAAAGCTTCTTAAAATTACTATAATAAATAAATATTTAATTTAGCAAAATAAATGAACAGACACATGGTTATATAGGTTAAATATATTGTGTGAAAAATGCATATTAAGTTATTTTTATGAGCTTCTTCGGTTCACCTTTATTTCCTGCTTCTGTCAGCAGCTCTATTCAGACATTTTGAAACCTTGGAGCTTCCCTTCTGTTGTGGAGGCTTTATTTCTATCCTCCTGAAAGAACATATTTTGTCAGTATGTGTTTACCTTACAAGATCAAAAAGCATTTTCACTTGTTTTCAGCCATTTAGGTTCAATAAATGAGCCTACTTCCAATAATCCACAGACAATCTGTCAGCAAAAAAATATATATAAAAAAATAAAAGTTTCATAAACAAGAGCTCAATCTCTAGAGTTAGCATACCTCATCTGTGAGATGCTAACGAACTTTTTCGAAGACATTAAACCATTTCTACAAAGTAAATATTCAACAGAAACTGGTCAATTACAAGTAAGGAACAGTTATATGTAATACTTGTGTGATTTTAAGCACTAAACTTACCTAAAAGCAGCGACGACGACAATAGCACTGAGAGACGGAGTTTGAGTATCAGGTGTCTTGCTGCAGCCCCGTTTCCATGGCAACCTCTCCAGCGTAAACTTAGATATTCAACATATTAAAATACATCAAAGTCACGCAGTATTTACAAAAGTAAACATCTAGAATTGAATCATTACATTATTAATCTAGTTTCATTTAATCATTATCCAATCATGAATTTAAAACAGATTTTTAGTTTAAAAAGGAACCGCAACAATAACGTTAGCATGGCTCACCGTAGAGACGGAGACTTTCTGGCAGCCTGAAACAGTGAAAACACGACGAAAAACGTTAGTTCCCAGCTGGCACATGACCGACCTTCAACGTTAAAATTTGGTTGAAATTAGGTCGGTTGTTGTTTCAACAGTGAAACAACGTTGATGTAACGTTGAATGCTAAATGGTTGAAGATTAGTCAACACATGAACGAAATTCAACGTTGAAATTTGGTTGAAATTAGGTCGGTTGTTTTTTCAACGGTAAATCAACTTTAAAAACACTTTGAATGCTAAACGGTTATATATACCTTCAAAAGCAAGTGTTTAAATTATAATATTATTAATACAAATAATTAACAAGATTAACTTATAAATCAACATTTTTTATAAGATCATGTCTTCAGCATACAAAGAAATGTATAAAAGTGTATATGTTACTTAAAATATAATTATCATCACCAACAATAATACATTTTGTATTCACCACATGCTGAAACAATTCCTATTGGCTGTTTTGCCTTACTGCTTTGATCATGATTGGTTCATCTGGCTGTCATTCAGGAAACTGACAGGGGAAACTGCGTGCAGTGCGCGGGCCTTCGTAATTTAAAAAAGTTTGACCGTTACTGCATTTACTTGTGAGGCTGTGAGCTGCATAGACTGTGCGAAAAAATTACTCGGTTGGTCCCGAATTATTTTATATTTTCCTGTTATATTTTTATTTTGTGCGTATTTGAATTATGAGATCCCAACGGAGAACAAAAACCGGAACACAGAGGAAATAGACGTGAGCTGCGAGTCTCCGAAAACATACAGCACTGGCTATATCAGGTAAGACAATAAGTATTTATTATTACCTTTCAAAAATAGTACAAGAGTTTACAAATTGGTAAAGGACAGAAGTTAAATACTTGAGCAGTTTGTGCTGCTTTATTATCACAGACAGCAAAAGTTAGAAGCTAATCGCATTTAGCGCGCTAGCAATATTAACTCATCTGGGCTGCGTTTCCCAAAAGCATCGTAAACTTAAGTTGATCGTAGCTCCATTGGTTTCAATGGGTCTACGATGTACTTAAGCTTACGATGCGTACCGATATAAAGTTGGTTCGACGTTTGATGTTGGATGTTTGACAGATATTCAGCCGCGAAAAACGTCAATAGATCCTAAGTGGATGAGTTTAACTGTATAAAAATTAGCTTATTTGTAAAATATCTAAACGTAGAATTTGACACAGCTGACAGTTTATTTGTTTAAATCCTCATCGATATGTTGTAACGCATAAAGGCTCTAGCAGCAGCGAGTTCGTGTTTAGGCCAGCTAGGGACCGTCTACAAAGTACACATAAAAGGATAAAAACATTAATGGTTTCCCATCAGAATCTTTTTTTGTTTGTGTTTTTTTTTTAGTTAACAAAACAAGAGCAATTTTAGCACCAATGTCTCTGAAAGATATAAAGACAAACGCTTATAATGCTCACTTGCATTTCAATAAGAAATACTGTAAACAAGATATGTGATTGTGGTTATATATTATTACTATTAATAAATAAATAAAATGAATAAAAGCAAAACAATATTAATTATCATTATCATTCCATAATCCAGTGGTTCTGCAGTAGGATTATTCCAGCTCCTTGTGAGAACATTTTAATGTTCATTGTATTCACAGAACTGTGACACCAAAAAGTTGCTATTGAAATAAACCAATAAATAAATTCATATAAACACACTTCTCTATCACCTTCATGGTGTGTGTCTTATTTATGTTTTTATTACAACATTTTTTGTTGTTTTTTGTTTTTTCATTTGTTTTGGTCAGACAACTGTAACAGAACACGTGCCATAGAAATTCAACAATTCAGTCAAAGCTGGCAAAAGTGTTGTGTTGCCATTGTATTGACTTGAATTTGAAAATCTATCTATAATATTAAAAAAGTAACCAAAAATATTTATGACACAGTTTTATATCACTACATTAAAGGGTGTGTCTTGTTACAGATTATCAAACATTGTGGTGGTGGTTTTAGCCACAGAACTATAACAGAACACCCCAGCTAGGAATGTTATTGTTGTAATAATACTCAGAGAACATTATGCTATATGTTCTGGTAATGTTTTCAGTGGCAAGTTTTATTTTAGTTCCCAGAATATTCTCATAAAAGGCTGAATAACATTCTCTAAAAACAATCTACAAATGTTTATTAATAACAACATTATCCTCTAACATTTTCATGGATTTAAGTGGGAACCTTCCCATTGGATATTGGATGCAGACTCAAATGTTGCTCAGAAGTCAAATTTTTGGTCAAAAGTAAAAACCCAAACTTTGTTTACAAAAGATCTTACTGAGTTTGATAGAGGTTTAAATTTTGATGTCTATTTTAAAGTAATAGTTTGGTTTGATGTTACCATTATGGTGAGAAGTGTTTGCTTTAGTTAAGCAAAATTAGACTATTTTTCTGTAGCTGCTGTAGTTATGTGGTATGGTAAAAGCAGTATGAGTAAATATGGTCGGATGATAATGATCTGATTATTAGCTAGTCTGACATGCTTGCACTTGATAGTTCTGAAGACAGAAGCTCACTGGGATTTTAAAAATAAACAAATATTTTTTGTCAGAAACATCAAGAATCAGTGTATGAATCTCAACAATGGTGACATGCTCTATGCTGCAAAGTATTCTGGCTGCATCATACAAAACTCATGCAGGGCTCCCAGAATGCATTGCGGCATGAAGCATGTCACCGTTGTTGAGATTCATACACTGATTCTTGATGTTTGTGTGTCCAAGCATTCAGCAGCATGAAGTGATTCATAAATGGTGTGTTGTAAAAATACAGTTTTTTTGATGGATATTTATTAAATATAATATAACTTTGTATAGCAGAGAATAAACTCTAGATGTGTTCAGATTAGCACGAGATGATATTGTTAACATAATCAGATCACATTTTCTCTTGCTGTTTTTGCCATAACAATCACAGTCACAGCCCCAAAGAAAGAAAAAATAAAAGAGTGAAATTGCCCAACTAAAGCAAACACTTTTCACCCTAATGGTGACATCAAACCAAACCATTACTTTCAATCAACATCTAAACCTCTGTTCATCTCAATAAACTTGTGTAAATGTATGACGTTCTGGTTTCTAATAAGTGAAGCTGGTAATGCTTTTTTTGGAGTTATTTAATGACACTGGAGCTTGACATCAAACAAAGATTGGGTTTTCACTTTCAACCAGAATTTGACATCTGAGCAATGTAAGTCCACATCTAGTGTGATGGGAACGTCTATTAGATTGCTAGAGGATAATGTTCTAACAATGTTATCAATAAACATTTGGAGAATGTTTTTTAGGGAATGTGATCCTACCTTTTAGGAGAATATTATGGGAACTAAAATAAAGCTTGAAAACATTTCCAGAATAGGAAACCTTTCTAGCTGGGACATACTGTTGAAAATAAAGCAATACATCATTTTGTTTAAAATAAATACAAGCTTGTATCCCCGCTTCAAAGGCTTTGTCTTGTTACAGATTTCATAAAGAGCATTTTGCAGTGGTTTTCATTGTCAAAAGTGAAGCAGAAGTCACGCTATTGATATTAAAATATATCTTGTGAAACCTTTAAAAGAGTGTCCTGTATTACTGCCCCCTAGAGGAACATACTGCTGTTTCGACTGAGTTTGACATTCAAACTATTTAAATAAATTCATTTAAAATGCATACAGTTTTCTGTCTCGACTTCACAGGCTGTGTCTTGTTCCTTGGGTCTAAAAGAGCATTTCCATGCAAGTTTTACTGTCATATGTAAATCAGGATACATGCTATTGAATTCAATTCAAATCTGTAAATAAATTCATTTAAAATGATTGCAGTTTTATTTCCTCAAATCTTAAGGGTGTGTCTTATTACTGATTCCTAGAAGAACATTTTGGTGGTGGTTTCAATCATGTCACTATAATAAGACTCATTCTATTGCACATAAAAGCATTACAAAATTTAGTTTAAAATAAATACAAGCTTCTGTCTCAGCTTCAAAGGCTTTGTCTTGTTACAGATTTCATAAAGAACATTTTGCAGTGGTTTTCATTGTCAAAAGTGATGCAGAAGTCACGCTATTGATATTAAAATATAGCTTGTGAAACCTTTAAAAGAGTGTCCTGTATTACTGCCCCCTAGAGGAACATACTGCTGTTTTGAATGAGTTTGACATTCAAACTATTTTAGAAATTAATTGAATTGCATGCAGTTTCCATCACAACTTAACAAGCTGTGTCTTGTTACTGGTTTCTAGAAGAATATTTCAATGTTGGGTTTAGTCACAGAATTATAAGTGAACACATGCAACTGAAACTGAATTTCTAATTCAATACATCAATTAGAAAAAAAAATTGAGCACAAAAGAGTCTGTTTTGTTTCTTAAAAAAACACTTTTTTTCTGTTTGAAAAAAAAAGTCCATATATAGTATATTATTTTATTGATACATAATACATTTTATCATATGGGTATGGAACAATACAAATTACAATGTAGCAAATTACAATGTAGCTCTAGATATAAATAAACAAACATACATAAATAGTTCATTATGCATTACCACCACCTAGATAGTACAGTCTAGCACTCTTAGAGAGGCAGTATATTATTCTATTTTTTGTTGTTGTTGTTTGAAAGTTACTATACTTTTGAGTAAAATATTGAGGATGGCCCCATATGTGACCATGGACCACAAAACCAATCATGAGGTTAAATTTTACAAAACTGTAATTCAATAAATAAGCTTTCTATTGATGTATGGTTTGTTAGGATAGGACAATACTTGTCTGAGATACAACTTTTTGAAAATCTGGAATCTGAGAGTGCAAACAAATCTAAATACTGAGAAAATCGCCTTTAAAATTGTTCAAATTAAGTTCTTAACAATGCATATTACTAATCAAAAATTACATTTTGATATATTTACAGTAGGAATTTTACAATAAATCTTCATGGAACATAATCTTTACATAATTTCTTAATGATTTTTGGCATAAAAGAAACATCTATAATTTTCACCCATACAATGTATTTTTGGCTATTGCTACAAATATACCCCAGCGACTTAAGACTGGTTTTGTGGTCCAGGGTCACATATGTTATTTCAGTGATATGTAATATAGAAAATTTATTCAAACAGGAAATGATACTGCTCAATGAACACTGATATTAATAAATAATAATAATAATAATAATAACAATAACAATAATAATAATAAACCATTACAGAAGGTATTTAAACAACAAAAAATCATGTTCAATAATTACAATTACTGGATGAGTGCAACTGACAAACATGAAAAATAAGAATTACTGATTTTTTTTTTTAAATTAATGAATGAATTAATATATTTATTTATCTATTTAAATTGTTTATTTTGGAGGGTAACATTTATTTATTTTTTATTCTAAGTAACAGTTGGTAAACAATAAATAAATATAAACATTTGCTCACTGTCGTAGAGTACAAAGGGTTCATTTGACTTCACTACTAGGACTTAGTCTGACTTACAGTTCTATGAATATACACAGTTGTGGTCAAAAGTTTACACAACCCTTGCAGACTCTGCTAAATGTTTTTATTTTATTACTTTTTTTAACCAAAATAAGAGGGATCACACAAAATGCATTTTATTTTTTAGAACTGTTCTAAAGTCCCAAAGTAAAACATTTTGCATCAAAGATGTTTACATATAGTCCACAACACAAAGTAATAGCTGAATTATGTCAGAAGCTTCAGAAAAAAAAAAAGAAAAAAAAAAACTATATGTTTCCCAGAAGACAAAATTACTACCCAAAGAGTTTATGAGACCTGTAGAATGTAGATGTTTATATGTTTAAGAATAGTGGACAGTTTAACTACTCAAGACAAATAAAGGGAAAAAAAGGAATTTACAAGATTTAACTCAGTAGCGTGTGTCCTGAATGGCGTATGACAGTAAAACCTGAATTTAAAATGTTAATTTGGGAATCATAAACAAGACACACTTTTTGAAGTTGAAATAGAATACTGTATTGATTTTAAATAAATGCATAAGTTTGAATGTCAAACTATTTATTTTAAACTACTTCTTGCATTGGTTTAATTTTCAATAGTATATGTTCTATTATAGTTCTGTGACTAAAACTACCATCAACATGTTTTTCTAGAAACCAGTTACAAAACACAGCCTTTGAAGTTAGGATAGAAGACTATATTGATTATAATTAATTTATTATTTTGAATGTCGAAACAGCAGTATGTTCCTCTAGGGGGCAGTAATACAGGACTCTCTTTTAAAGGTTTCACAAGCTATATTTTAATATCAATAGCGTGACTTCTGCATCACTTTTGACAATGAAAACTACTGAAAAATGTTCTTTATGAAATCTGTAACAAGACACACCCTTTGAAGCTGAGACAGAAGCTTGTATTTATTTTAAACTAAATTATGTAATGTTTCATGTTCAATAGAATGTGTCTTATTATAGTGACATGATTGAAACCACCACCAAAATGTTCTTCTAGGAATCAGTAATAAGACACACCCTTAAGATTTGAGGAAATAAAACTGCAATCATTTTAAATGAATTTATTTACAGATTTGAATTGAATTCAATAGCATGTATCCTGATTTACATATGACAGTAAAACTTGCATGGAAATGCTCTTTTAGACCCAAGGAACAAGACACAGCCTGTGAAGTCGAGACAGAAAACTGTATGCATTTTAAATGAATTTATTTAAATAGTTTGAATGTCAAACTCAGTCGAAACAGCAGTATGTTCCTCTAGGGGGCAGTAATACAGGACACTCTTTTAAAGGTTTAGCAAGCTGTATTTTAATATCAATAGCGTGACTTCTGCATCACTTTTGACAATGAAAACCACTGCAAAATGCTCTTTATGAAATCTGTAACAAGACACAGCCTTTGACGTTAGGATAGAAGACAGTACTGATTTTAAATTAATTTTTAAGTTTGAATGTCAAACTCAGTCAAAACAGCAGTATGTTCCTCTAGGGGGCAGTAATACAGGACACTCTTTGGAAGGTTTCACAAGTGATTTTTTAATATCAATAGCGTGACTTCTGCATCACTTTTGACAATGAAAACCACTGCAAAATGTTCTTTATGAAATCTGTAACAAGACACACCCTTTGAAGCTGAGACAGAAGCTTGTATTTATTTTTAAGTAAATTATGTAGTGCTTTCATGTTCAATAGTATGTGTTCTATTATAGTTACATGACTGAAAACAACACCAAAATGTTCTCCTATGAATCAGTCATAAGACACATTCTTTGAAGTTAAGATGGAAGAACATATGTACTTTACATTGATTGACCTACTCGTTGATATTTTAATATCATGTGCTGTGTTGTAGTTTTGTGAATAAAACCAACATTGAATTGTTGGTCTATGAACCAGTAATAAGACACAGGCTTTGAAATTGAGCTGGCAAAACTGTATGTTTCAAGAATGAATGTGTTAACAGATTCAAATTGAATTCAATAGCGTACATCCTGATTTACATTTGATAGTGAAAGATGGCTGTAAATATTGATCTTTGAACAAGTAACCAGACACACCACCTGGAGTTTACATATCAAACTGTGTGCATTCTAAAATTAATTCATTTAAACTCCTGAATGTCAAATTTGGTCAAAACAAGTTCGGTATCTTCCTCTAGGGGGCGGTAAACTGCACAATATTTGTCATGCTTTAGGAGCTTTTACTCAATGGTTTCATTTCAATAACTTTTGTTGCGCTATAGATCTGTGAATAAAATATATATCTAAATGTTCTTTTATGAACCAGTAATAAGACACAACCCTTAAATTTGAAATTTATGTTTTATACATTTCACAAGTGAAGCATTTAGATGAAATAATTGTGCTTTTTGCTCTGCGTTTTGCACTTTGCAGACGGTCCCTATCCTGCACTATTACATTATAAACTCTATCAGTTACAATTCCTTAAGGCAGATTAAAACAAATAAAACATATTGTGTGTTCTCTTCTACATTTGCAAACAGTTAGAACATAATATGTTTCTTGTCATTGTGCTCAATCGTTAAAGAACTATTGAAGATTTCCAAGGCTGAATCTCTGACAAATGTAAAACGTCAAACGTCGAACCAACTTTATATCGGTCATCAAACGTCGAACCAACTTTATATCGGTTGTAACACACTGCTGAACGCAGCGCTCTCTGTATGAAAACAAAATGCTCACAAACAACTGCATTTAGCTGTTGATATTTTCTAATGGGTGGACTGAATTAAATCGCTGCAATATTGTAATTTTAAAGGCGTTCTAATTCGTGCAAATTATGTCGTTCGTCTCCATGTATACTCGTTGAAAGCAATCTGTACGCGGAGAAGGAATTGCTTAGGGTTTTCAATAAATTCGCTCAAACAGCTGAATTCAGGTCTTGATGTGTTCTAATGGGTATTTACAATTAAATGGCTGGAATATTGTAATTTTAAAGGCATTATTTATATGCATTTTCCACCAAATTCAAAGTGAAAGTAAGTCACAGCGCGCTGTGTTCAGCAGTGTAGACATGAGCTCCGAGATGTCCGTCTGAGAATTATACATGACTGCACTTCTTTTAAAGGCATGTAAATACAAACACTCCAGCGATTGCACACAATAAATATAGAAGAATATTTTAAAGACCTGCATTGGGTACAAATGACTTTTTTCATAGGCTTAACTAACAGGAGATGCACGGCTGCATTTATGTGTTTGTTAACAAAGACATCATTTGCACGTCTTTTAAAGGTATTTTAATACAAACACTCCAGCGATTCCACACAATAAATATAGAAGAATATTTTAAAGACCTACATTGAGTTCAAATGACTTTTTTCACAGGCTTAACTAACTAACATTGAATGCACTGCTCAGTCTTCGTCTGCATCAAAGACATCATTTGCACGTCTTTTAAATGTATTTAAATACAAACACTCCAGCGATTAAACACAATAATAGTAGAGTAATATATTACACAGCTTAAATGCTTGCTTATTTCTGCTTTTAGGCTCAACCGCACAGCAACGCGTCGTGGCTTTCAAGCACGCGCTGTACACTTGTTGTATGGCAAGCCGTTTTAACCTAAAATACACATAAATCCTCTATGGCAAGCTGTTTTAGCCTAAAATATACTAAGTATTACTTTTCGTGATAGCATTTTTACTAGCAACAATTCAATCAGAGAGCTCTAAGGGTTCTGGGCTGGCCCTTTTGCCCGAAGGCTGCCCGGTTTGCTTCTCCAAGCCAACATTTAAAGTTTGTCATCGAACTTTAGCTTCTAGTTTGCTAATGAAAATGTTACATTTTTATATTTTACGAATAGCAAGATTAGCTCCGAAAAATTAGTCTATGATTACCTCATATGTCAGAATTCAGTCAGCTGGATATTTCGATGTTTTATTACCGCAGAAGAACGTTAACTGTAAATAGTTTTATGCTGTTGTTAACCCTCCTACTGTGTGCCTTATTTACAAATTTTCTCTCTGAAAAACATAGTTTATTTAATCCGATTGTCATGAGACTCCATAACTTTGTCCACAACAAACAAAATAAATGTGGATAATGTTGGTGTTTTCTTTAACTTTATTCACCTGCTATGGTTCTGGTCAAAAATGACCAGCCATTAGAAGAGAGTGGTATATACAATAAATGTATAAAGTTGAGTTCAGGCACATGCCCATATCATAATCTATGCATTATATATATATATATATGTATGTATTTATGTATATAAAACATTTATACACGTGTGTGTGTGTGTGTGTGTGTGTATGTATATATATATGTATATATATATATACAAAGATATATAAATATAAAAGATCTATCATAAAATTAAATATGTATTATTATGAATTTATAATCTGCTGCAATATGGCAGTCATTTTGGACCAGGAACACAAAACATGAAAACATGAAATGAACATAATAGAAGTGTTAATACTGTGCTGCTGGGCTAAAATGACAGTTAGTGTCATACTGTATGTTCTGTATTGTTTCAGGCAGCGACATGGCTTCAGCTAAGTCACACAAAGGCATGAGCGATGCTGAATGGCTTGCGCGTCTGGAGAGTTTTGCTCGAACAGGAGTTTGGCCATCTAGGCAGGGGAATAGACCTGCTCCCCGACAAAAAAGGTGGCATGAGTTGTGTCAGAAGGTAAGTTATGCAGCTAGATTCATGAGCAAACTAATAAACTCAATGAAAATACATTGTACTGTTTTAATTTATGTGTATGGATAAGGATTATATACAATGTAAATACAATGTAATATTGCTATAATTATGATGACTTATGGCTGTTTAGAGATACAGAGTCATAAATAGCTGTACTTTATGTTTACAGATAGAAAAGTGCCCTCTGCAAATGAGGGGGCAGACCACCCTTATGAAGGAAACTCAGAAGTGTATCTGTGGATTTCACAAGGTTACTTCAATTAGCATAGTTCAAGTAGCATAAATAGATAGATGTGTAATATCAATGTGTCTTTGTATCTAAAATCACATTAGGAAGACTGTATAATATTTATGTCTGGTGTATCTTTATGCATGAATCACAGGTTCATCCACCAGTCACAGTGGATGCATCACAGAGCACCCCTGCCCTAAGTACGCCTTCCATCAGTGATGTGTCACGTCCTGCGAAGATGCCAAAACTGACATTGTCAATGGTAAGCAGACAGGCATCACTGCAGACATTGAAACATCTCGAACTTTACCTATAGTGTGAGGGTTTTGTTATCACTGACTATGACAAACCTTTTCAGTTCGAAAAGTCAAGGTTTGGAGGCTCACATGTGGCAGCAGCAAAACCCAATTTGAGCACCCAGAGGAAAACCTCTCAGGTTAATATAAAAGACATCATGACTTTATCATGACATCCTCACTTCATCACTGTATCATTAAAAAAATGAAATCACATAATTTTATTTCATTTAAAAAATTGCAATCCTTTTAGGAGATTAATGTTTGACTCCACAGACATTAGAGCACTCCAGTTCAGCCGCAGCTTCATGCCCACCCTCTGATCTTCGTCCTCCTCCTCCTCCATCCCCCAAACCTCATCGGCCTGTCATCCAGTCCTCCTCTGCCTTCTTCATTCCTCCACCTCAGAGATTACAACGCATCAAAGAAACAGCAATGCCATCGACTGTTTCTGAGTTTGCTGTTGTGAGGAACCCAGTAAGATGTCATTCAAAATATAAACATTCCTTCGTCATTTAATGCTCTCTTAGCTTTATTTAAACCAGTGTTTTTGATCATATCTGCAGGTCTCATCTCAGCCAGAAGACACTGTGGATCTCCCACTACTGTGGCCACAGACAATGCCACAGCAGGACCAGAAGTGGGTATCGGAAGCACTTTTTAGGGTTGGTGCAAAGGGAAAGATGGAGCTGCGTGAAAACCTACAGTTGTGGTATCACCCCCCACCGCCAGCCCTGTTGTACCACCAAGCTCCAACACCTGATAGATTTTTTTCACAACGTCTCTTGCTCTGGATGCCATATAGGCTGTGGAAAGTGCGGCTCCAGTGTACTAACCCTGCATGTTCCAGACATCAGCTATGTGGTGGTGGTCTGCACAGGAGGGTACGACAGGTGTTACACTGTAAAAAACAACCTATAGAATCTACTCAATAAAATGGGGTAAACTGATGTAACAATTTGCACTGTTTGTTTGGGTAGATTCTATCCTATATATCTGAGTAAAGAATACCTGAATTGATTAGCTAAGACAAACAAAAAAAAGTAGGTAAAGTCTACACAGCAAAAAGCCCAGTATTAAATGAACTCTCCCAATAGTTTGAGTCCATACTCAAGAGTATTAAAATGAACACTGAAGCAGTGTTAGAGTTTTTGAGGTAATTAAGTGATTCATTGAGTGATTATTGACCATTATTAAAGACCTGATGTTAAAAAGCAGAATCACCAAAAGGAGAAAATCTAATTTTGTAAGTCACCATTATAGTGGTCAGTGTTAGCATTAATTTAGCTCTTTACCAATAACTTCTTAACATTACGTTTTGTTTGGGTGTTATAATTGAGTTATAACGGTCAGACAATCCAGAAGAAGTTAGATTATATGGTGTCGAACATGCTTTGACAAAGTCATAATGTAGTGACCTGAACAACTGAGTTATATTTTATGTATTAATTACACTGGATTAATCAGACAGGTGTTATTGAAGCTTATTTTAACAAAAAAGTATACACATTTTTTAGATATAGACACACAGACATCACCAATCAGCATGAGAATCACAACCATGGTGACCATCAAAAATGTATGTTGTAGCCAATCAAAACTCATCCGTGTCTCCCATCATGCATTGCGGCATGAATAAATTATGAGCTGATGATTTCCGTGATGTTTAGAGTTGATCTGTTTCTGAATATGCTGTTTGTCACCATTTTTGAGATTCATATGCTGATTCCTGATGTCTGTGTGTGCCTAAAAGGGCAACTCTTAGAAGTTTTTGATCAGAGGAGCTTGTAAAAAGGCCAATCAAAAAAATAAAATAAAAAAGGCTTTATTATTTTTAGCTGCTGTGAAATCCCAAAGCAGTTATAATAAATAAAGGATATAGAACTAAAAGACTACACTCTAAACGCTTTCAGTGGCTCAAATTAAGCTTATTTTAAAGCAGAATTATCACCACTGCATGAGTTTTGCTCTTTAGCTTGTCTGGCTAGTTTAACTAAACAGCTAAACAAAACTTAATGCTAAAAAGCTACAGGTCAAGAGCCCAACTAATGCTAACACAGACCACTATAATGGTGACATAAAAATTGTGGTGTCTTCAATCATTTTCAATCACCACTCAATGAATCACTTAATTACCTGATTAGCTTTGACACTGCTTCAGTGTTGATTTTAACACTCTGAGTATGGACTCAAATAAACTCCCGGGAGAGTTCATTTAATACTGCGCTTTTTGCTGTGTAGACTTTACCTACTTTTTTTTGTTTTTCTTAGCTGATAAATTCAGGTATTCTTTACTCAGATATATAGGATAGAATCTACCCAAACAAACTGTGTAAATTGTTTCCTGAGTTTACCCCATTTTATTGAGTAGATTCTTAAATTCAGGTATTCTTTACTCAGATATATAGGATAGAATCTACCCAAACAAACTGAGTGCAAATTGTTACATCAGTTTACCCCATTTTATTGAGTAGATTCTTAAATTCAGGTATTCTTTACTCAGATATATAGGATAGAATCTACCCAAACAAACTGAGTGCAAATTGTTACATCAGTTTACCCCATTTTATTGAGTAGATTCTATAGGTTGTTTTTTACAGTGTAGATATCGACAGATACTACAACCTGGTGACAGAGACTCTGATCTGCACCAGGTGTAGAACCAGCTACCTGTCCTGGAGTCATGCAGTGCTGCAGCAGCTGGACCTGGCCCATCGATCTGAATTCAGGGTCATCCTTACACGCAAGTAATTATTTTGCAGTCATATTTACTCATGTGCTGTCTTTTTTGATAATCACATCAAGGCCAGCATAACTTCCACATATGGATCAATTTTAAAAATGGATTCAACTAAGAAGGTCAGAGGAGCTGCTTTAACCCTCATGTGGTGTTCAAAATCCTATTACACCTATGGTGTTCCCCGTCAAAAATGACAGGCCTATAAAAAATAGCTTATAAATCACTCATTTAACCACATTTTCACCCAATCTTGGATTCAATCTTTTTGTCAACTTGTTTTCTGTCAATTAGTACTGGTTTTATATTTCAATTTGCATCTGATTAATTGTGGGCCTCATTTATCTGAGAGTAGGCATCTAATTTTTTAAGTAAAAATATCATTATTTTTGAATAATTTTGGAAATATTAAAAAAATATGAACAAATATTGGTTCTGTTGATCACACTAGTCTACTTTAATGGTTCACCAGGAAGTTTGTTTTGAAAAACTTTTATTTTGTAAAAAAAAAATGGCACATAGTCACACTTGTGGTGTTCCCGGTCAAAAATGACAGGCCTATAAAAAATAGCTTATAAATTACTCATTTAACCACATTTTCACCCAATCTTGGATTCAATCTTTTTGTCAACTTGTTTTCTGTCAATTAGGACTGGTTTTATATTTCAATTTGCATCTGATTAATTGTGGGCCTCATTTATCTGAGAGTAGGCATCTAATTGTTTAAGTAAAAAAATGAGAACATCACAGTTCCAAAACAAAATGTCATAATTTCTTTAAATACTTTGTCTGGAAGGTGTGATGAAACAAGAACATGAAAGAGAGATTCTTTTGAAGCAGGGTCACTGCAGTCACAGCCAGTTTGTGCGTGAGTGTGAGTTTAGGTGTGTGAGTGTGTGTTCGAATGTGGTAATGTCAGATTGATGAATGGATATTAGATAAAAAAAATTTATCACTGTGAAAAAGAATGTTTCTTTCAGAAAATAGTTTGTGTGTGTGTGTGTGTGTGTGTGTGTGTGTGTGTGTGTGTGTGTGTGTGTGTGTGTTGCATACATGTATCCATGCATGCACATGTCCAATGGCTCTATGTCTGCAAGCACACATACACATATGTGAACATGATAAACATGCTCCTGACAACTAAATTGTTCTCTAATTTTCAGTCTCCCCCATTCACTTTCAATGACCAGGAGCTTGGATAAATGACTCCTACAATTAAACCGTTTGAAAATGAAATACAAAACCAGTCCTAATTAAAAGAAAACAAGTTGATAAAAAGATTGAATCCAATTTTTGGTGATAATATAGCATAACAAGTGATTTATAAGATATTTAGTGTAGGCTCGTCATTTTTGACCAGGAACACCACAAGTGTGACTCTGTGTCATTTTGTACAAAATAAAAGCATTTCAAAAGAAATTTCCTGGTTAAACATTAAAGTAGACTAGTGTGATCAACAGTGCAATTTATTTTCATATTTTTCTCAATATTGCCAAAATTATTAACAAATAATGCATTTTTCACTCAAAAACTGAGGTGCATAAGCTCGGATAAATGACTCCTACAATTAAACTGTTTGAAAATTGAATACAAAACCAGTCCTAATTGAAAGAAAACAGGTTGATAAAAAGATTGAATCCAATTTTTGGGGATAATATAGCATAACGAGGGATTTATAAGCTATTTTGTGTAGGCCTGTCATTTTTGACCGGGAACACCATAGGTGTAACAAGGTGAAAAAAACAACACAACAAAGTAAAAAATAAATAAATAAAAAATGTGGACAAGTTGTTATAGTCTCTGTGAACAAAGTCACTAAGTTTCAGTTCAATGCGATAACATTAACTAGTATTTTCAGGAAAAAGAAAATCTTCTCCAGTCAAAAATGACATGAACACCACATGAGGGTTAATGACTGTACCCTCATCTATAATGTATTGTTACAACAAAAGAGCTGTATTTGGGGTTACAGGGCTCCAACAGGGCTGGCCTAAACTGACGGAGGCAGAGCTGGACCATCACATAAGTAAAGATGAGCTGCTCCAACACTGCAGGAGGAGAACACGAGGAGAGGAAACCACTATCCGCCTCCTTGATATGCTCATCAGAGAGCTCATGGGTGGCAAGGGCAACGATGCCCTTGGCGTTCCTCTCCTTGACAGTGTGAGAATGCAGCACATCTGGAATGTACAGAGGCGACACGTAACCTGTATTCAGGACCCTTCAAATGTGCTACTCTACACAGAAACTGGAACCATAAACAAGGGTGGGGTGGTTCTAAAAACGTATCGGTGTGCCAGAGGCTCCACCTCTCTGGAATCATTTCACTGCCACTTGAACAGATTTATTCCAGGTTTGTCATGACAGAATATACCACAACTTACCACTATTTCCTGTTTATTTAGATATTTGCAGTTAACACATAATATTTCTCTTTTGCATTTTCTCAGAACAATTTTTGGCTTTCTATTCCTTTTTTTTAGGAAACAGCGCAAACAGCCTGAACTTCCAGATCTATCTCCTGGAAGGTTTGTTACGCTGGAATCAGGACCGGGCTGCAGCTGCTGTTGCAGGTGGAGGTTCAACTCTGCGTACTTACACAGGGGAGCTGCTTTACTCTGTCAATGAGAACTACAATAAGTTGTATGGCAGAAAATTGGTCCCTAGCTTCACTCCACCTGCAGTGTACACAGGTAAAGATATTTTGATAAAAGCGGTTCACAATGCAGCATGTTTTTGTTAAAATTACAAGTGCTTTTGGACAACAACGTCATTTTGACAGATCAGAGAAAATTTATACCTCTGTAATTTTTGTACAATGGTTTCTGTGTTTTAGGTGTCAGGGCAGAAAATAAAGAAAATAAAATACATAGTAGAATATAGAGTAATCCTGTCTTTTTATGATACCCTCTGAATTATATATATTTTTCTCATGCAGAACCTGACAACACAAATATTTATTGCATTTTAAAAGAAACCTTTCTAAATATTGTTCTCTAAAAACATTTCCTGTTACAAATATTTCCTCAGGGGAGCTCATTGGAGTGCAATATTTATTGAAGCAGAATAGTCAGCCCCTGGAGGACATGTGCCCTACCTCTGACAGAACCTCTCAGTTGGTGGAGGAGATAGATGTGGAGGAGCAAGTGGCAGAGGATGAGGGTTTTATTGATTTCTTTGGAGAGGAAGCCACAGTGGCCATTTTTGTGGTATCAGAAGACTCAGTCCTTTCAGGTCCACCAGTTCTACCAGCTGCACCAGTGCACAGTGCCCAGGCTCATTCAGCTGCAGTGCTGCCCAGTGTCCAGGCTCCACCAGTGCCCAGTGTCCAGGCTCCGCAAGTGCTCAGTGTCCAGGCTCCTTCAGCTGCAGTGCTGCCCAGTGTCCAGGCTCCACCAGTGCCCAGTGTCCAGGCTCCACCAGTGCTCAGTGTCCAGGCTCCACCAGTGCTCAGTGTCCAGGCTCCGCAAGTGCTCAGTGTTCAGGCTCCTTCAGCTGCAGTGCTGCCCAGTGTCCAGGCTCCACCAGTGCTCAGTGTCCAGGCTCCATCAGTGCTCAGTGTCCAGGCTCCATCAGTGCTCAGTGTCCAGGCTCCAACAGTGCCGGGTGTCCAGGCTCCATCAGTGCTCAGTGCCCAGGCTCCACCAGTGCTCAGTGTCCAGGCTCCATCAGTGCCCAGTGTCCAGGCTCCATCAGTGTTCAGTGTCCAGGCTCCATCAGTGCTCAGTGTCCAGGCTCCAACAGTGCCGGGTGTCCAGGCTCCATCAGTGCTCAGTGTCCAGGCTCCACCAGTGCTCAGTGTCCAGGCTCCACAAGTGCTCATTGTTCAGGCTCCAACAGTGCCCAGTGTCCAGGCTCCACCAGTGCCCAATGTCCAGGCTCCGCAAGTGCTCAGTGTCCAGGCTCCTTCAGCTGCAGTGCTGCCCAGTGTCCAGGCTCCACCAGTGCTCAGTGTCCAGGCTCCTGCAACTACATCAGTGCCCTTATCAATGGTAAGATTTCCTTTTCTATACCAGTTGTCACTCATCTAACCATTCAAAAATCCCACATTACCTAACCAAAAGTTATATATTTACAAACTTTGCATTGAGCATTTGTTTCTTTCTGCATAGCACACAATCTCATTTCCATAAAAATCACATTTTGTCTAATAAAATAATCAAAACATTCTAGATCTACATCCAACCATTTCCATGCCATATGCTTCCAGATATCTTTTTCTTTAATTTCGTTAAAATGCCTTATCCAGAATTGATTGGCAACAGGTTTTTTAAAAATTCTTTTCATAAAAAAACCATAAAACATTTAAACAGTACCCAAATTAAAATTCACCAACTTGTCTTTACATTTTAAAAACACATTCATTTTGTTCTCCTTTTCTTCCCTCTTGTTAAGATCATCCAGCCATTCTCCAGGGATTGCTTTTTTTACCTCTTCGTATTGTCTTTTTAAAAACATTACATTAAATCCTCCTTCCCCTCCTCCATCGCATCTATAATCACTTGAAGTGGTAAAAATCCCTCTTTATATTCCCATAAAACATCCCTTACCTTCACAATCCCCACTTGCAACCATTTCTTAAAATAGAGGTCACGCTCTTGTATCTTTACTTTTCCTGTTACAAATATTTCCTCAGGGGAGCTCATTGGAGTGCAATATTTATTGAAGCAGAATAGTCAGCCCCTGGAGGACATGTGCCCTACCTCTGACAGAACCTCTCAGTTGGTGGAGGAGATAGATGTGGAGGAGCAAGTGGCAGAGGATGAGGGTTTTATTGATTTCTTTGGAGAGGAAGCCACAGTGGCCATTTTTGTGGTATCAGAAGACTCAGTCCTTTCAGGTCCACCAGTTCTACCAGCTGCACCAGTGCACAGTGCCCAGGCTCATTCAGCTGCAGTGCTGCCCAGTGTCCAGGCTCCACCAGTGCTCAGTGTCCAGGCTCCACCAGTGCCCAGTGTCCAGGCTCCGCAAGTGCTCAGTGTCCAGGCTCCTTCAGCTGCAGTGCTGCCCAGTGTCCAGGCTCCACCAGTGCCCAGTGTCCAGGCTCCACCAGTGCCCAGTGTCCAGGCTCCACCAGTGCTCAGTGTCCAGGCTCCACCAGTGCCCAGTGTCCAGGCTCCGCAAGTGCTCAGTGTTCAGGCTCCTTCAGCTGCAGTGCTGCCCAGTGTCCAGGCTCCACCAGTGCTCAGTGTCCAGGCTCCATCAGTGCTCAGTGTCCAGGCTCGTATGGAAAAAAATCAAAGTTGGAAATGAAACAATCATTAAAATCAAATATATTACTTTCATATTCAAACTTTGAAACAAAACAATCCATAAAAAACAAATACACGGAGAACTTTATGTGACAGCCTGGATTCAAACCTACGACTTGTTGAATTCTTCACTTCTCTTCTTCCCCCCTTCTTCCCCTTCTTATACAGACTATTGTTCCCCAGCTTTGGCGCAATCGGTTAGCGCGTTCGGCTGTTAACCGAAAGGTTGGTGGTTCAAGCCCACCCAGGGACGTGTGAAATGCCGGTGTTTTGCACGCGCGTCAGGTGTCCACTAACGCCTATGCCATTCTTAGGGTTGCGAGGCACAGCTTTCTCAGGGCGTTTATCCTGTGCACCTTCAATAAGCTGGCTTGTTTTAAAAGAAGTCAGCGGCGGGTGTTTGGTGAACATTTTCACCAGCTGTGGCATGTGGATTCATTCTTTACTGATGATCTGTCTCTGGGGCTCATCTAGTTGACATGGTATCCCCTGACATTTGGCTGAAGGTGCTGATCCACCATCTGCTCTTGGTACGGACTGGATCCGGGGGACTGCAGTGACCATCTGATCGGAATACAGAATGGATCTGCCGGCTACGGTGACCTCAGAATAAGAAGAAACAGACTAATATTAATGTAGATGCAAAAGTTCCATGTTGCCACAGTGTCAGATTGGAGAGGATCTGGTTTTCACAGTCTTGCGTCGATGGACGTCTAGGTGAAGAGGTCTTCACTGTTGATCTGTCTCTGGGGCTCATCCAGCTTGCTACCACCTTGTCGGTTCACATCCACGTAGGTGCACAAAAAGGTCACGACCGTCACCGGTATTCTATCGCAGAGGCAATGTTGTAGCTTGTGTGGTTTATCTGAGGTGTGATCATTGCTGGTTGAAAACTTTCCCCGATATCCCATCGGGATGATTTGAAATACAGTCAGCTTCGACAGTTTTTGCCGGTCTCTCTGGACGCTTCTTGAAAAACATAGTTTTGCTTCGTTTTGTTTCCTTTTGTTGGAGTGGCTGGTTGTTGGTCCTCGTCAAAGAGGTGTCTACAGATCATAGCGTGCCGGAGCCAGAAGATTTGTTGTTTTGTCAATATGTTCTCAAGACTTCGCTGCAGGTATCATTAAACTACAGCACAATTACAGCTCACCGCTACCCATCGTAAACAGGTTGGGCCTGTCTGTTCCGGTGGGCTCTCAGTGGTGCTAAATCATCAAATGAAGAAGATGGGATTCAAACCCACACAAACCAAGGTGTGCCGAGCACAACGGATTAGCCTTGCATCGCCTTAACCACTCGACCACCTCGTCACTTTCCGTGGTCCTTTTATTTAACACTCCGGATTCAGATCATCAGCTCATTAGTAGAGCACTCAGTGAACTGAACTGAGTGTGTCAGATAAGGAGGACACTCCAAAAGTGCAGAGTGGGGTCCCCAGGACCGAGGATTACTGCTAAAGGAGCCGAACGACAAAGATGGGATTCGAACCCACGCGTGCAGAGCACAATGGATTAGCAGTCCATCGCCTTAACCACTCGGCCACCTCGTCATTTTACGTGGCAATTTTTATTTAGCACTCCTGATTCAGATCATCAGTTCATTAGTAGAGAACTCAAAGAACTGAACTGAGTGTGTTAGATAAGGAGGACACACAAAAATTTTAGCATGGGGTCCCCAGGACCTGGATTAAGGTCCAGTGCTAAAGGAACCGAACGACAAGAATGGGATTCCAACCATTGCACAGAGCACAATGGATTAGTAGTCCATCGCTTTAACCACTCAGCCACCCCGTCCCCTTGCTGACCGAGACAGGCCATGTTGCGGACCTTTTCAGCTGCTGCTGCCGTGCTTTCAGCAGGCTGTTTTGAGCACAGAGGGAATAGTGAATGAGCCGTCTTTTACACACCTCTAATCTGTTCCGTGGAAACACGGTGCAGCAACCCGTGCCAGGAGACTGTTTGTGCGGCAGTTTAAAGCTTGCTACCACCTTGTCGGTTCACATCCACGTAGGTGCACAAAAAGGTCACGACCGTCGCCGGCATTCTTTCGCAGAGGCAGTATTGTAGCCTATGAGGTTTATCCATGGCGCGATCATTGCTGGTTGAAAACTTTACCCAATACCCCGCCAGGATGACTTGAAATACAGTTAGCTTTGTTGAGAAATATAGTTAAGCTGCAGCGCAATTACAGCTCACCGTTACCCAAACCCCGTAAACAGGTTGGGTCTGTCTGGTCCGGTGGGCTCTCAGTGGCGCTAAAGCTTCCAATGCGTGTCGAGCACAATGTATTAGCCTTCCACCGCCTTAACCACTGTACCACCTCGTCATCTTGCGGGGTTTCTTTATTTAACTCTCCTGATTCATGTGCATGTGGATGCATTCTTCGTCTTTTGTTTCAGCCGCCGAGGGCCTGTTTTCCACTGAGGCCCTGCGCCAAACTCCCTATGAGACACAATCGAACGTTAGTAGTAACCTCCGATTATGGCCGAATGTGTATTCTGCTCGGACGACGGGGCACCGGTACATCCTTTGTAGCTTTAGCTTATTAGCCAAACGCTACACCAGTTTGCCATTTCCCATGAAATCATCCTTGATTTCCATAAGAAAGGTGCCCCAAATTGGTGGAAAATCACATCTCAACCATACGCTGTCCAAAGCATTGAACCGCCTTCACGCGGCAAAACAGAACATGTTGTTGGCCCGCACTGCTGGGTCAAACTGCGCTTCCCAAAAACAGATTGGGTCAAAACTGACAGAAGAAATCTCTAAGCCTGCTTTAAGCCCTACCCACAGGACGGGTTGACAGTCTTGCACAACGCGAGAGCCTCAGTTTCGCCTATGTAATTTGGGTGACTAAAATTACAAAAAAAATTTTAGGACTCTAATGATGTTTCAGATGTAACTTTTCTCATCTCTGTTGTTAGGTTGTCACCATCTCTGAGACTCAAAGTGTCAGAAGTCGCCTAAGCTGGTTTTGCAGAATGGAGGTCAAGACTATACTTTCAGGGATCATTTCTATAGTTTCTAACTAGGAAATGTGTTTCAAAAGGGTAGTGTCTCCCAAACTACGATGATGAGCTTTGATACTCTTTTCTGAGCGTGAATCGGGTGTGGAGTAATGGTTTATTTTATATGCTCCGCACCATTGATGAATGTTCTGTGTGGCACTTATGCAGCATAGAAGAAGAGAGTGTGATCAGAGTGGTCTTTGAAAAATGTAAATATCAGATTAAAAATCTTGTGAGTAGTTGTGATTGATTGATTATCAGATATGATTCTGTTTGTAATTAATTGTTTAGCTAATAATTGGTGTATATCTGATGAAACTACTTTTTTTTTTTTTTTTTTTGCTTTACATTTTTGTTGGTGGCTGTCACCATCCTTGAGATTCAGAATGTCAGGATAAGATGTCAGCTGGTTCTATCAACTTAAAGTTGCCATAAAATGCATTGAGAGAATATTTTAATTTGTTCTTTGATATCTACATAGAAGGTATATGGCATAGGAAAGGGCAAACAATCTCCAGAAATGGTTTTACAGGACCATTTACAACCCTAGGATTTGTCCCTAGAATGAAATGCTCTGTTATTGCCTTTTTTGGAAGCTTCATGAATATTAATGAGCTCTGCTCCGATTGGCTGTTTCACAGAGCTGCTCATCTCTATAGCTGGCACATTGATAAAAATATATATTTGTTTAGAAGCTCTAGCCGCTTTTAATATGTGGTTTGTTGAATCTGCCGTTTTGAATCGCAGACATTTTAGTCTCATTACTGTGATCCATGTGCTCTGTGTAAAGTTATAATGCAGAGGGAGCTCTTCTTACCACACAAGTTCAGCTGCTTCTCGGTGATACTCTGGATCTGTAAATCATTCGCCATCATCAGCGCAGTTATTTCTCCATCATTCACCATCATCAGCACAGTCATCTCTCTGTTTATGTGGTAAGTGATATCTTTTGTACTGCAATGTAACAGGCTAGTGCTAGCATTAGGCTAACCGTGTCCCTTCAGTGGCTTGCCTTGTTTTACTGATGTACTGACGTTACCGATGATTGGGCGATGCAAATGTTGGAGGCGTAACTATTAACGATCCCGGGACTGTTGCGTAACAGTCGGTGTTATGTTGGAATTGACATATAAATCTAGTGTTTGCAAAAGACCACCGAAAAATAGAAGATTTATCCTTATCCTTATATAGATTTATCCTTGATTTCCATAAGAAAGGTGCCCCAAATTGGTGGAAAATCACATCTCAACCATACGCTGTCCAAAGCATTGAACCGCCTTCACGCGGCAAAACAGAACATGTTGTTGGCCCGCACTGCTGGGTCAAACTGCGCTTCCCAAAAACAGATTGGGTCAAAACTGACAGAAGAAAACTCTAAGCCTGCTCTAGGCACAACGCGAGAGCCTCCGATTCGCCTGTGTCATTTGGGAGACGATGACACCAGCGTGCCCACTCGCCGCACAGGCTAAGTGGATTTTGCGAGCTCCGGAAACATCTTTCAAAACAGCCTGTTAGTACGTGCGATTCTAATCCCTAACCCTAACCCTTGCTTTTACAACCGTGATCCGGCGGCAGCAGACACACAGCGGCTGTCTCTGTGGCGCTACCTGGAGCAGGATCATCTGTTTCCGCGGCCGTCTCCTCGTCCAATCGCCGATCTCACCGTCCATTGTGAGAATGGATGAGAGCCAATCGCGTCGCTCGCCGTCCATTGTGAGAATGGACGAGGCGCCAATCACATCACTCGAGGTCCATTGTTGAGAGCCACTCACCGCGCTTAGTTTCATTCTAAGTCAGGTTCAAAAATCAGACGAACGGAATATAGGATAACTTTTCAAAGTAAGTAATACATGTTTTCTACTTTCCTCCTCTCTGTTTACAATGTTCTCAATTGGTAACTTTTACGTTTTCGTCCGTCGTTCATTCGTGTTTTGTGTTCACAAACTTTTGACTCGCGAATTGCCCATAAGGAAACACCGTTTAAATGTAATCTTACTTATTAAACTCTATTTACACGTTCTGAAGTTCGATTTAAATGGGGAAAAAAAAACGTGTTTCAGTTGTAAATGTAGTCATTCTTTATGATAATTTACAGTGTTTTTGTAACCATGTTGAGTTTTTGGCTGATCGTTTACAACTGTATGAACACAGTCTTACAATAAATGAAAATCTAAATGAACAGCAACTACAAAAAACGTTGTGCTTGAGTTTATCGTCATTTACCATGGTTTTGCTATAGTGAAAGTGTAATAATCATGTTTTATTTTCATGATTTGCCTATAATCTCACATATAAAACACCATTTGCCTGTAATTTTGCATAATTTTGCATAAAACACATTTATTCTTTTTAAAGTTTGATTTGAATTTTAAAAAATATGCTTAGTTGTAGAAATAGTCATTTCTAATTAAAATTGAATGTGAGTTTGCTATGTGTGACTGTAGTAATCAAGTTTTGTGTTTGCAGATGGATTGCCATTTGTATAAACACAGATGCAAGTGCTACAAATAATAATTTAAATGAAAACGCAATGTTATATAGATATCCCTTACAAAAATTAACCATGGTTTAAGTAAAGTGTACTTACTATGTTCTTTGTTTTTGTTTTTTCAGATTGATTATCATATATATAACCACAGTTTTTAACTAACAGTGCATTTTTTATTTTATTTTTTTTGGGAAGGGTAGCACTTTATTTTACATGGTCATTAGCTTGAATAGATATGATTGTATCATTATAAATAAATTAAAAACATTTGTGTAGTTGTCCAATACTTGCAAAATGCACATTATTTACTATTATTTCCCTAATATATTTAGATGAGCACTAAGCCAAAGAGCCACAAGGCCATGGGTGATGGCGAGTGGATGGCCAGGTTGAGGACTTTTGCCAGCTCTGGGGTTTGTCCGTCTGGAGGCAACAGACCAGCACCAAGGCAGCGGAAGTGGTACAACCTCTACCAGAAGGTAAAGTTACCTGTATCTCATTGTAGAATATGTATGTGAACATTATTTGTCAAACATTTTTACACATGACTGTGTTTAATGTTTTTGAAAGAAGGGTCTTTTGCTCATTAAGCCTGCATTTATTTGATCTAAAATACAGAAAAAACAGCAATATAATTTGTACTGCATATTTGTATTTTTTTTTATGAAAACTGTGATACGTTTTGCAGAATTCATTGATGAAGAAAAAGTTAAAAAGAACAGCATTAATTTCTTCAAAAAACTTTTGAACAGTACTGTATATTGTTACAGAAGATTTTCTATTATATTTCTAATGCTGTTCTTTATTTAACTTTTTAATGATTTCTTAAATGATTGCTAAATATATTCAGCATTGATAACAGAAATAAATAAAATTTAAAGTATATGGAACTGTAAATTTAAACTGTACACAGTAAAGTCCCCAGTGTTAAATCAACACTGCTCAGAGTACATATGGTCCCACTCCAGATAGTGATAAAGTAACACTGAAGCAAAGTTAAAGTTAATGAGGTAATTAGGTGATTAACAAAGTGATGATTGATCATTATTGAAGACACCTGATGTTAATAAGCAGAATCACCAAAGGAGAAGACCAAAAGTTTTAAGCAACCATTATAGCGGTCAATGTTTGCATTAGTTGGGCTCTTGACCCTTAAATATTTAATATAAGAGCTTTTTTGGCTGCAGTTACTAAGTTATAACAGCCAGACAAGCCAAGAGCAAAGGTCATCAGGTAGCATTGACTGTGTTTAACATAATCATCATATATTGACTTGAGTTTTTGACACAGTATTTCCTTACAGACTACAAGAAACTGTGAACAAAAGACCAATCAGTTTTGGCATAATCAGACAGATGATGAAAAAAAGAGTTTATTTTAATGTAGACACACAGACATGAAGAATCAGCGTGAGCATCACAACAACGGTGACCATCAAAAAGCGTGTTGTAGCTAATCAGCACTCATCCATGACTCCCATCATGCATTGCGGCATGAATAAATGATGAGAGTTCAGAGTTGATCTGTTTATCCGAATATGCCGTTTGTCACCATTGTTGAGATTCATGGGCTGGTTCTTGATGTCTATGTGTGCCGTTATGAAACAATTTTTTTTTAAACAGATTATAAAAAAAGTATTTTCTAAAAAAAAAAAAGTGTTGGATTTTCTGTGGATTGTAAGGACTATTACAATAAGCAAAAAAAAAAAAAACTAATATTAGACACTATGTGATTCACATCAAACAATGAATATGTTATAGCATAATCATCACCTGATGACATAAGCTTCTGGCTGTGCTGTTTTAACTCAAACACAGCAGCCAAACAAAATTTTGCATTAAAGATTTAAGGGTCAAGAGCCTAACTAATGCAAACACTGACCACTATAATGGTTGCTTAAAAATGTTGGTTTTCTCCTTTGGTGATTCTGCTTATTAACATCAGGTGTCTTCAATAATGATCAATCATCACTTCGTTAATCACCTAATTACCTCGTTAGCTTAAACACTGCTTCAGTCTTAACTTTATCTCTGCTTCAGTGTTACTTTAACACTATCTGGAGTGGGACCATATGTACTCTGAGCAGTGTTGATTTAACACTGGGGACTTTACTGTGTAAGCATGACCATGACATGAGCAGCTGGAGCTGTTCTCGAGCCGGCCGCCTGTGCAGATTCTGCCACATAGTCCTTAAACAGGGACCAAACAGCCCACACATCCATAGGCATCCCTGGAGTGGCAGGAAAATACATTTACTGCCCAGAAAAAGTCCTCGCCTTATACAAAGATAGAGGCATGACAAAGGAAATGACATGGAAGGAATTTCAAGCCTCATCATTCTATGGCATGGAAAAGGAGAGGTGGGCAGCAGAGAGAAAAAAATAGAAATTCTAATTGTAATCATCCATTATTTTCATGTTGCACCATTCTGTTGCTCCATCCATTCCTTTCAGTCACATACACATTTTAATTGGTCATTGTTTTTGTCCTTAACATCCATCCTAGCACATAAGACCTAAATGGAGCATATTCTGGTAAATTGCAACTGTTTGTAAAATGTGTACTGATTAATCTAATTGATTGTTATTTGCTTGTGTACATATATCTAATTGACCTTGTTCTTTTTGTCCACTCCCATTGCTTTGCAGCAGCTATAATTTCCTTGGTTATACTTGTGTTTTTTTTTTTTTTTGTTTATACTTGTTTTAGCACTCTCTAAATTCCACTGAAGGCATGTTTGAGTCAATTTAATAAAACATTGATTTTAAGTAAAGAACTTGTCTCACCTGATTTAATCTTCAAACACTATTTGGCTTATTATCAATAAGAACAATGGGTTAAATTGTTTATTTTTTAAATAAATTTTTGAATGCAACATATTATATTGATATTACATACTTTATGGCCATTCTCTATACAGAAAAATACATACACATTTCAGACTGATCTGATGTAGATTTTAACATACCTCTCATGTAAAATTTTGAATAACTAATGCAGCATTTCAGTACCATGGACAGGGAAAGTAAAATTCAGCACCAAGGACAGCTGGCAAAAACGCTGCAATCTGATTGGCTGTCAGTGAATTACAACTATTCATGGCTGGCCCCCGCGGTGGCGCAGTGGATAACGCGTCTGACTACGGATCAGGGCCCGTATTCACAAAACATCTTAAGGCTAAAAGTAGCTCATAAGTTGCCGATTTAGGAGAAAATCTTAAAAATAATGGGCGTGTCGGTCCTAAATTTAGGACTCATAAGTTTTTGCTCTAAGAGTGTTTCACAAAGCGTTTAGCGCTAAAACTAGCTCCTAAATCTGTGCAACGTAAAGACTGATTTATACGTATCCGCAAGTTCGCTTGGGTTTGTAAAATCACCCATTTCGCGTGGCTGTGTGCACGGCTTCTCGAGTGAACTGTTTGCGTGTAACCCCATTTCTCACGAAAAATGTTAAAGCTGTTTTGGCTGAACAGGTACGCCTGTACAAACATCTCTATAATCCATCAATGCGTGACCATAGAAATGGTCAGATGGCAAAAAACTCATCGTGACCTGTATTGGAACGGACGAAAACTTTTGCAAAAAAGTTTGTGAGACTGTACATTTTGTGTTGGTTTTACTGTTGAAGACTGCTGTAATAAAAATATTTCTCATAATTGCTTTTGTTAGTGTTTCACATTACTTATTTTCATAGGCGTAATGCACGGGTGGGATGAGTGGGACACTTTTTGCAAAGCTATTGTCCCACCACTTTTTTGAACATCTCACAGCAAGGATGTACCTAATGCTGATGAAACATTCCTTTCTGTTAAATAAGGTGCTGATGCTGGAATCTGTATTTTTTTCTGAAATCATGCTTAATGTTCGTTGCGGAACTTTCTAAATGCGGCTCGTGCTCAGTGTTCACACGCGCGCGCTTCAATCCCTCACTTATGACTCATTACGGTTAAAAATCAAAACAAAATACACACAAATGTGTCTCTGATATAGGATCACTGATGAACATATTTAATTTTATTAAGGGATGAAAAAAGCTATGTGACAGCAGATTAGAACCGAAACCCTCTGACTCATCTAATGAACATTCTACCACTAGACTATTTGGATATTACTCATAATTGATGCATATCTATGCATTTATTCCCTGCAACATTATCTCAAGGCTAATAACATATTATTAAAGTACATGTAAGAATAAAATTATCATGTTAAAAACTAGTTTAATGTCAATACATTATGTACACATGATCAGAGTCTGTAACCACAAAACATTTCATTACCACTAAAAGTTCTCCTAAATGCTAGTAAAAGTTTTTAGCTAAGAGTTTTCTCTTAAAACCTATTCACAAACCTGCTGAGACAAACTTTTACTAAGGAATAGAGAGAAGTCTTAAGCTAAAAGTAAGGGCGGGGTTGACCTCGTTACTATGGATGATGTTGACATGCTCATTAACTATGCACACAATGATTGGCTGACAGGGGAGGGGTCTCTGTCAGACATTCATTCATAGAAATATTGTAACGTGCACTATTATATCATATTTAAATAAAGGTTTTAAAATAAAAATGTTGCCATATTCAAATAAAGATTTTAAAATGCAGGCTAAGTGTCACTAATTAAACGTGTATCTTCAGCCTCATGTGCGCTCCTCGTATACAGTTAGCGGCTATGCATATAAACAGCCTTTTAATTAACAGTAGAATAATCATAGGTGATAGTAAGGCATGTAAACGTAAAAGAAAACCAAACTGGACGCAAGAACAACTCTTACTTCTTGCCCAATTTGTTCATGAATACAAAGTTAGCATAACCTCAAAAACTAAAAGAGATGTGTGGGAAAATATATGTGTGCAAATAAATGCAGCTTTCCCACTTTTGTCCAGAAGCAAAGATGACTGTGAAAAGCGCTGGTACTCTTTGCAAAGTCAGGCAAATTAAGGCAGAGATTGTAGAATTTAAGTGACAAACAACTGCTACAGCTAAACGGACATTACTTTCAAGTTGCCGATAATGTTTTCATGTAACCTTATGCTATTGCAGATTAAAATCCTTAGCCTCATTAAAATATTTATTGCATTCATAAGAAGCTGCGATTCGAGGATTTTCAAAACATTGATCTGTGGCGTTATTGAGTTTTTTCTATTTGTTGCAAATCTACAGCAGTCCTTCGCGATTAAGACCACATCTTCTGAAAAGCTCATTATCATCCAATGCTTCTAAAATGTTTCTGTTCCGAGGCAGACAGCCGGCAACAGCCATTTTAGGATAGTTTTAGGACTTGATCTTAGTGACTTAGTGACTAGTCCTAAATGTAGGATTGTTTTAAGCATTACTTTTAAGATTTTCTCCTAAATCGCTAAGTTATGAGATAGGCTACTTTTATCCTTAATATCTTTTAGGAACAGGTGCCCAGAATTTGGTGATGTGCGCGCGCAGGCAGCACAGGCTTGCGGTGCAGAAGAACGCGTCGAGTATAAATCAGCCTTAATAAGGCTTAAATCACAAGATCAAATCCTTACCTTCCTAATATTGCTGTTGCTGGCGATCTGCCTCGGAACTTAAACGTTTTAGAAACACTCTGCATGTATATGCACGCATATTCCTACACAACTTTTTTTTAGTCTTGGAGGTTATTTTCATTTGATTATATCCTACGTTGGGCAAGAAGTAACAGCTGTTCTTGCATCCAGTTTGGTTTTGTTTTACGTTTGCGTATCTCGCTATCAGCCATGATTATTCTATCATGAATAGAAAACAAGGTTTCTATGTCAGTGCTGATAGCCTAGCGGTTAGTGCGTCAATATATAGCGTAACTCTGCTCAAAGCGCCCTGAGTTCGATTCCTGTTTTGAAATATTTTGCTGCTCCCGCCCCCTTATCTTCACTCAATGATTTTGTGTTAGTTCTCTGCTATTCTGTGTCATTAAAAGCATAAAAAGCTCTTTAAAAAAGTCTGTTTACATGCATATCAGCTAATTGTTTCTTATAAGAAGCACACAGGTAAAAGGCTGTCAATCATTTGAACACTTGTTTATTAAGTGACACTTGCCCTATATTTTAAATTCTTTTTGAATGTGGCAACATTTTTACTAACTTTTTAAAACTTTATTTGAATATGGCAACATTTACAACAATATTTTTATGAATAAATGTCTGACAGAGATCCCTCCCCTAACAGCCAATCACTGTATGCATGGTTAGTGAGCATCATCCATAGTAACGAGGTCAACCCCGCCCCTTACTCTTAGCTTAAGACTTCTCTCTACTGCTTAGTAAAAGTTTGTCTCAGCAGCTTTGTTAATAGGTTTTAAGAGAAAACTCTTAGCTAAAAACATTTACTGCTATTTAGGAGAACTCTTAGTGGTAAGATAAAATGTTTTGTGAATACGGGCCCAGAAGATTCTAGGTTCGACTCCTGGATGGCTCGCGTTACTCTTTTTGCGTAATGCAGTTTAATTTTGATGTCACGGGCTTGCTGAATTGTTGCCCTATTCTTACGTGCCACCCAGGCTTTGAGAAAAAGTTGGACACGAAATGAAATCCAAACTAGCCAATGATCAGCAACTTATCCGGTTAAAACCGCGTCTCAGTTTCATTGCTAATCTCATGATTTTTTCATTTCTGTACCTTGACAGACCGGCGATAGGCTGTTTTTCCTTGAGATAACGGTTACAATGCAAGACCACGCTTGGAGCTACAGGAAGTGAGTTGGCTGCAGTTGGGAGAAGAAGGCTCTCCTCCATTTTGTTTATTTTTCTTTTGTGTTTTTTTTTTACTTCAATTAAGTTTTTTTTTGTGCTTTTTTGTTAGTTTTAAACCACCCAACAGCAGCATCTCTGCTGGCTGGAGGGTGGTTAACCTTTTTTTTTTTTTTTGCTTTTTTTCTTTAAAATGGACGGTTTAATGGATAATGACACAGGACCGGGTGGAGGAACACGAATGGTAAATGACAATGGACTGGACAGAGAGACATGCATGGCAAACAACACTGGACTGGACTATCATCAACGAGCAAGATACAGTGGAAAGAAATATTTGAAGGAGGCAACAGTGATTGTGAATGTGGAACATGTAAATGAGGTGAGAGCTGTGGATATTATTAAAGCAGTGACGGACAAGTGTGGAAATGGAAAAATTCTAGCGTTAAGTCCAAGACAAGGAAAGGAGTTCGAATTAACAATGGAAAAGGAGGAATCGTGTGAGGATTTAATCGATGGACTGACAATTAAAGGGGTGAACTGTGAAATAAAAAAACTGCAGAATAGAGAATACGTTGTTTCCTTCATGCACCTGCCCGTCTACCTGGATGACACTGAAATTATTGGAAAATTGGAGGGATGGGGAGTTAAACCCCTTTCAAAAATTAAAAGAAGATGCTACCCGGGCACTGAAATCGAGGAAGGAACAAGGTTCCTAAAAGTAAGGTTCCCCAAAGAAGTAGCATCATTGCCTTACAGCACGAGGCTGGAAACGGCAGAAGGGTTGCAGTATTTTAGGGTGATGCACAGCCACCAGGTGAAGACCTGTAGACTGTGCATGAGCCCAGACCACCTGCTAAAAGAGTGCCCTGAGTTTACATGCTACAAGTGCGATGAAAGGGGACATTTTGCAAGAGACTGTTACGCAGTCAGGTGCCCGGAGTGTCAGCAAATTTTAAGTAAGTGTGAGTGTTGGATGGAGGAAGAGGAAGGAGGCACGGAAAGTCAGGTGGACGGACAGGTGCGTGAAGGAAACAACGAGGAGGACGGAGAAACTGGCGAAACACAAGAGGAAGGATTACAACAAAAAGAAACAGAAGGAGCAACAGGCAACCGAGAGGAAGGAGAAGAAGAAAAAGGGAACGATGAACTTAAGGAACATACAACACAACAAGACACCCACTGGACAGAAATGGAAATATTGGACACTTCTAAAAGTTTTCTGGACGACGTAGAGAGAGATGGACAAAGAATGGGAAATCAAAACAAAGAAACAGACAATGGAGAGCAAGCAAAGATGGACAACATGGGAAAGGACAGAGAGGGGAGAGGACTAATTAGAAGGAGAGCCTTAAAGGTAAAACCAAATGTGGAAAATGCAAGAAAAAAAATCATGACAAGTGTAAACAGATATGAAGTGTTAAGTGGGCTGGAGGGAGAAGATGGAGTATAATGTTTTCTAGGTATTTGTTTTTATTTCTTTTAATGGTTTTAAGTTTGATGGACATGAGAAAATTTGAAAGACTGAAAGAAAAATGCAAAGGAGAAGATGTTATCGCTTTGCAAGAAACAAACTGGAAAGAGAGTGTGATGATGGACTATAAAAAGAAATGGGAAGGAGATATTTTATATAACAATGGGGATGGAAGGCTTGGAAGAGGTGTAGCGTTTTTAATGAGAAAATATGTTTTTAATGCAAGCAAAGTAGTTTATAAAGATAAGATGGGGAAATGTATGGTGGTTGGAGTTAACTATGAAGGTCGTGAACTGATCTTAGTGAATGTACATGCACCAACAGAAGAGAAAGAAAAGAAAGAATTTTTTAAGGTTTTAAGAAATATTGTAAACAAGTATAAGGAAATAATTATGATGGGGGATTTTAACACAGTTTTTAGTAAACAAGATATGGCAGAAGGGATGGTGTTTAAAACTGACATGGGGAGGAAAGAATTAAAAGTACTAATGGAAGAAAACAATATGATCGATGTGTGGAGAGAAAGAAATGAAAAGAAAAAAGAATTTTCAAGGAGGCAAATAGTGGGGCAGTTTGTGTGTCAAACAAGAATTGACTTTATTTTATGTACGAGAAATGTGGAGAATTTTATAGAAAAGATTAAGTATGTAGAAGGAAGTGTTAGTGATCACAAGTTTTTATTTTTTAAAGTGGACTGGAGTAAAGTGCAAAGAGGGCCGGGAGTATGGATTTTAAATAAAGAGGATTATGTTTTAAGTATAAAGGAGATCATTGAAAAGGAAAAAGGAAATGAAATGTATAATGAGGATAAGCGAATATGGTGGGAGAATGTGAAATATCTGGTTAAAAAATTTACAATAAAGTATTGCAAATTAATTAAAAAATGTAAGGGAAATAAGGAAAGGGAGCTAAGACAAAACTTAAATAAGGAACTGGGTAATGCGGAACAAAGCATAGAGAAAATAAAAGAAATGGAGGGTAGACTGAAGGAAATGGAAGAGGAGAAATATGAAGGTGCAAGATTAAGAAGCAAAGCAAAATATACAGTGGAAGGGGAGAAGTGCACAAAATTCTTCTTTGATCTGGAGAAAAGAAGAGGAAAAGCAGAAATGATCAAAGAAATAAGGGCCAAAAATGGTATGATAGTAAAGGAAAATGAGGAGATATTGGAAGAAATAAAATCATACTATGAGAACTTATTCTGTTCGGAGGGGGTAAAAGAAATAGAAAAAGTGGAGTTATTAACGCAAATAAAAGCAAGAATAGGAGAAGTCGAAAAAAAAGAATGTGATGATGAAATAAGAGAGGAAGAAATAAAAAAAGCAATAAGTGAATTAAATAAAAGGAAAAATCCGGGGATAGATGGGTTGGGGAGTGAGTTTTACATTGTTTTTAAAGATTTTTTAACCAGTATTTTAAAAGAAGTATTTGATGAGATTTTTAGGAAAGATGAGATGAACCAGAGGATGGGAATGGGATTAATGAAGCTGATATATAAAAGGAAAGGAGACAAATTGGAGTTAAGAAATTATAGGCCTATAACAATGCTTAACACAGATCTGAAGGTTTTATCAAAAGTTTTAGCTAACAGACTAAAAGAAGTGATGCCCAGCATAATCAAAACAAACCAAGCATACAGTATTATAGGAAGAGATATTGCAGATACAACAATGAGCATAAAAGATACAATAAGGTATATTACTGAAAAGAAAAAAGATGGTTTTATAATCAGTTTGGATTTTGAGAAGGCTTTCGACAGGGTAGAGCATGATTTTTTATTTGGGGTTTTAAAGAGTTTTGGGTTTGGAGGGAAATTTATTAAATGGGTTAAAATTTTATATAAGGGTGCTGTAACGAGAGTAAAGTGTAATGGATTTTTAACAGAGTGTTTTAAATTAACGAGATCAATTAGACAGGGTTGCCCGTTGTCGGCACTTTTATATACTTTAATTGCAGAACCACTGGGATTGGCTATAAAGCAGGAGGGGAGAATAAAAGGGATAGACATAGAGGGAGGAGAGAATAAAATTTTTCAATATGCCGATGATACTACGCTAATGCTACAAGATCTGGCCAGTGTAGAGGAAGCAATGAAAATAGTACAACAATTTTGCAGGGGATCAGGGGCTAAAGTGAACGAGGATAAAACTGTATACATGAGATTTGGGGGAACGGAGGTTTTAACTGGGCACTTTACTTTTAAGGAAATGAATGAAATAAAGATTTTAGGGATTTTAATGGGAAGGGATGAAAAGAAAGCAGAAGGAAGTATGTGGGAGGAGATTCTAGGAGGGATTGAGAGAAGGTTGATCTTTTGGAAATGAATGTCATTAACTTTAAAGGGGAAGGTTTTAATTTTGAATGTTTTAATGGTTTCTAAGTTATGGCATATTTTATATGTATCATCTATGCCGTTGTGGGTAGAAAAAAGGCTAAAAAAAATGTTTTTTAGATTTTTTATGGGAAGGAAAGCCCCCGAGAATAGCACACAACACTTTAATAGGAGCAGTGGGAAAGGGAGGACTGGGGTTAATGGATGTGGAACAAAGAAAGAACAGTTTGAGAGTTAAAATAATTAAAAAGTACATGGATGAAGACAATAAAGCGGCATGGAAGAGAACAATGGGGTATTTTTTAAGTAAGTGTAGTAATTTTAACTTGGGGGACAACATTTTATGGATGAAAACAAAAAAGTGGATGACGGAAGGGCTGCCAGAGTTTTACAAAGAACTGTTGGGGGCATGGAGCAAATTTTTAACTAATGTGCATTTTAAGCCACATGGCAGAGAGAACATTTTAAATCAGCCTTTATTCTCAAACAATGGCATTTTAAATCAAGGGAAAGAGATATTTTTTAAGAAATGGTGGGATGTGGGAATCATGAAAGTCAGAGATATTTTATATGAATTCAAGGAGGGATTCTTACCAGTACAATATATTGTGGATGTGATGGAAGAGGCAAAGGAGGATTACAGCAGACAAGCGATAACAAAAAACTATGATGTAATTAAGAATGCTATACCTCAAGAGTGGATAAAGATAATTGAAAACATGGAAGAAGGGAAACAAGAAAAAGATGTGTATGTGAAGGTGGGGGAAAAACTGTATGCTTTTAATGAATGTACTGTAAAAAAGTTTTACTCTATGTTTAGAGATGCTGTTTTTAAGAAACCTGTGGTAAATGAATATTGGTTACATAAATTTAAGGATTTAAAAGAAGACAACATATGGGGGAACATGAATGGGAAACTTGTACAGACGAAACTGGAAAACTCAGAATATTTTATCAGACACAGAGTTATTTTTACAGATGTTATTTTAAACAAAATTGGAATGGAACCAAGTGCTACTTGTAAAGTTTGTAAAAATGAAGATGAAGGATTTCTACACTTGTTTTTATGTTGCAATGAATTGGAGGATTTTAATGGGAAATGCAAAAATATGATTTTAAGTTTGAGAGGGGAGGATGATGAAAGTATCGAATGGAATAAGGTGGTGATGTTGGGTCTGGATAAGCAATGTAAAAACAAAAAACTTATCAATTTGCTTGTGATGTTGATCAAGAGTGCAATATGGGGAAGAAGGGCCGTGGCAAAGAGAGAAAATATTTTATTGGATGTGTGGAATGTGTTTAAAAGAAAATTTGAAAAGTATGTTCAATGCCTGTTTAATTATTTTAAACTCGAAGATAAAATTGATGTTTTTTATAATGTTTTTTCCCAGGATGTCTGGAAGGTTTTAATGGACTCTGGTTTGGAAATGTCATTTGAACATAACTGAATGATTGTTAAAATCATGTTTGCTCAGAGACTTTCAATGGAAGCTTAACTAAATGTCTACACTTTTTTATGACTGAGGAGATTATGTGATGACAATTGTTGGTGTTTGTTTTTAATATGGAAAGCATTTCATGGAAATTGTGATTAAAATATTTCTCAAAAAAAAAAAAAAAATGGATAACGCGTCTGACTACGGATCAGAAGATTCTAGGTTCGACTTCTGGCTGGCTCGCGCTACGCTTTTTGCTTAATGTAGTTTGGTTTTGATGTCACGGGCTTGCCGAATTGTTGCCCTATTCCTACGTGTCAGCCAGGCTTTGAGAAAAAGTTGGACACGAAATGAAATCCAAACAATACAGGCTTCTGTCACGTCGAAAACCAACAAGTCGGGCGCAAGCACAATGCGCTCCAGTCGGTGGGCCAGTGGTGCAATGGATAACGCATCTGACTACGGATCAGAAGATTCTAGGTTCGACACCTGGCTGGCTAGCGCTATGCTTTTTGCGTAATGCAGTTTGGTTTTGATGTCACGGGCTTGCCGAATTGTTGCCCCATTCCTACGTGTCACCCAGGCTTTGAGAAAAACTTGGACACAAAATGAAATCCGAACTAGCCAATAATCAGCAACTTATCCGGTTAAAACCGCGTCTCAGTTTCATTGCTAATCTCATGATTTTTTCATTTCGGTACCTTGACAGACCGGCGATAGGCTGTTTTTCCTTGAGATAACGGTTACAATGCAAGACCACGCTTGTCTTTTCGAATGCGTGGCGTGACTATTTTTGGAATCTTTTTTTTTACCCGGACAAGGCTTCCACTGACCATTTCCCATATGGTCTAGCGGTCAGGATTCCTGGTTTTCACCCAGGCGGCCCCGGTTCGACTCCCGGTATGGGAAGGCGGGCTCCTCTTTGCTTCCCTCTTCGAACGGGCCGCACGTCTTCCTGCGTCGAAGGCTGTTTTTTGGCCAGCAGTCGAGCTGCAGAAACCTAATAGGCAGAGGTTATGACCCCACATGCCTGTGCCTTCGATAGCTCAGCTGGTAGAGCGGAGAACAGTAGGTGAAGCGTTTGCAATCCTTAGGTCGCTGGTTCGACTCCGGCTTGAAGGAGGTTGTTTTTTCATGTGCCCACCTTTTTTGGGGGGGCCGGCCTTCTGAAAACGCCCAGCAGAGCTTGATTTTACAGTCCGCCGTTGGGGGGAGGGGGGCAAAAGAGCGTTCCCTGACCGGGAATCGAACCCTGGCCGCGGTGGTAAGAGCGCCGAATCATAACCACTAGACCACCAGGGAAGGGCTGATCTGGTGCTGGGCTGATCTGGTGCTGGCCTGATAGCATGAGAACAAGCAGACAGCAATACCGGCTTCTGTCACGTCGAAAACCAACAAGTCGGACGCAAGCACGAGGTCCTCCTGTCGGTGGACCAGTGGGGCAATGGATAGCGCGTCTGACTACGGATCAGAAGATTTTAGGTTCGACTCCTGGCTGGCTCGCGCTACACTTTTTGCGTAATGCAGTTTGGTTTTGATGTCACGGGTTTGCCGAATTGTTGCCCTATTCCTACGTGCCACCCAGGCTTTGAGAAAAAGTTGGACACGAAATGAAATCCGAACTAGCCGTTAATCAGCAACTTATCCGTTTAAAACCGCGTCTCAGTTTCATTGCTAATCTCATGATTTTTTCATTTCTGTACTTTGACAGACCGGCGATAGGCTGTTTTTCCTTGAGATAACGGTTACAATGCAAGACCACGCTTGTTTTTTCGAATGCGTGGCGTGACTATTTCTGGAATCTTTTTTTTTACCCGGACAAGGCTTCCACTGACCAGTTCTAATATGGTCTAGCGGTCAGGATTCCTAGTTTTCACCCAGGCGGCCCGGGTTTGACTCCCGGTATGGGAAGGCGGGCTCCTCTTTGCTTCCCTCTTCGAACGGGCCGCACGTCTTCCTGCGTCGAAGGCCGTTTTTTGGCCAGCCGTCGAGCTGCAGAAACCTAATAGGCAGAGGTTGTGACCCCATAGACCCGTGCCTTCGATAGCTCAGCTGGTAGAGCGGAGGACTGTAGGTGAAGCGTTGGCAATCCTTAGGTCGCTGGTTCGACTCCGGTTCGAAGGAGGTTGTTTTTTCATGTGCCCACCTTTTTTGGGGGGGCCGGCCTTCTGAAAGCGCCCAGCAGAGCTTGATTTCACAGTCCGCCGTTGGGGGGGAGGGGGGCAAAAGAGAGTTCACTGACCGGGAATCGAACCCGGGCCGCGGCGGTGAGAGCGCCGAATCCTAACCACTAGACCACCAGGGAAGGGCTGATCTGGTGCTGGCCTGATAGCATGAGAACAAGCAGACAGCAATACAGGCTTCTGTCACGTCGAAAACCAACAAGTCGGGCGCAAGCACGAGGTCCCCCAGTCGGTTGGCCAGTGGCGCTCCCTGCCACCTGTAAATCAAGGTTATTCTTGGTTATGACAGCCAATCACGTTCCAAGCTGCAACCAGGATTCGAAGTCAATGGCCAATCAGCGCTCGTATTGCAACCACGATTGTAACCAAGAATCATATTCTTTGGCCAATCAGCGCTCGTATCGCAACCACGATTGCAACCAAGAATCTCAGCGCGCCTGACCAATCAACGTCAAGGAACATCTTTATCGATTTATCTCCATCGACTTCTGATCAACATTTGCAAAGTAAGTTTTGTCTTTTGACAATACAAATATATATATAATTGTTATATATCAATAAACTGTCACTCAGACTAGCGAATAGATCAGGTGACAAATTAATAAGTATATCATTAGAAATCGTCATACATATAACGTTAGATAAGTTAACGTTTTAGGTTAGCCAACCTAGAAAAATATAAAGTAAACGTAACATAGCATTACGGTTTAATGCAGATTTGCTTTGATTCTCACATATTAATGCATTAACTAATTACAATCCAATAATATAGTGTACATTATGCGCTTCTACTGTAAGTTAACTTACATGTATTTTGATGCAAACGTAATGTTACGCTTTAGCAAGTACACTTTTGAATGCATGACCTTAACGTGAGGTTTCAAAGTCTTCATCAATAGTCTTCAAAACAAGTTCACACGGAATAAAAATCCCTTACGATAATTAACCATGGTTTTATTATTATAAAAGTGTCGTAACCATGTTTTGGCAGATTGACTTCAGTTTGTATAACCGCAGTTTTATATTTAACACAATGGGCAAACTATGGTATGCGTGACAAAATACACCTAGGGTTACAATGGTTTAAATACAGTAACAATGTGTTTTTGGTTTTATTTGTTGTAAAACCATTGTGTTTTTTATAAGGGATTTGTCTTCAATAGGAGATCACATAGAATAGACCAAACTTTCCCTTATCTACTACCCATTATTTGATAAATCCAAAAATAAAAAAAGTTGTATTTAATGACATAATAATTACTGAAAAACAATGGGATAATTCTATTATGTTAGCCAAAATTTTAAGGAAAAATAAACAAAGGTTTATATGAAATCATAAATCATTTTGATATTGTATTTTAAGACGATTTTACCAGGAAGAATTTAGAACAAAAAATAAATTAAATAAATACATTATATAGTAATCAAATAAATACAAATAATAATAAAAACTAATGTCAACATAAGTACAAAAAACAAGATATTTGTAATATTTTGTAAGATTGTATGAATAATTAAATTAACCATATGTATCTGTGTGTAAGTATATATATATATATATATATATATATATATATATATATATAATCATATTATAAATAACTGGAGTAATGTTAAATAAATAGCTGCATTGATTAATTTGTTATGCGTTTTATATATATATATATATATTTTCTTTCATTCAGATGGAACCTCGCTTCAGGAGACGGGCTGATGGCAGCCTGAATCTGACCGATACCATAGAAGCAGCCAAGGTGAAGGAGGCCAACAAGGGAAGGCCGTACGCAAGACCTCTCTCCCCGGATTTGGTGCTGGACAAAGCTAAAAAAAAAGCTTACGGCAGCTCAAAGGAGATCCCACTAACAGAAAGCACCTGCTGGGTTTCTTTGAAATCCAGTTTGGTGTATTTCGTGGGCAAACATTCAAGTGGGTGGCTGAAAATGCCCTGGGGTATGCTGCTTACCTGGTGTCAGCTATGAAGAGAGACCCCACAGGAGGCAGCAAAGACTCCCAAGAACATTCTCACAACAAGGAGAGTTTTAGGGAGTACATGGAGCTTTTTCCTTCTGGCAGAATTGCCATTGCCATGAAGGAAGAGCAATATGCTGGGAAAGCACCTCAGCATTCTGCCACCTCCACGCACGCTGCTGCCACCTCCACGCACGCTGCTGCCACCTCTCTCCGCTCCCTCTTGGTTGGGAAATTGCCTAGCAAGACCAACCTGACCAAGACTGTAGGAAGACTGGTTTCCCCCCTCAAAGTCACACCATGTAAGAAAATATTTATTTGTTTAACACTTTGGTTTGTGTTTAATTGTGTAGTATTTATTGCTGTTAAGTAGTTACGTTTATCTGTTTGTCCTGTTTTATTTTGTAGCTTTGGCCCAGGCACGTGTTCGGCCATCAGCCACCATCACCTGCCCAACTGTGTCCACTGAGGCAGCCACAGAGCCTTCGGCCACCGTCACCTGTCCATCTGTGTCCACTGAGATAGATGACAGCACACTGATGGCAGAGGCATCTAATTTTGAGGAGGCATATGTGGAGTGTACGTTTGTATCTATTTAAAATGTACCACAAAATATTCACTTTACCTTTACAGGGATAGTAAATGTAAGCAATGTGAATGTGGTTGTTTTGCATTTATTTATGTGTTTGTTTTTGTGTTTGTTTTTTTTCCAGCACAACGAGTCTGCCTTCCAGCTGGATGGCTACACACCCTGCCTGAAGTGGACCAGAGGTGGATGTCCAAGGCCCTGTTCAGGTGGACACAACAGGGGCATCCTGAGCTGGTCTTTAGCAGGGTGGACAAACTTTGGTGGTATCCACCACAGGTGCCACTGAAGACCAGTTATTCTCCTTCCTTGGAGAATTACTTTGGCCATCCCCTGCTGCTCTGGATGCCACGGAAACTGTGGCAAGTGAAGCTGATGTGTCCGCACCCAGACTGTCAAAAAGTCCTCCTTACATCAGCTGGCTTGCACCAAAAAATTAGGCAAGTGGTTGCTTTGGGTACCATGTACTTTGTGGCATCTGAGTACCTGGCCTGCCCAAGATGTAAGAGGAAAGTCATCAGCTGGAGTCATGATATCGTCTCCCAACTTGACGTTGGCCACAGGGTGCAGTTCCCCTGCATCCTTACATCAAAACTTGCATGTGACTTTGAGGTTGTAAGTTTGATGCGTCAGCGAGGACTGGGAAACAGCAGCAGCCAGATCCAGCGTAAGCTGCAGGAGCGTCATGCTGAAGTATGGTTGCAAAAGACAGTCACATACATGACAGATTGCAAAAGGATTGCCAGTGCGATCACATCGGGTCTGATCCTGCCTGTTACGTTTGAACCTGCTCCTTCCATGCCTTCTGTCCCTAAGCATCGGTGGCTGATGCAAGTGTACGCCCAAGATGTCCTGCAAAGGCTGGAGGAGATCAAGGCTGCCATAACTTCACAGTATGGTAGAATTCTAAAGATGGATTCCACTAAAAAAGTGGCCAGAAAACTGGCAGGACACAGTTACGGCACCGCAACCTGGGCAACGAATGTCGGCAATGAGCATGGACAGGTAATCATGTCCGTGCTCACAGCTAGTGAAGGATTTGGACTGGGACCAATGATTGAAGGCCTCATCAATCGCTACAGACAGGCTGGGGTGGCTCCTCCTGAAGTTCTGTATGTCGACCGAGACTGCTGTGGAAACACTCTTCTGAGGAGGATGTTCGAGGAGTGGGACCAGATGACCATTCGCTTAGACATATGGCACTTTATGAGAAGGTTTGCCGTGGGCTGCACGACTGATTCTCATCAGTTTTATGCCTCATTCATGAGTCGGCTCAGCCACTGCATTTTCATGTGGGACCAGGTGGACCTGACAGCCCTCAAGAAGGCAAAGCAGGCAGAGCTAGAGGCTGATCGAAAACCCTCATCTGAGGCTGATGTTCTGCGCTGTATTAGCCGCAATGAGCTTGCCCTGCATTGCAGACGAACCACCCGTGGGACCAAAGAGACCCAGACCATGATTGAGGGCCTTATTCAGGCCTTTGGTGGAGAGGCTGGCCGTGACACTCTGGGGGTCCCACTTATAAACACTGCCCGAATGACAGAGATCCTCAAGTCACAATGGAAGCATGTGGCTTGCATCCAGGATCCTCCAGGGGTACAGCTTTACCTGCAGACGGGCACTTTACTGAAGGGAGGGCACCGTCTGCCAACCTATCGCTGTGCAAGAGGATCAACATCCCTTGAATCATTTCACTTGCACCTGAATAGATTCATTCCAGGTAAATGCGTGTTTCAGCAAAATTATTAATAAGATTTGATTTGATTATACATCGAAATAATAATGAGAATTGCTATAACAGCTATTTGTGTATTTATATAATATTTGTGTGCTCTTTTTTGAATTTACAGGTACGCTGGCAAGTGATACCTTTTTCCAAGCGTATCTTTTGGATGGTCTTGCACGTTGGAATGAGGACCGGGCTGTGGCAGCAACCACTGATGAGCAGCAACCACATACTTACAATCATCTGCTCCGACATGCTGCCAATACGCTTGCAGAGGAGATTTGGGGCACGAAAATCATTCCTTATGTTGGGCCCAGAAAGTACACTGGTAGGTAACAATTTGTTGTTTATGTTGACAGTTGAATTAATGGATACACATACTATTTAGCCATTGAGTTATAGTATATATTTTGATTGTTACTATTTTAATATTTTAAAGGTGAGCTAATAGGAGTTGAGTATCTTTACCAGCAAACTGGTAAAGTCCTCCAAGATTACAGACTGGCCATTGAGGTGTCAGAGACAAGTGAGGTTGCTATGGAGGTGGAAGAAAGTTGTGGTGAGCTTGAGGAGATTCAGGACATTACTGTCCCGACTTTTGAGACAGAACGTTCACCTGCTGCATCTTCAGTGTCTGCAGCACCATGTCCAACCCCTCCAGCACCAAGCCCAATGTCATTGTCTGTGGTCCCGCCTTCACCAGACACGTCCGCTGTCACCAGCTCCATGACGTCTCTGTCTGTGGTCCCGCCTTCACCAGACATGTCCGCTGTCACCAGCTCCATGACGTCTCTGTCTGTGGTCCCGCCTTCACCAGCCACGTCCGCTGTCACCAGCTCCATGACGTCTCTGTCTGTGGTCCCACCTTCACCAGCCACGTCCACTGTCACCAGCTCCATGACGTCTCTGTCTGTGGTCCCGCCTTCACCAGACATGTCCGCTGTCACCAGCTCCATGACGTCTCTGTCTGGAATCTCTGTTGCAGAAGAGGTCACTTCACATGATGTAAGGGCCCAGTATATTTTTTTAATGTACATTTAGATGTGTGTCAACAAAATCTGGGTTATGTTTGCAGATCTTTCATTGGTGCTATCAAACTGTCCTAAACTAACTTTCATTTTAGGATTCTGTGGGACCTGATAATATTGAGGGCTATGGAGCTGTGCAGGACTTGGCAGAGTTTTTGGTTAGCCTAATGGTGCGTTCACACCGGACACGACTTGCGCAGAAAAAACGCGCTATTTGCGCGTAGTTGAACGCTTGAACATTTGAGTTTACTCGCGCCATTCGCGTGGTAAAATTCGCGTCATTCGCGCGTGACATTTTCTTCACAACAGACGCGAATTCGCGTCAAGGGAGGGGCTTCTGCCACTCGTCAGCGGGAAAGTAGTTGTAAAATAGGTGAATGAGCTCAATTTGCCAGCTTTAGCTTGCTTGTAGTCTCAATATGTATGTATATGTAGGTCAAATTGAGTAAAGAGCGTTTTTTAAAACTAACCAGATTGTCCGACCTCTTCACTCACTTTATTCCTAGCAAGATCCCTTTTATTCCTGTTTCTACAAAAATCCAAAGATGTATCGTACAGCTCCGAGGAACCACAGACAGCAACGGTGATTTTGTCCGCCATTGTTGTTTCGGATTTCTGCCTCCGTCACTACTAGAGCAAGCTCCTGATTGGTTACCGCGGCGCGGAATTCCGCCGAAGTTCAGATTTTTGAACTCGCGCGTTTCGCGCGATTCGCGCGAATGGCGCGGCAATCGCTTGAAACGCTCATGCGCGCCGCGCCATTCGCGCTATTCGCGCGTTTCGCGCCGCCTCATTCGCGCGTTTCGCGCCGCAGGATGGCTATTCGCGTCTTTGCATTGACTTAACATGTAAATCACTCGCGCTTGCCGCTTCATTCGCGTCCGGTGTGAACGCACCTTAAGAGACCACCGTCTGGCCTTGACTGGAGAGGAGTGTGCCAAGATCATAACTCTTTGGCAGGCATTAGGAGAATATGACAAAAAGAGGACTATTTACCCACCACGTTACCAATCTACCCTTAAACAGGGACGATTCAGGGCCACGAAAACAATTGTGGCACCAGGTGTGGAGAGCACCAAAAGGTATGTTAAAGGATTTCTAGTAAAATAAGTAAAACCTCACGCCTCGTGTCTAGCTTATCTTCCTGCAGCTTATTAAGTTCAAACTTAGCCTAGTTATAACATAAATTAAAAGTGATTTATGTGTAATGCTGACTTTTGTTATGTTGCTAGGTAGGTATGTTGCTATGAACAGTTCCAACCACACAATGCACTATTTTATTTAGCAGAAGCAAGCATATTTAATGTCTTAAATTTAAATATCTTTAATATAAACATATCGAGACAACACAAAGTAAAACAGACAGAATAGAACAGTGAAAATAAAACAGAGTAAGGATCGCTCATTAAAAACAGTTTTTCATTAATATGTATTCTGATGTATTTTGCAGGTGTTTCGTTGGCGCTCATAGTCCTGCACAGTGGCCTGACTGCAATCGAGTGGTGGAGGCCATCTTCACAAAGCTCTGCATGCTCTACCCAAATGCAGTGCGCTGTGAAGGAGTGAGGGTGTCCCGCTTCACAATGGTGGCACGTGCATACAAGCACATCCGAGAGTGCATCCTCACCAATGCTAAGGTGATGAGCGAGACCACCATCCAGCTCCCAGAAGTGAACGCTGCAACAGTCACACAATGGTAAGTAAATTAGCATTGTTACCTACTGTAAGCCTAAAATTCAAAGCAGTTAATTGACATGGCTGACCAAACCTTGGTTGTTAAATGTTTCTCCCAGGTTCAGCAGGCGTTGCAGGTCGCATGAACAGGAGATTTTGAAACAGGGTATCCAAGCCTCAGACGCACCAATGGCAGGACCTGAGAATCTTCCTGCGGCTATGCAGAAAGGACCGGCACTTTTTTCAGGCAGTTTGGCTGAGCCTCACCTTTTTGTCTTGCCACCAAACACTGCTGGAGAGGCAAAACTGAAGAGGATGTCACAACCTCAGGCCATCACACAAGCTCCGCCATCACATCAAGGACTCCCTGTCAATGCACCACCCCGCTCTCTTCCTTTCATTTTGCCATCAGTTCCGCTTCCTACGGTGATAGCTGCAAATGCACCAGCCTCTACAGTGCCTGGTGCCTCACAGGTGATGTTCTTCAACATCCCTTTACCTTCAGCTATACCACCATCAGCTCAGGCACAGACAAGTCAAGCTGTTCCTTACTCCACTCAGCAATATAGGAAGAGAAAACAGGAGAGGGAGCAGACCGGAGTCATCACTAGAAAATATGTGAGGAAGACTGATATTATACTTTGCAAAAAGTGTAACAAAGAGAGAAAGCCACCATCACATGTTCAGTACTTTGGCAACTGGTACTGCGAAGAGTCTGAGACTCAACCATATGATGAATGGAGGGCTGTGCTAAAGGAACGAGGCTATGGGAAAAAGAAACCAGGAAATGACCCTCCAGCTTCTTAAAATAGCTCTTTAGCATTTTATTTTTGTTTATTTGGTTAATGTTTGCCTTATTTTGCGTTTTTGTAATTGATTTGGCTTCTTTTTTTTTTAAAAATTCTTCACTTGTTTTCTTTACTGCATGCTTCTGTTGAGAAATATAACATTTAAGGTAAATGTTTGTTATATTTATGTAATGGTAAGTTTACTTTGTTATTTTATTTATTTATATCTTGTGTGTTTTTACTGTTGTTGTTTTTGGCTGATGTGTCAGAATTGCACTACTGTGTTTGTTTTGGTTTATTATTTATTATTTCCTCGATTGAAGTAAATGTTTGTTTTGTTTTACTATTTATTATTTTTACTACTGAGTGAAATTATTTAAGTTATTTTGCTGTACTGTTTATTATTATTTTCACTGTGGAGGTACATGTTTATTTTTTGTTTACTATTTATTATAATTTTTACTACTGTGATAAACATTTGTTTTGGTATTTAACCATTTATTATTTTAAACTGATGTCTCAAAATTGCACTTTCCATTTTAAACGTTTTATTGACTTTAAAATCTATAATTAAAAAGGCTTGCCCTCACATTTTTGTCATTGTGCCTATTTGTGTGCTCAAAATAATGAATCTGTAAAAACACAATTTAAAAAAAGCATTTCATAACTTTATATAAATGTAAAGGCCTGCTCAAAATAAAAAAGGGGCAGGCAGAATAAAGCATTTATAAAAATATAAATACGTAAAATGTTAGAATAACTAGAATATCTAATATAATTAGAGAATTTATATAATAATTTATATATGTTTTCTATACTGTAAAAAAGGTGTCAAATAGGACTGTGTTATTTATATTTGTATAACATAAATATATAATAATATACAAATATCAATAATATTTATATTAATTATATTAATACTAAAACAGTTAAAGAATAAAGTAAAAGTAAATTATTCATTTAAAAAATGTTTATTATTCATTAGCAATTTAGTTTCTGAACTGAACAAAATGTGTCGATTAGGCCATTAAATATTTAAGGGGGGGCGGGGGGGGGAGCGTTGACATACGTGTGCTCCAGCGGCATCAAACAGTCACATTTCACAGATTCCATATCTGGTCTGAGCGGGCCGCGAACCTCTTCTTCCTTGCTTCTTCATGGTTCCTTTACCACGACGCATGCGCGCCGGCCTTGGCGCAATGGATAACGCGTCTGACTACGGATCAGAAGATTCTAGGTTCGACTCCTGGCTGGCTCGCGCTACACTTTTTGCGTAATGCAGTTTGGTTTTGATGTCACGGCCTTGCCGAATTGTTGCCCTATTCCTACTTGGCATCCAGGCTTTGAGAAAAAGTTGGACACGAAATGAAATCCGAACTAGCCGTTAATCAGCAACTTATCCGTTTAAAACCGCGTCTCAGTTTCATTGCTAATCTCATGATTTTTTCATTTCTGTACCTTGACAGACCGGCGATAGGCTGTTTTTCCTTGAGATAACGGTTACAATGCAAGACCACGCTTGTCTTTTCGAATGCGTGGCGTGACTATTTTTGGAATCTTTTTTTTTACCCGGACAAGGCTTCCACTGACCAGTTCCAATATGGTCTAGCGGTCAGGATTTTTGGTTTTCACCCAGGCGGCCCGGGTTCGGGAAGGCGGGTATGGGAAGGCGGGTTCTTCTTGGCTTCCCACTTCGAACGGGCCGCACGTCTTCCTGCGTCGAAGGCCGTTTTTTGGCCAGCAGTCGAGCTGCAGAAACCTAATAGGCAGAGGTTGTGACCCCACAGACGCGTGCCTTCGATAGCTCAGCTGGTAGAGCGGAGGACTGTAGGTGAAGCGTTGGCAATCTTCTTCTGAAAGCGCCCAGCAGAGCTTGATTTCACAGTCCGCCGTTGGGGGGGAGGGGGGCAAAAGACAGTTCCCTGACCGGGAATCGAACCCGGGCCGCGGCGGTGAGAGCGCCGAATCCTAACCACCAGGGAAGGGCTGACCTGGTGCTGGCCTGCTAATAGCACGAGAACAAGCAGACAGCAATACAGGCTTCTGTCACGTCGAAAACCAACAAGTCGGGCGCAAGCACGAGGTCCCCAAGTCGGTGGGCCAGTGGCGCTTATAGCAACTTGTCAGACGAGCTTATTTCTGGTAGTGACATCCACAAATGAGCCAATCACTGTGTGTAGCGCTTCGGGAATTCTACCAAGAATCGACCAATGAGAGAAATGCCTGTCATTACATTATTGGCCAATCAAACGAAAGACTCTAACTAAGGCCCGCGCAGCTTTGTTGACCAATCAGATGATGATGTACACTTATCGATCTATTGTTTGGTACACTTGTGAACGCCGTTGAAACTGAGGTAAATGTATATACATTTATGTCTCATTTCGTTATGAAAATGTTCATTATTCCTTCGCGATTCGTTTGAACATGTTTTTGGTATGTTTGTGGTTCTATGTGTTATGTGCTCGCTAATGTTAATTATTTAAAAATAACTATATTGTTTTTTGTATGTTACAGTATTTAAGTTAATTGTTTATATTGTTTATATATACACACACACAAATCTATATCTATATATCTATATATCTATATATATATATATATATATATATATATACATACATACATAGGTCTTTAATATTTTTATAAGAGTCATGACGTAAAAAATGTCAATAAAAAAGACTTCAAGTTAAAGTTAAAGTTTCATGATAAAGACTAAACATCAAGAGACAGGGTTTTTTAAAATATACAAATACACTAGGCAGTACATTAAGCATATATTAATGTTTATTTTAAAGGCCTATTATATATATATATATATATATATATATATGTATATATATGTATGTATGTATGTGTATATGCATGTATATGAGACTTATATATACTATTATATATATCTATATGTGTGTGAGTGTGTGTGTTTATTTATTTATTTTATAGAATGGAGCCTAAATTTAGGAAGAAGCTGGAAGGGGGTCTGAACATGTGCGACTCCTTGGTTGCTCTTAAGAAGAAGGAGGAAAATAAGAAAAAACCTTGGTCTCGGGCTCTTTCCCCAGATAAGGTGTTGGAGGCTGCTAGACGAGCTGTATTGCGCCAGGGTGAAGACCCGAGCAATAAAAAATATGTTCTAGGGGAACATGAAATGCAGTTTGGTGTGTTCAAAGGCCAGACATTTAAGTGGGTTGTTGAAAATGCCCTCGGTTACGCTGGATATTTGGTGGCAAGTATGAAGAGGGAATCATCACATGTTAAAGACTCCAAAAATCACCACGCTAATAAAGCAGCCTTTGTAGAGTACATGGAACGTTTCCCAGAGGGCCGTGAGGCCATTCATATCAAAACTGAAAACACGGGTTGTCCAAGCTCCCAGCATACATCCCAGCAGAAGTCTCTCAGTGCCCCACAGTCCTTACCTTCAGTTTCCTCTGTTCGTTCTCTTCTGATTGGCAAAACACGCCATCCACAGAGCATTGACAAAGTGGTAAAAAAAATGGTAATGCCACCAGTAGCCAAACCTGGTAAGCAGTCTTTATATACATTAATGCATTTTTCTTGATCTGACAGTGCTTATTAGCACAGTAAAGTAAAATTAATGTAAAATTTGTTTAGATTCGTGTTTGTTTTATTGCAGAAAGGCTGCATTTATTGTATTTAATGCAGAAAATGAAGAATCCGCACACCAAAACGAAATGCAAAAAAATGCAAATTTTTTTAACATAGTAAAACAGTAACAGTGTGAAACATTTTTCACAACTTAAAAGAACTGTTTTCTGTTCATTTGAATGTTTTTTTTTTATTTGACACAGTGAATTTTTGTACAGTGAATATTTGTTGTATTTGTATTCTTCAGCTTTGATTGGAAGATCTGCAAAGACACTGCAGCCTACTGCGCCAGTGGCTGTAGAATCTCCTAGTATGGCCTCATTTGGGCCATCTGAGCAGGATGACCATGAACTGCTTGCCCAGGCAGACTTGCTGGAATCTCAGGTGTCCAGTAAGTCCCTGAACATCTAAAAGCTTTTTGGTTTATTTTGTAAGGTTATGTATGACATGGTTTTTCTGTTAATTTTGCTAAGGAAAACAAATTTGCCTTCCTGTCGGCTGGACTCACACATTGCCACCTGCGGATCAGCACTGGATATCGAAGGTTTTGTTTAAGTATTCATCTCACAACCAACCAGAAATGGACTTCACCAGAGTGGACAGGATGTGGTGGTACCCTCCACAGCCCCCTTTTGCAGTTACAGGAGTACCAGGGACAGAGCGCTACTTTGGCCACCCCTTCTTTCTCTGGATGCCAAGAAAGCTATGGAGAGTCAAGTTAACCTGTCCACATTCAGACTGTGTGAAGGAGGAACTCACATCGGCAGGACTGCACCAGAAAATCAGACAGGTAGTTGATGTTAAAACATCTTACTTCATGGCATCTGAGTATCTGTCATGTAGAAAATGCAAAAGGAAGGTGATCAGCTGGAGCTTTGACATCGTATCACAGCTTGACATTAGTCATAGGCTTCAATTTCCCTGCATTCTTACCTCAAAACTGGCATGTGACATGGCAGTGGTCCGTCTTCTACGTCAGAGAGGCCTGGGAAACAGCAGCAGTCAAGTGCAGAAGCAGCTAGAGGAGCAACATTCTGAGATCTGGATGCAGAAGGTCATGCAGTATCTTACAGATTGCCAGAGCTTTCGCAAAGCGGTCACTGCAGGTCTTGTGAGTCCCTTGTTTTTTGAAAAACCACCTGCAATGCTCCCTGTACCCAAGCACCGGTGGTTGATGCAGGTGTATGCTCAGGATGTCCTTCAAAGACTGGATGAGATTAAAGCTAGTATAACCTCACAGTTTGGACGACTTCTGAAAATGGATTCCACCAAGAAGGTTGCACGCAAGCTTGCTGGTCACAGTGCTGGAACAGCCACCTGGGTCACAAATGTTGGAAATGAATATGGCCAGGTCATCATGACGGTTCTTACAGCTAGTGAAGGCTTTGGATTGGCGCCCATGGTTACTGGCATCATTAAAAGGTACAAGGATGCTGCAGTGCCTCCACCTGAACTGCTGTATGTTGACAGAGACTGCTGTGGGGGTACTTACCTCAGAAAAATATTTGAGGAATGGAAGGACATGGAAATCAAACTGGACATCTGGCATTTCATGAGAAGGATTTCTGTAGGATGCACAACAGATTCTCATCAGCTCTATTCAGTGTTCATGGCCAACCTCAGCCGCTGTATTTTCTCCTGGGATCAGGAGGATATGGACAGGCTTATTAGGGCAAAGCGTGCAGAGTTAGAGGCTCAGATGATGCAACCTTCAGATGCTGATGTTCTGCGTCGTCTTAGTAAGAGTGAACTGGCCCTACACTGTAAAAGAACAACACGTGGCACAAGGGAGACTGTAGATCTCATCTCCCAGCTGATCAAGTCCTTTGAAGGGGAGAGGGGACGTGACACTTTGGGTGTGCCTCTCATCAATTCTGCTCGAATGACTGAGATATGGAAGTCTCAGAGGAAGCATATAGCCTGCATTCAGGATCCCTCTGGTTTTCAGCTCTATGTGCAGACAGGAACCCTGACAAAGGGAGGGCACACTCTGCCAACTTATAGGTGTGCAAGAGGTTCAACTTCTTTAGAATCATTCCACCTTCATTTAAACAGGTTCATTCCAGGTAAAGTAACTGTCGTGTAAGTCTTTTGAATTAAATGTATTATGTTTGTACCATAATTTTTTGTAATGCAAATTTAAATTTTAGGGACGCTGGCCAGTGATACATTTTTCCAGGCCTACCTGTTGGATGGCTTAGCCAGGTGGAATGAAGACAGAGCAGATGCTGCAACCTCTCAGGGCAAGCAGGGGCACCATTCATACAGTGGCCTCCTTCGTCATGCTACTAATGTGCTGGGAGAAGATGTTCTTGGACAGAAGCTGGTGCCATTTACTACTCCACATCAGTATACTGGTACATTCATTGCAGCTGTCTGTCAAAGTTAACTGAGCATTAGTCTTTATTATACTGTATTATGAAAGTTGTGAAAAATTGTTAAAGGGTTACTCCACCCCAGAATGAAAATTTTTCTATTAATCACTTACCCTCATGTTGTTCCAAACCTGTAAAAGCTTTGTTCTTCTTGTGAACACAAATTAAGATACTTTTGATGTATTCTGACAGCTTTGTGACAGCGTGGCGCAGCAGATACTCTCCGAAATTGTGCTAGGGTGATGCGGAGGGGACGAATTACTGAATAAAGTTGTTATTTTGTTTTCTTTGCATACAAAAAGTATTCTCATAGCTTCGGAAGATTATGGTTGAACCCCTGATGTCACATGGATTATTTTACCAGTGTCCTTGCTACTTTTTTGGACGTTGATTGTGCTAATTACGTTGCTGTCTATGGGAGGGTCAGAGAGCTGTCAGAATGCATCAAAAATATCTTAATTTGTGTTCCGAAGACGAACAAAGCATTTATGGGTTTGGAACGACATTGGGGTTAGTGATTAATAATAAAAAAAAAATATTTTAGAGTGGAGTAACCCCTTTAACTGTTAATTTGTGGTTTACTGATAAAATCTTTTTTTATTTCTTTTGTTGTGTGTTAGGTGAACCAATTGGAGTTGAATATCTGTACCAGCAGACTGGTGAGGTTGCAAAGGTCTACAAGTCTGCAATTCAGGAACTTGAGACTGCTGATGTGTGTGTTGCAGAAGATGAGAGCTATGTGGAACCTGTGGACATTGATGACTTAACTCTCTCTACATTTGATGAAGAAGAGCCTTCTCGTGAGTTGCCCCCTACATCCTGTGCAGTACCCTCAGAGAATCCACATGTCTTGCCCTCTGCGCCGTCAGTGGTTCCCCGTGTGTTGTCCTCTGCACCATCTACAGTGCCCTCAGAGAATCCACATGTCTTGCCCTCTGCGCCGTCAGTGGTTCCCCGTGTGTTGTCCTCTGCACCATCTACAGTGCCCTCAGAGAATCCACATGTCTTGCCCTCTGCGCCGTCAGTGGTTCCCCGTGTGTTGTCCTCTGCACCATCTACAGTGCCCTCAGAGAATCCACATGTCTTGCCCTCTGCGCCGTCAGTGGTTCCCCGTGTGTTGTCCTCTGCACCATCTACAGTGCCCTCAGAGAATCCACATGTCTTGTCCTCTGCACCTTCTGCAGTCACCTCACCTTTTGGTCCCTCGCAAACTCCACCCACCGCACAGTCTGCTGCGGCTTTACAACGGACACAAAGAAACATGTCTAGTGAAGTGTCTTCCTCTGCAATGCAATCTGCTTTTCCTGATGTAAGAATCCAGGTTTTTCATACATTTTATGTTGGTACTGGGTAGTTTAAACAGAAATAGAATTGTCTGTTTGATTTTTTTTCTTTATTTTATCTTTACCTTTATATTTATTAATTCCATGTATATACATTGTTTGTGTCTATATACACAAACAATTTTTTGAAAAAAAAAAAGCCTTCTTATGCTTAGTAAGGCTGAACTTATTTAGGAATGGTAATATTATTATTTTTACCATTTTAAATAACATATTGAACATATTTTTAAGTTAAGATTTAAGATTTTAAAGTAATTAATTCCTGGGTTGACAAAATTTAATTTTCAGCAGCTGTTGCTACAGTCTTCTGTGTCCCATAATTCACATGATCTTACGTTTTATTTTATTATGTAGGAATCTGTTGGACCTGACAACATTGAAGGCTTCAGTGCAGTCCAGAAGTTAGCTGAGATGTTGGTTGGACTCAGGGACCACAGTCTCGCCTTGACAAGAGAGGAATCTGCAAAAATTATTAGTTTTTGGCAAGGGTTGGCAGATTATGACAAAGAAAGGATTGTTTACTCAGCACACCACCAGTCCTCCCTCAACAAAGGGCGGTTTAGGGCAACCAAAAAAATTGTGGCACCAGGAGTGGAGAGTACTAGAAGGTAAGATCTTGAATAGTATGATTACAGTTGTGCTCGTAAATGTGCATACTTCTTGCACAAAGTGCAAAATATTTTTTAATTTTAACAAAATAAGAGGACTCTTGAAAATTGCATGTTATTTTATGTAGTACTACCCTGAATAAGCAATTTCACATAACTAATGTTTGTGTGTAATCCACAAGACAAAATAATAACTGAATTAATAATATATAAAAATGACCCCATTCAAATACCCTAGAATCTTAATACTGTGTGTTGTTTCTTAGATGATCCATGACTGTTTTATGTTTTGTCATAGTTGCTTGTGAGAACTGCAATCTGTTTTCATTCTCTCACATTTTCAGGTGTTTTGTTGGAGCAAGCAGTCCTGCCCAGTGGCCTGACTGCAACAGAATTGTTGAGGCAGTTTTTGTGAAACTCTGTGCTCTCTATCCTAACCCTGTTCGTCAAGGAGGGGTTAAAATCTCTCGATTTAATGTAATTGTACGTGCCTACAAGCATATCAGAGAGTGCATCCTGAGTAATGCTGAAGTGATGCAGCAGACCACTCTCCAATTACCTGAGGTCAATTCAGCTACACTTACACAATGGTGAGTGATTTCTGCACTTAAAATTCATATGGGTTTGTGTTAAAACTTCTTATCAAAACTATTTATGATAACATTTGTCATTTCTAGGTACAGCAGACGTACAAAATCTAATGAGAGGGAAATTTTGACACAAGGAATCCATACACCAGTTGCACCTATGACAGCACCAGACAGACTTCCACCAGCACTACAGAAAGGACAGAGTCTGCACTGTGGGAGTAATGATAGGCCTTTTGTTTTCAACTTGCCTCCAAACACAGCCGGAATGGCCAAAACAAGATCTGGGCCGCAAATACCTGAAATAATACTGCCACCACCACCACCACCACCACCTGCACCGACCTTGCTTGCTGAAGCAGGGCAGTCATCTAGACTTCCGCCAGTTATCCTTCCTGCTTCTGCTGCTATACAGCCTATAATGTTTATTTTAGTACCACAGGGACAAACTGTGACACTGCCAGCAGCACCGTCAACACCACAGCCTTCTGTACCATACACCACAGAGTACTACAGGAAGAAGAAGCAGGAAAGGGAGCAGATGGGCCTGAAGTCAAGGAAATATGTGCGGAAGACTGAAGTAATACTGTGCAAAAAGTGTAACAAGGAGAGGAAACCACCATCTCATCTCCAGTATTTTGGCAATTGGTACTGTCAGGAGACACTGAACCATTTACAGAGTGGAGGGCAGCACTGCAAACTCAAGGATATGGAAAAAAGAGACCACTTAGTGGGGGGAATTGAAAGGACGAAGACCTTTCACACAGAAGACTAAATAAATTGCATTACACTATTTGCACTAATTAGCTGATGTAATTATATTATATTATATTATATTATATTATATTATATTATATGATTATATTATTATATTATATGTATGCACATTATTATCCTCCCTTATATTACCACTAAAGAAATTTTAATTTATTTTATTTTATTATTTATTTTATTTTTATTACTATTGTTGTTGTTCTTGTTAAAATAGTAGATACCATGACAGAATTGCACTGTGGTCATGTTTATTTTGGTTTGTTATTGATTGATTTATACATTTTATTTATATATTTTTATTTATTTTTCTGTTTTTATTAATTTATTTTATTATTATTATTTTATTTATTTTTATTACTATTGTTGTTGTTATTAATAGTGGATTTCATGACAGAATTGCACCGTTTTAATGTTTATTTTGGTTTGTTATTGATTGATTTATTCATTTTATTTATGTATTTTTTTATGTATGTTTTTATTAATTTATTTTATTTTATTATTTTATTTATTTTTATTACTATTGTTGTTGTTATTAATAGTGGATTTCATGACAGAATTGCACCGTTTTAATGTTTATTTTGGTTTGTTATTGATTGATTTATTCATTTTATTTATGTATTTTTTTATGTATGTTTTTATTAATTTATTTTATTATTATTATTATTTTATTTATTTTTATTACTATTGTTGTTGTTATTAATAGTGGATGCCATGACAGAATTGCACTGTGGTCATGTTTATTTTGGTTTGTTATTGATTGATTTATATATTTTATTTATATATTTTAATTTATTTACAATATGTGCACCTTTTTTTTTACAGTATTAAAAAAAGTAATCATTAAAATGTATCATTTTTCAGCAAGAGCTGGATGCCTTTTGTTTTTATTAATGCTTGAACAGATAATACAAAAAGAACATAGCCAAGGGATCACATACAAATCCATAAAATAATGACCACTAATTTTAAATTTATGACAAACACAAACATATACACATTAACAGTAAATAAACATTGATACAAAAAAAAGAATTTGCATGACAATACAATGATATTGCAAAGAAATTGAAACAAACACATACAGGGAAAGCATCTACATACACAGGTTTTCTTTAAATAACTATAATATTTCAGGAATCTTAGGTTTTGTTTTGTTTTTTTTAAGGTGAAATGATTTTGTGAATGAAAAACTTACCATATAAAATAAAAAAGTTTATTTTAAGAATTATTAAAATAAAAAAATAATATATTTTAAGAGCTGGATGCCTTTGCCCATATAAGGGATTTCCTAAAGCGTCACAAGTGAGTACTTCTACGAATCCGTTTTGGACTCTCTGCCACAGAGCGCCCTCCGGCGTCCGGTATGAACGAGGCATACATAACGTGAGAGTGTTTAAGTAGGAGAGTGTCCAAATTAAAGTCCGGGGGGCAGGGGATTTACGTTTGATTAAAGGTTAAAGTGTGGGTGATGACACACATGTGCACCAGCAGCGTCAAACAGACACATTCCACGAATTCCGTCACTGGTCGAAGCGGGTCGCGAACTCGCGTCGCTGCGCCTCTTCTGGTAGCTCTACCACGACTAACAAGCGCCGTCCTTGGCGCAATGGATAACGTGTCTGACGACGGATCAGAAGATTCTAGATTCGACTCCTGGCTGGCTCGCGCTACGCTTTATGCGTAATGCAGTTTGGTTTTGATGTCACGGGCTTACCGAATTGTTGCCCCATTCCTACGTCACCCAGGCTTTGAGAAAAACTTGGACACAAAATGAAATCCGAACTAGCCAATAATCAGCAACTTATCCGGTTAAAACCGCGACTCAGTTTCATTGCTAATCTTTTTTCATTTCGGTACCTTGACAGACCGGCGATAGGCTGTTTTTCCTTGAGATAACGGTTACAATGCAAGACCACGCTTGTCTTTTCGAATGCGTGGCGTGACTATTTTTGGAATCTTTTTTTTACCCGGATAAGGCTTTCGCTGACCAGTTCCAATATGGTCTAGGGGTCAGGATTCCTGGTTTTCACCTAGGCGGCCGGGGTTCGAGTCCCGGTATGGGAAGGCGGGCTCCTCTTTGCTTCCCTCTTCGAAGGGGCCGCACGTCTTCCTGCGTCAAAGGCCGTTTTTTGGCCAGCAGTCGAGCTGCAGAAACCTAATAGGCAGAGGTTGTGACCGCACAGACCCGTGCCTTCGATAGCTCAGCTGGTAGAGCGGAGGACTGTAGGTGAAGCGTTGGCAATCCTTAGGTCGCTGGTTCGACTCTGGCTCGAAGGAGGTTGTTTTTTCATGTGCCCACCTTTTTTGGGGGGGCCGGCCTTCTGAAAGCGCCCAGCAGAGCTTGATTTCACAGTCCGCCGTTGGGGGGGAGGGGGGCAAAAGACAGTTCCCTGACCGGGAATCGAACCCGGGCCGCGGCGGTGAGAGCGCCGAATCCTAACCACCAGGGAAGGGCTGACCTGGTGCTGGCCTGCTAATAGCACGAGAACAAGCAGACAGCAATACAGGCTTCTGTCACGTCGAAAACCAACAAGTCGGGCGCAAGCACAAGGTTCCCCAGTCGGTGGGCCAGAGGCGCAATGGATAACGCGTCTGACTACGGATCAGAAGATTCTAGGTTCGACTCCTGGCTGGCTCGCGCTACACTTTTTGCGTAATGCAGTTTGGTTTTGATGTCACGGCCTTGCCGAATTGTTGCCCTATTCCTACTTGCCATCCAGGCTTTGAGAAAAAGTTGGACACGAAATGAAATCCGAACTAGCCGTTAATCAGCAACTTATCCGTTTAAAACCGCGTCTCAGTTTCATTGCTAATCTCATGATTTTTTCATTTCTGTACCTTGACAGACCGGCGATAGGCTGTTTTTCCTTGAGATAACGGTTACAATGCAAGACCACGCTTGTCTTTTCGAATGCGTGGCGTGACTATTTTTGGAATCTTTTTTTTTACCCTGACAAGGCTTCCACTAACCACTTCCAATATGGTCTAGCGGTCAGGATTCTTGGTTTTCACCCAGGCGGCCCGGGTTCGGGAAGGCGGGTATGGGAAGGCGGGTTCTTCTTGGCTTCCCACTTCGAACGGGCCGCACGTCTTCCTGCGTCGAAGGCCGTTTTTTGGCCAGCAGTCGAGCTGCAGAAACCTAATAGGCAGAGGTTGTGACCCCACAGACGCGTGCCTTCGATAGCTCAGCTGGTAGAGCGGAGGACTGTAGGTGAAGCGTTGGCAATCTTTAGGTCGCTGGTTCGACTCCGGTTCGAAGGAGGTTGTTTTTTCATGTGCCCACCTTTTTTGGGGGGGCCGGCCTTCTGAAAGCGCCCAGCAGAGCTTGATTTCACAGTCCGCCGTTGGGGGGGGCAAAAGAGAGTTCACTGACCGGGAATCGAACCCGGGCCGCGGCGGTGAGAGCGCCGAATCCTAACCACTAGACCACCAGGGAAGGGCTGATCTGGTGCTGGCCTGCTAATAGCACGAGAACAAGCAGACAGCAATACAGGCTTCTGTCATGTCGAAAACCAACAAGTCGGGCGCAAGCACGAGGTCCCCCAGTCGGTGGGCCAGTGGCGCAATGGATAACGCGTCTGACTACGGATCAGAAGATTCTAGGTTCGACTTCTGGCTGGCTCGCGTTACGCTTTTTGCGTAATGTAGTTAGGTTTTGATGTCACGGGCTTGCTGAATTGTTGCCCTATTCCTACGTGCCACCCAGGCTTTGAGAAAAAGTTGGACACGAAATGAAATCCGAACAAGCCGTTAATCAGCAACTTATCCGTTTAAAACCGCGTCTCAGTTTCATTGCTAATCTCATGATTTTTTCATTTCTGTACTTTGACAGACCGGCGATAGGCTGTTTTTCCTTGAGATAACGGTTACAATGCAAGACCACGCTTGTTTTTTCGAATGCGTGGCGTGACTATTTTTGGAATCTTTTTTTTTACCCGGACAAGGCTTCCACTGACCAGTTCCCATATGGTCTAGCGGTCAGGATTCCTGGTTTTCACCCAGGCGGCCCGGGTTCGACTCCCGGTATGGGAAGGCGGGCTCCTCTTTGCTTCCCTCTTCGAACGGGCCGCACGTCTTCCTGCGTCGAAGGCTGTTTTTTGGCCAGCAGTCGAGCTGCAGAAACCTAATAGGCAGAGGTTATGACCCCACATGCCTGTGCCTTCGATAGCTCAGCTGGTAGAGCGGAGAACAGTAGGTGAAGCGTTTGCAATCCTTAGGTCGCTGGTTCGACTCCGGCTTGAAGGAGGTTGTTTTTTCATGTGCCCACCTTTTTTGGGGGGGCCGGCCTTCTGAAAACGCCCAGCAGAGCTTGATTTTACAGTCCGCCGTTGGGGGGAGGGGGGCAAAAGAGCGTTAACTGACCGAGAATCAAACCCTGGCCGCGGCGGTAAGAGCGCCGAATCCTAACCACTAGACCACCAGGGCCCGGTTTTTCAAAAGCTTTAATCCGGATAAAATTGATCCGGATTTAGTAATCCTTGTTTTTGCGATCCGTGATCACGTAATCCATCTTACTTTTGAGCCAGTTTTTCAAAGCAACATCGGATTGGATCAATCTGATCCGGATAGGAACTTTTCAGGATCAGCAAATCTGGATAACCAGTGCTCAAACAGGATAGGAAATCATAATGTAGAACTATAGATATGTAAAGAGCAACAAGTAGAATAGCCAGTGTGGGGTCAATATAAGTTTATTTTTATTTGAAATGAAAACACACACATTTAAAAAAAAAACTAAAAACAAGAAAAAAAAAAACCCACCCCACCCTCTTCCAGCAGTCCGCTCATCTGAGACCTACAAAAACACTGTACAGTGAGGATATTTATAAGTTTCAAATATAGATGTATTGAATAATAAAAAAAAAGACTTAATGTCAAATAATAATTTCAAAAATCAGTGATTGCCATTCTTTGCATATTTTTGGTTATTAATCATTGCATGCATCACTAATAAATATTCTAAAAACAAAAAAATATTTCCGATTGTGATGAAAATATATATCAATTAGTGACAGAATAAAATTTATTGTTTTTGGTAAATTTTGACAGCTGTTTGGGGATTATTTTATGAGGCCAAACTCTTTCTACTTTGCTGTAGGCCTATACTGTAGGCTGAATACATTAAAGCCTACCTAATCACTGTAGCCTGACGGATGAACAAATAAAATTAAAACCTTATGAATAAATAGGATATCTTGTAAGATACTGCATGATCCAAATATAGTATTATTTGATACATTTTTAAAGTTTTCATTACATTTTGGGCATGAAATCCACGCTGAATCCACCCTTCTGATGGGATCAGGTAAATCCAGATTTTTTGGATCAAAGTGATCCAAATCCTACAAAAAAGTTCTGAAAAACCCAAACTAAAGGTTTGATCCGGATCGAAACCAAGATTGGATTACATGATCTAATCCGATTATGTAATCCATTTTTTCTTTTGAAAAACCCATTTTCAAGATTTGATCCAATCCGTTATCCAAAATCCTAGTGGATTACTTTTGAAAAACTGGGCCCAGGGAAGGGCTGATCAGGTGCTGGCCTGCTAATATCATGAGAACAAGCAGACAGCAATACAGGCTTCTGTCATGTCGAAAACCAACAAGTCGGGCGCAAGCACGAGGTCCCCCAGTCGGTGGGCCAGTGGCGCAATGGATAACGCATCTGACTACGGATCAGAAGATTCTAGGTTCGACACCTGGCTGGCTAGCGCTACGCTTTTTGCGTAATGCAGTTTGGTTTTGATGTCACGGGCTTGCCGAATTGTTGCCCCATTCCTACGTGTCACCCAGGCTTTGAGAAAAACTTGGACACAAAATGAAATCCGAACTAGCCAATAATCAGCAACTTATCCGGTTAAAACCGCGTCTCAGTTTCATTGCTAATCTCATGATTTTTTCATTTCGGTACCTTGACAGACCTACGATAGGCTGTTTTTCCTTGAGATAACGGTTACAATGCAAGACCACGCTTGTTTTTTTCGAATGCGTGGCGTGACTATTTTTGGAATCTTTTTTTTTACCCGGACAAGGCTTCCACTGACCAGTTCCAATATGGTCTAGCAGTCAGGATTCCTGGTTTTCACCTAGGCGGCCCGGGTTCGAGTCCCGGTATGGGAAGGCGGGCTCCTCTTTGCTTCCCTCTTCGAAGGGGCCGCACGTCTTCCTGCGTCGAAGGCCGTTTTTTGGCCAGCAGTCGAGCTGCAGAAACCTAATAGGCAGAGGTTGTGACCCCACAGACCCGTGCCTTCGATAGCTCAGCTGGTAGAGCGGAGGACTGTAGGTGAAGCGTTGGCAATCCTTAGGTCGCTGGTTCGACTCCGGCTCGAAGGAGGTTGTTTTCTGACTCTAGATGGAGGAGACAAACAATGTTTAGCAACACAGAAAATAAAATGTCAAGACAGGCTCAAAGCCATGACAAATGAATGGAGCACATAGTCAGGTTGGTCTGGTTGTAACTAAAAAGCATTTTTAACATAAATTAAAAAAAAATTGTTAAACAAGAAATCAACACAATCAAGCACAATTTCTGTCAACGCATGATGTATCATAATAATAACAGAACCAAAATCAACAAACAAAACAGATCAGAAACAAGGCAATCGGGATCCAGCCTCACACCACGCCAGCAAAGCCCAGGCAAAACAGAGGGAAGAACATGTGTAACAAGTATCCACTGAGATGGCGAGATGTGTTGATGAACCCAAGTGCAGTTTATTGAAACCAAAGTGCAATAATCCAACATACAGACATAATCCAGACAAATGGTAATCCAAACAGTGACTCGACTTGACTTGACTTGACTTGACTTGACTTGACTTGACTTGACTTGACTTGACTTGACTAAAAACTTGAAAACAGACACTCACCAAACAGCAGTATTACAACATTAATACGCGACCACCAACCACTCAAACACAAGGCCCATTTATACAAGACAATACAGGTCACATGACACAAACAACCAATGAGAAACAAGGAACATGACATAGCAACCAATCAGAACAAGACACATGGAACTAAGGAACCAATGACAGGAATACAATAGGGAAAGGGAAGGAAGACACAGCATGAAACAAATACAAAATAAAAGACCTGTAAACATGAACATGAAAACCCAAGACAAAACAAAACCCCACGTTACAACATGCAGTGTTTGCATGTAGTCCTGTTCCAGGTTTTCTGTTCAGCATCCTGACTCTGACGTAAGCACGTAAAGCATAAAAAAGAGTAACTAAGCCTGTGTAATTGCCATGGAGCATGTGAGCGAGATAAAAAGTAAACTGCACATTGGATAACAGCTCTTCCTGTCTATGTGATCTTTCTTTTCCCTATACCTAAGCACGCTACAACTTGGCAACGAGTGATAAACAGATCTGAACCCAAAACGCATAACAAAGAACAGTTGCTTGGATCACACAGAGGATAAAAAAAAAAAGATGACTCTCCCACATTTTCCGATGTTAGATTCCTCTCCGAACCCAGCTTAGTCAGCTCGCGATGAGTAGATTCGACAATTACCTACAAGCGTTCAACGTAGAAGAGTACAAGCAGAAAAGAGCACTCTTACTACATCACGCAGGACCCGAGGTGTTCGACATTTTTGAAACGCTGCCAGAAACAGGAGAAGATTATGCTACAGCGGTAAGAAAGATAGACGCGTATTTCTGTCCAAAAGCAAATCCAGAGTATGAAACATATTTATTCAGACAAGCAAAACAACACGAAGCTGAAAAATTGGATGCATATCACACAAGGTTGCAACAAATGGCAACAAAATGTGAGTTCCTAAATGTGGACAAAGATCAAATCACAAATAATTCTAAGCTGGAATTCATCGCGTCTCCGAAAGATGGCCCTAAGAGATGGCACAATGACACTTCAACAATTACTAGATGCAGGAAGAGCTCAAGAAACAGCAGATAAACAAGCAGCAGGCATAGAAGAGATGCATGCAAAGTCGTCCAAATTATTCACAACGCATGCAATAAGTAAAACAACTCTGAACAAACACAAGCAGAGAAATTATAAAACAAACACTCAGTTTAAAAACATAACATGCAACAATTGCAGAGGACATTTTCCACATGAAGGGGGACAAAAAAATTGCCCAGCAAAAGGAAAAATCTGCAAAGGCTGTGGAAAGTTGAATCATTTACAAAAATGTTGCAGGTCAACACGCTACACAACCAGTAAGTCAAACTCATCAAAGCTCAAATTTCTGTGCATACAGACGACAAGTTCAGACGAGGACTACGTATATGTCATACACACAGTTCAACATTTACAACAACCTCAGTCACAAGTGGAGATCGCAGGAGTGCCAGTGAAGGTCATCATAGACTCTGGTGCAAGCGTAAATATTGTTAAAACACAATAAACCCATCTGATGCAAAAGATTTTGCATATGGCTCGTCCACTCCACTTCCACTGAAAGGAAAGTTTCAAGCCAAAATTAACTCCAACAACCAAGACACGGTAACCACATTCTACGTAATTGACGGTCATTCCGGTTCTCTGCTGAGCTACAGCACTACACCAGAGCTTGGAATTCTTCATATGGCTCGTCCACTCCACTTTCACTGAAAGGAAAGTTTCAAGCCAAAATTAACTCCAACAACCAAGACACGGTAACCACATTCTACGTAATTGACGGTCATTCCGGTTCTCTGCTGAGCTACAGCACTACACCAGAGCTTGGAATTCTTCAAATAGTCAGCGCAATGTTCAACCAACCAGCCAAAATTCCCACTGTCAATCAGCTGCTAGAAGAGTACAAAGACCTTGGAAAGTTTTAAGACATTGGAAAGCTAAAAGACCTTCAAGTAAAGCTACACATAGATGAGTCTGTAAAGCCAACAACGCAACCACACAGACGAATTCCGTTCCATATCAACCAGGAACAAGAACTTGAGAAACTTGAAAAACAAGGTATCATTGAAAAAGTCAGTGGTCCAACACCCAGGGTATCACCCATAGTTGTGACACCAAAACCAAAAAATCCTGATCTCAACTCATATGCGTGGACATGCGACTGCCAAATTGCACCATCCAAAGAGAATGTCATATCACCCCAACAGTGGATGATCTGATACATGATTTAAACGGAGCTGCATGTTTCACAAAACTGGACCTGAATGCTGGATATCATCAGCTCGAACTACATCCAGAATCCAGGTAAATAATGACATTTACAACTCATGCAGGGCTCTGGAGGTAAACTCGTTTGAAATTTGGAATTAGCTCAGCTGCAGAGTTTTTCCAAAATGCAATTCGGCAAGTCCTTCATGGCATCCCAAATGTCAGGAACATGAGTGATGACATCATAGTCTATGGGAAAACTTGAGAAGAACACAACGCCAGTCTGCAAGCTGTATTCAAAAGACTCAGAGAGAAAAACTTAACGTAATGACAACATACTGTTCACGTTTCATTCCGGACTATGCAACAACCACACAGCCACTGCGTGAACTAGTACGGAAAGATTGCATTTGGAACTGGGGACCCGAACAACAAGAAGCACTGGACAAGCTGAAATCTCAACTCATCCGGAATGCTACAATGTCTTACTTTGATCCAAGGGAGACATCAACACTTCTTGTTGATGCAAGCCCAGTTGGTCTTGGTGCGATACTGAGCCAGCCAGGCACACACAGGTCTGGTGACAAAGTAATTGCGTATGCCAGTAGAGCACTCACATCTGTAGAACAATGGTATTCACGAACAGAAAGGGAAGCTCTAGCAATAGTCTGGGCATGAGAACACTTCCACTTACCACATACCTGTATGGATCACACTTCACAGTCATTACGGACCACAAACCACTAAAGCTTATTTTCAACAATCCTTGAGCATCTCCACCAGCCAGGCCTGAACGCTGGAGGCTGAGATTGCAACAGTACACATTTTCAGTCCAGTACAAAGCAGGGAAAGGCAATCCTGCTGATTACATGTGGAGGCATCCTGTTGACGGACATCACACAGACTGTTCAGAAAATGCATAAAGTTACGTGAGCTTCATAATTGACAACACAGTTACAAAAGCAATGACCATGGATGAAGTACAACGTGAAACTGGAAAAGACTCTGCAGATAGTGATAAGAGAGCTGAAAGGAAAAGGCTGGACACACTTGAAACAGACAATGTCAGATGTAGAACATGCAAAGCTAACAGCGTTCCATAAGCTGAGACATGAGCTCACAGTCAATGCATCGCAAGAAATTGTCCTCAGGAGAAACAGACTCGTTTTACCTGCCTCTCTGTATCAAAAGGCCATCTAACTTGCTCATGTGGGACACATAGGCATCGTGAAGACTAAACAGCTGATAAGAGAAAAGGTATGGTTCCCCGGCATAGATGCAGAAGTGGAGAAAGCTGTGCAAGGATGTATTCCGTGTCAAGCAGCCACAGTCCAACATCATACAGAACCCCTTAACATTAGAACCACCACGGGGTAAATTTTACCCGTACCTGTCATTCAAATGTACATAACAGATTTTCAGTAAAACACTCAAGTCTGCCAGTCATTGACTTTTACTAAAATTGTGTAATTTAAAATCACCTGGTGTTAAAAAGTGTTTAGATAATAGCAGATCGAAAAACTGAGAATTTATACCTAAAAGCACCAGCGCACGTCAAATTTACCCACTATATAACGTGTGTATTTTCGCGCTGTCATAATCTTGCCGGTTATGTTTTTATATTGCTAGGCAGCGCCTTTTACTCATTGAATTAGTGGTTATCAGTTTCATAAATAAAGTCAATATGAGTAAAAGAAGGCAGCTGATTTTTGATGAAGAGCTATTACAAGCACTAAATACCATGATTATTGGAGAGTCTGTTATGCGTCCTGGGTCACCTCAGCATCTGACGGCTCATCTAAAAGTGATCTAATATTTAGATGTTTTAGCCTAACCTTACACGTATTGTTAAAACTTTGGATTATTTCTTTAATTTTTGTTTTGCAATTTCTATTGTTTATTGTTCACTACTGTCTGGCTATTTATTCTAGTCTGACCATTTCCTGAAAAAAACAAAAAAAGTCCGATCCAGCCTATGTAATGAATCCTTTTTTTATTTATTTTTTATTACGTTTATTCGTGTTGTTCTCTTATTCATATTTTAAATGATATAAGTAAACAAATTAATCATTCATTAGGTGAAGCTGTGCACTTGAATTTCACATCTCATCATCCTATGCAGGGTGCGCAAGTTATTATTGGACATTGTTGTCTATGGGCTATTTTCGTAATTTAAATAACATAAATTGTCTAAATTTATTGAATAATGACAATGAATTAACATTACACCACACAATTATGTAGTTACTTCCTTTTATTTCCCTTTGTCAGCGCGGTCTTGTTTATGTTAAATTGACTGTTATGAAAACGGACTGTAGCCTGCATGATAAAAAATCTATAAACAAAAAAAACAGGGCAAAAAAATAAGTTGATGACTAGACAATCATTTTTTTTATGACACTAGACACTTCTTTACCAAGACAGTGGCATAATACAGTGAAATAAAATCTTCTTTAGCCATATCAAAATACTTTGCGTGTGGGTAAAATTTACCCGCATGGTGGTTTTAGGTATACAGCGACCTCTGGCAGTTCTAGTATTAAGATGTCCGATCTTCCCGCAGAGACATGGGTGGAAGTCTCAGTGGATTTTACTGGTCCCTTACCAGTAAAAATTAGGTGACGCTTTGCTCTGCCAAAAACCCATGACGGGAAAGCTGATAACTCCGTACGAGACAAAACCGTACAAAGTGATCAAAATCAAAGGGTCGATGGTGACAGCAAGTCACCCAAGAAGAGGCATGACGAGAAATTCTTTTTTCAAAAGTCTCATCTCACAGTTGAGCAGAGTGAAATCTCGGATGACGAAGATGACATCAGAGCACAAACACCAGATTCAGATGTGCTCCAGAACAATGTACCGCAAGGCCCACGGCACACCACCACCAATCTGAGACACTCAGCACTTTCAAATACCCCTCGATATCCTTTAGACCAAATCATAGGGCCCCAAGATATTTGATTGATGAAATGTGAAATGTTGTTTTCCAAAATGCTACCGCTTGTAGGTCATAAATGTTGATTTGCTTCGTTGAACATTCCTGTTCTTATGTTTTGACAGTGGTAGCTTGAGGCAATATAAGGACCTTCCTGATTTGTAATTTGATTATATAGAATGTAATCTGCAATTTAAGATTCTGTGTTGTAAGTAAATTCTTGTTCTCGAATAAGGGAGGGATGTAATGTTTGCATGTAGTCCTGTTCCAGGTTTTCTGTTCAGCATCCTGACTCTGACGTAAGCACGTCAAGAGTAAACTAAAAAAGAGTAATTAAGCGTGTGTAATTCCCACGGATCATGTGAGCGAGATAAAAAGTGAACTGCACGTTGTATAACAGCTCTTCCTATCTACGTGATCTTTCTTTTCCCTATACCTACTTGAGCGAGCTCCTATCGCATTGTAGTCCCTCACGTCCGTTGCGTTCCCAAAACTCTGGCAATTTGATAATACCTAGAATATCAAAATCAACTGTGGGCGGCAGATCATTTTCTTATCTAGCGACTAAACTCTGGAACAATCTGCCTAACACTGTTCGGGAGGCAGACACAATCTGTCAGTTTAAAAGTAGATTAAAGACACATCTCTTTAATCTGGCTTACACATAAAAACATTAACACATTCCTATAATTAAAATCCGTTAAAGGATTGTTAGGCTGCATTAATTAGGTCAACCAGAACCGAAAACACCTCCCATAACACTAGATGCACTCATTGCGTTGTAAAAAGAATGGCATCTACGCTAATATAAGTCTGTTTCATTCTTATTCCGAGGTCACCGTAGCCACCAGACCCAGCCTGTATCCAGATCAGATAGTCACTGCAGTCCCCCGGATCCAGTCCGTACCCAGCTTAGATCATGGATCACCACCTGGAGATGACTTCAATAGCCGTGGATGTCAACCAGATGAGCTCCAGAGACGGATCATCAATGAAGACCTCGCTAACCTAGACGGCCATCGGTGCTACACCACGGGATCCTGATGAGTTCTCTACAATCGGACATTGGTACAAACTGTTGTTCCCTTCTGGGAACTCGAGCCGCGTCATGGAACGCTATGGGGAACGCCATTGGCGGGCAGCACTCTGAATCATGTCTACAACCAATGAATGACGGGGGTGACGTCACAGGCGCGGTGACGTCATCGACCAGGAAGTATAAAGCACGTGCGTTTGAAGCCCGCGGCAGCTTTTGTCATTCAGCGAGAGTGCTCTGTGTCTGTCTGTCTATCGTAAGCCATTGCTGTTTTTGTGTCCAGTTTGACACACTTTTATTTGAGTTAATGGCTTCTAGAAAACAACCTGTTAGAACTGTGGTGGCAAAGCGCCCACATAGGCAGTGTGTCCCTCCCAGCCAACGCTACATTGTTGGTGGGGATACACACAGCCTATGTGTGGTTTGCTTGGGAGCGGGGCACGCACAGTCAGCCCTCGAAAAGGCTGGCTGTCCGCACTGTGAACGCCTTCCAGTGCGGGTGCTTCGCTCCCGGAAAGCCCTCTTCGAGGAGGGGGCTTTCACCAGCGTTCCCCGCGGGTCTGGCCCCGCTTCCGCCGAGGCGGAGCGGCAGCTGCACTCGTGGGGTTCGCAGCTCGATCTGCTGGAGGGTTTGGAGACGGGGGATCCCCTATCTCCGCCCTCACTCAGCGGATCGAGCGACCTCCTCCTGGATGCGGAAGCCCGCACTGCGGTTACTTCCCCCCGGGAGGAGGCTCCAGAGTTTCTCCTCTCTTCCTCCGAGGAGGTTGAGATGGACAGCCTGGAAGAGCCACAACCGCCACCACCACGCTCGCCACATTATGAGGAGCTCGTTGAGGTGCTGACAAACGCGGTAGCCAAATTAAACATCTCCTGTGGGTCGGTCTATGGCAGCCCTGGTGGCCGCGGAGAGGCATCCCTAGCTGACCCTGTCCGAAGTCAAAGAGAAGGACAGGGTCACGCTCCTGGACGCCCCCCTGCAACCATCTGGCCTCTTTGGTGCTTCGGTTGACACCGTTGTCGCCAGGCACCAGGAGGCCCGCAAGCAGGCGGCGGCGTTCAGGACATTCCTCCCTCGCCGCGTGTTCTCCTCTGAGGCTGCTACATGGGGGCAGCCTCAGCCGTGCACGAGCTCCCATAGAGAGGCGCAGAAACAGAGCGTTGCCACCCGCGCTCCTCCAGCTATGCCTAGGGGACCCGGAAAGCAACGCTCTAAGTCGGGGGCTTCCAAGAAAAAGAGGCCCGACCTGAGGGTCATCCTCCAATCTAGGAAGTCCTCGGCTAAACGGCCCTGACGGTTGTGGCTCAGGGTCGTTGAGGGCAGCCCCTCTCGAGGGGGTTTGCGCCGTACCCAAGGGTGAGGGTTTCAAACCCCCTCGGGGCCCTCAGGAGATTTGTCAGCTAACCCTGCCAGTGTTACAGGGCGCGGCGATCTCCCGCGAACATCCTCTAGCTGTTCCGCCCGGAAACGTAGCGGCCCTGGAGAGTTCGCAGCCCCCGCGGGAGTCTTCAGAGGAGCTAGTTCAGGAGTTTCCTGCCAGCTCGCTGTTACAGGTCTCCGAGTTAGTTCCTCGAATAAATCCAGACACCAGTCTCGAGAGGCTGATACCCTTAGTAAACTTTCTGGCAGCGTGGAAACTACTGCCAAATGTTTCAATGTGGGTCCTGCGTACTGTAGAGAAAGGTTATGCTATTCAGTTCGGCGCCAAGCCGCCACCTTTCAGCGGGGTATTTCCAACTTTAGTAAGCCCCGAGCAGGGTCTGGTAATGGAACAGGAAGAAGAAACTCTTCTGAGGAAGGAGGCCATCGAGGTGGTCCCTCCTCAAGACAGGGAATCTGGGTTCTACAGCCGGTACTTCATTGTTCCGAAGAAGGATGGGGGGCTTCGGCCCATCTTAGATCTCAGGCTTCTAAACCGCTCAGTCACAAAACTGAAGTTCAGAATGCTTACAGTCAAGCAGGTTGTGTCACAAATCAGGTCTGAGGACTGGTTTGTCACGATAGATCTAAAAGACGCATATTTCCACGTCTCCATCCATCTTCAGCACAGGAAGTTTCTCAGGTTCGCTTTCAGGGGCGAAGCTTACCAGTACAGAGTACTTCCTTTCGGCCTAGCTCTCTCTCCCCGAACTTTCACGAAGTGTGTGGATGCTGCGCTGGCTCCACTGCGACTCCAGGGCATCCGCATACTCAACTACATAGACAACTGGCTTATCCTAGCCAGCTCGGAGCAGTTAGCGGTTCAGCATCGAGGTGCTGTTCTCGCTCACATGAAAGAGTTGGGGTTGAGACTCAATGCCAAGAAAAGTGTGCTTTCTCCACTACAAAGGACCACTTACTTAGGCGTGGTGTGGGATTCGATCTCGATGCAGGCACGTATGTCTCCTGCCCGGATCGATTCCATACTGACTGCGGTAAATGCAGTAAAGCTAGGCCAGTCACTCACTGTCAAACAGTTTCAAGTACTGTTAGGTCTTATGGCGGCCGCTTCCAACGTGATACCTTTTGGACTGCTGCACATGAGACCACTACAGTGGTGGCTCAGGACCAGGGGGTTTTCCCCGAGGGGAAACCCGTTCTGCAAGATCAAGGTCACGCGGCGCTGCCTACGTGCCTTGGCCATGTGGAAGAAACCCTGGTTCCTCTCTCAGGGTCCGGTCCTGGGAGCTCCTTGTCGCCGCGTCACGCTAGCGACAGATGCTTCCCTTACCGGATGGGGGGGTGGTCATGAGTGGCCGCTCAGCCCAAGGCCTGTGGAGCGATCACCATCTCTCCTGGCACATAAATCGCCTAGAGATGCTGGCCGTATTCCAGGCTCTGAAGAGTTTTCTCCCAGACCTAAGAAACCGTCATGTGCTGGTCCGTACAGACAGCACAGCGGTGGTTTATTACATAAACCATCAAGGAGGACTCCGCTCACGCCCCTTATACAAGCTGGCGTACCGGATACTCCTTTGGTCGCAAGAGAAACTCCTCTCCCTGAGAGCAGTCCAAATTCCTGGACATCTGAATGTAGGAGCAGATGTCCTGTCGAGGCAGGGGCCGAGGCCCGGGGAATGGATGCTTCACCCAGAGGTGGTGAAGCAGATCTGGAGAGTGTTTGGCCAGGCACAGGTGGACCTTTTCGCGACTCGAGAGACATCGCAATGTCCCCTCTGGTACTCTCTAGTTCCTCCAGCTCCACTGGGGCTGGATGCCATGGTACAGACGTAGCCGAGGCTTCGTCTGTACGCCTTTCCCCCGATCGCTCTGCTCCCGGGAGTTCTGGAATGGGTCTGTCGGTTTCAAGTACGGCTGTTACTAGTAGCCCCGTACTGGCCGGCCCGAGTGTGGTTCTCGGACCTGATATCTCTCCTCAACGGCTCTCCATGGGAGATTCCTGTCAGGAGGGACCTCCTATCTCAGGCCGGGGGCGCAATCTGCCACCCCCACCCAGAGAAGTGGAGGTTATGAGTGTGGCCCCTGAGGGGGCACAACTCATAGGAGCGGGTCTCTCAACCGAGGTTGTTGAGACCCTTCTCCAATCCAGTGCTCCCTCTACGAGGAAACTGTATGGCCTTAAGTGGAACTTGTTTGTGAGATGGTGCCACGAGCACCACTTAGACCCAGTTAACTGCCCGGTTGGTACAGTCCTGGAGTTTCTACAATCTCGCCTTTCCGCAGGGCTAGCTCACTCCACCCTGAAGGTTTACGTGGCGGCTATAAGTGCCTACCACGCCCCTCAAGGTGGTCTCTCAGTGGGCCGAGATCCCTTGGTCATTCGTTTCCTCCGCGGTGCGCTCAGGTTGAGGCCTCGAGTGACACCCAGGGTTCCCACGTGGGACCTGGCTGTGGTACTAGAAGCTCTATGCAAGCCTCCATTCGAGCCCATAGAAGAGTCTACAGATCGCATACTCACTATCAAGACAGCGCTTCTGCTAGCACTCACCTCTCTAAAGAGAGTTGGGGACCTGCAGGCCCTTTCGGGTGGCCCCTTCTCACTTAGAGTTTGCCCCAGGGATGGCCAAAGCCTTTCTTTACCCTAGGGTCGGGTACGTCCCGAAGGTCCCCTCCCTAGCACCACGGCCAATAACGCTACAAGCGTTCTATCCTCCTCCATTCACGGAGCCGGATCACAGGAAGCTTAACTGCATGTGCCCAGTCAGAGCTTTAGACACCTACGCCCATAGAGCTGTCACGTGGCGTAGAACAGAGCAACTGTTTGTCTGTTACGGCCCCCCAAAGAGGGGGGGCCCGGCTTCAAAGCCCACTATTAGTAGATGGATCATCGATGCCATATCTACTGCTTACAAGTCCTCTGATCTCCCTTCTCCAATGGGACTCAAGGCTCACTCCACTCGAGGTCTGTCTGCCTCGAGAGCTCTGACAGCAGGTGTCCCCATCCAGGACATCTGCAATGCTGCGGGTTGGTCCTCGCCCCTGATGTTCGTCAGGTACTATGAACTTGACCTCAGAGCCGCTCCAGGCTCCGCTGTGCTCTCGACCTAGAATCAGGTCTAGAGAGTCAGCCACCTCCCTAGCCAGGAGGAGACTTCTCAAGGCGCATTCTTTCTGCGGAAAGAAGAGAAGTCACTTTTTCGCCAATAACAAAAAAGAGATCTGCATCCTTCAACCTTCTGTCCGTAAGAAACTAGACAAAAGCTCTTTCAGTCCCTCTTGTCCTGGCTGAACCCCCAAACAAAGGACTAAGACTCCTCGTGTGCCCGAGGGCCGAGGGGTGCCTCTTGCACTGGCTGGCGAACCAGGCAGAGGTCCACTGTTCTCGTGTGCCTGAGGGCCGAGAACCATACAGCTCTCTTGTCCGCGGAATGCTAGACAATGGCTTTATTCTCCTCGTGCTCTGGCGCAGGATGCTACCAGACCGAGTGTATTTCGGTCCCCCTGGTTTCTGGCCTTTCCCAGACCAAGGACTAAGACTCCTCGTCAGCCTGAGGGCCGAGGAGTGCCTCATGCGCTGGCTGGCTACCAGGCAGAGGCCCCTACTGTCTTCCCCGTGTGCCCAAGGGCCGGGGATTGCAGTGCCCTCTTGTCCGCGTAATGCTAGACAATGGCTTATTCCCTCGCGTCCTGGCGTAGCTCAGGCCGAGCCTTGGATCCCTCTTGTTCTGGCTGAACCCCCAGACAAAGGATCACCCTCTCCTCATGTGCCTGCGGGCCGAGGAGCCTCTTGAGGTCAAGTTCACTGTCCTCGTGGGTCTACGGACCGAGGACTACCCACACCATCTGTCCGCGGAATGCTAGACAGTGGTCATTCGGTCCCTCTTGTTCTGGCTATCTCCCAGACAAAGGACTAAGACTCTGCGTGTGCCTAAGGGCCGCGGAGTACCTCTCGTTCTGGCTGGTGACCAGACAGAGGAAGACTACCTTTCCTCGTGTGCCCGAGGGCCGAGGACTACAGGGCCTTCTTGTCCGCGGAATGCTAGACAAGGGCTCTCTCCTTTCCACCCTGGTTGAGCAGACACTGCGCAGGGCTTGGAAATTATGGGGGCGTTGGTAGTCTCGTTCCCCATAGCGTTCCATGACGCGGCTCGAGTTCCCGGAAGGGAACGTCTCGGGTTACGTATGTAACCTTAGTTCCCTGAGGGAACGAGACGCCGCGTCTCGGACCATAATTCCCGCACCCTGCTGCGCTCGCTTCATTCCTAAGAGCTGCCGCGGGCTTCAAACGCATGTGCTTTATACTTCCTGGTCGATGACGTCACCGCGCCTGTGACGTCACCCCCGTCATTCATTGGTTGTAGACATGATTCAGAGTGCTGCCCGCCAATGGCGTTCCCCATAGCGTTCCATGACGCGGCGTCTCATTCCCTCAGGGAACTAAGGTTACATACGTAACCCGAGACGGTTTCGTCTGGCCAGAGGAGAACTCTGCATCTCTGTCACCTGTGGAGTTTTGGTTCCTTGCCGCTGTCGCCTCTGGCTTGCTTAGTTGGGGACACTTTCCAGCGATATCGTATACTATTTGAACTGAACTGGATGATGATATCACTGAATTCATTGATGAACTGCCTTTAACTGAAAATTGATTATTTACAATAATGCGTAACTTACACGCTACAGTGATGTTTAAATACTGTACAGTTACGTTGACACAATCTGTATTGTTAAAAGCGCTATATAAATAAAGGTGACTTGACTTGACTATTTATTGTCCTTTGCTGTGTACGAAATGCATACTGCTTCAGTAGTATCTTGTGACGAGTGTCTCCGGGCTCATCAGCGTCGCCTTGGCAACGGACACATCACAGCTGCACGTCCTCGTCACAGGCTGATTGGGCACAGCTGCTGCTCATCAACACACAGCCTTAAAGGCTACCAGCGCACGGCAGCAGTTAGCCGATTGTCTCGAGCGGCTTAGACGCTGGAGGTTGATTGTCTCTATCTTTCATTTCAGACAACAGCATTTGGCCGACAGCCTGCACCCAGAGCACGTCCAGGACCCGCATTTGCACCGTCATCCGAGAGGATTGAAGAGCACCAGCCACGCCAGCACGCACACTTTACCTCTTTGCACGTTCACTTCACCACTTTTGTATATAAAGCCACCCTCTGGGGAATGTTCACTTCAGCCTACATTGTTGTGTGATTCTTCTCCCGTGACATCTGGTGGAGAATGCGGGCATTGCAAGAAGAATTACCGACAAGCGTTTGCCCGACCCTCCATTAATTTAGTAGGACTCTGCGCTCGCTCTCCCACCATAGAGGATTTACAGCAGCAGCTCACTGAAGTAAGCATCTGCCAGCAAGATAGTAGAACATCTGGCCACTCGTCAGGGCAGGACTGAAGAGGAACTCGCCGCCATCCAGGCTACTGCTGCCTAGCGCATTTCGCTACCTGACCCTCGCGCCCAAGCCACCCGCCTCCTGCCGAAGATGACGGCAGATGACGACGTTGAGACAACGACCACCTGCGAGGGGTGGGAGATAGACGAGTGGGCACGCGAGACGCAGCGCGCCTATTTCTCGCTCTTGCCCAGGCTGCTGAACTGACTCGTCTCGCCCACCACTGGTTTCTCGAAGGGAACCCCACCGCCACCCAGGTAGCGGAACGAGTGGTTGTCGATTGCCTCCTACTCGCCTTTCCACGGTCCCACCGACAGGCGGTGGGAATGAAGAACCTATCCACTGTACTGGAGCTGGTAGAGGCGATTGAGCTGGTGGATGCTGTTCAACACCGGGAACCCAGAGAGCGAGCGCCGGAGGGCACCCAGGGGCCAGTCAGCAGACCGGCGGCTCCCTCACCAGTAGATGAATCCATGCCTACTGCAGAGCTCTTGCCACCTCCGCGGACCTGTCTGGCAGGCTGGTGAACCTGAATGGAAAACCGTTCCGGGCTCTTTTGGTAGTGCGGTTACCCAGGTTCAAGCTCAGCTATGTCCGCACCGCCCTGACCAGAAAGCCTTCTTACCAATCACCTGTGTTCACGGAGACACACGACAGATACCCACATGGAGAGTGACCATTTCTGTCGCCCAGGGCACCTGGCCAGTAGAGGTCGGCTTGGTGAAGGCCCTCCCGGTGCCCGTCTTGTTGGGGAGGGATTGACCGGGGTTTGACCGCCTGCTTGCCGCCACCACACAGCCCGCCAGCCGTCAAGGGAGCCGCCGACGCCAGAAGCGGCCACAAGGGCCCCAGCGACGCCCGGGATTACTTGCTTCGGACAGCGGGAGAGATGGCGAGACCCCCTCTCTAAACACTTAACCACTTCTATTATGTGTTTCAGCAGGCCACGAGAGGGGGCTCTTTCGCCAGGGAACAGCGGGAGGATGACCGTTTAAAGCATTGTTGGAGCCAAGTCCGCATGGTTGACGGTCAAGACATCCTCCCTCGGCCCCATCCTCTCCTGCACTTTATAGTCCGAAAGGGTCTGCTGTACTGTGTCGCCCAGCAGAGAGGGGGAGGAAAAAACTCTTCTGGTCGTTCCGAAGATGAAAACGGAGACCGTCATGGAGCTCGCCCACTCCCATCTGATGGCGGGGCACCTGGGAGCAACGAACACCATGCAGCTCATCCACGACCAGTTTCACTGGCCTGGCCTACAAGCAACGTCAAGGGTTTCTGCCAGGCCTGTCCAACCTGCCAACGCACCGCACCCAGGACTCCTCCCCCCAGTCCGCTCATTCCACTGCTAATCATCGAGGTGCCCTTCGAGCGCGTTGCCTAAGTCTGCCCGAGGACATGAACACATCCTGGTCATAGTCGATTACGCCAGTTCCCCTGAGGAAAGCTACCGCCAAGGCCGTCACCCAGGAGCTGTTTCTGTTGGCTAGCCGAGTCGGCATACCCGACCAGGGAACACCTTTCATGTCCCGGCTGATGGCTGACCTCTGCAAGTTGCTCGGGGTGAAGCAGTTGAGGACCACCGTCTACCACCCACAAATGGATGGCCTCGTTGAATGCTTCTACCAGACCCTGAAGCAAATGCTGAGAAGAGTGGCGACGGAGGATAAGCGGGACTGGGACCTGATGATCCCGTTCTTTTCAGCATCCGAGAAGTCCCTCAGGCTTCAACTGGTTTCACCCCTTTCGAGCTCTTGTTCGGACGTCAACGTCGAGGGCTGCTGGACGTCGCCCGGGAAGGATGGGAACAACAACCTGTTCCGTACCATCGTCGAGCATGTTCAGCAGATAAGGGAACATATAGATCGGGTCATGCCATTAGTACAGGAGCATCTTTGGCAAGCTCAGCAGGCCCAACCACGCCACTACAATCGGGCAGCACAACAACAGGAGTTCCAACTGGGAGACCGAGTTATGGTCCTGGTCCCCAATTCGGCTTGCAAGTTCCTCGTGTCCTGGCAGGGACCCTATACTGTCCTAGAGAAGATAGGGCCAGTCACCTATTGAGTCCGGCAGCCCGGCAGGAGAATCAGAGCAACATTATCATATAAACCTTCTGAAGAAGTGGACGGGGACCAGGACCAACTCGCTGCTCTGAGCCTCACCAGGCCCGTGGTGGTCGACATAAATCCCCACCTGTCCGCTGCCCAGAAGTCGGAGCTGCAGCACCTGGTCGGTCAATTCTTGGATGTGTTCTTCTCCCGGCCCCGGCAGACCAACGTCCTGCAGCATGACATCAAAACGCCCCCTGGAGGGATTGTAAGGCAACGGCCCTACCGAATCCCGGAGGCTCGTCGGCAGGCTATCGAAGAGGAAGTCCAGCAGATGCTCAAGTTGGGGATAATAGAACCGTCTCGCAGTCCTTGGTCCAGCCCTATTGTTATGGTTCCAAAGCCGGATGGCACCCTCCGTTTCTGTAATGACTTCCGCTAGCTGAACGAAGTATCCGAGTTCGACAGCTATCCCATGCCTTGGGTCTTTTAATATGCGGTTTGTTGACTCTGCCGTTTTGAATCGCCAACATTTTAGTCTCATTACTGTGATGCATGTGCTCTGTGTAGCGTTATAATGCAGAGGGAGAGCTTGCTTACCACACAAGTTCAGCTGTTTGTCAGTGATTCTCACGATCTGTAAATCATTCTCCATCATTCACCATCATCAGCGCAGTCATCTCTCTGTTTATGTGGTAAGTGAAATCCTATGTACTGCAATGTAACAGGCTAACGCTAGCATTAAGCTAACCGTGTCCCATCAGTGGCTTGCCTTGTTTTACTGATGTACTGACGTTACCGATGATTGGGCAATGCAAATGTTGGAGGCGTAACTATTAACGATCGGGACTATTGTGTAACAGTCGGTGTTATGTTGGAATTGACCTATTTTTCGGTGGTCTTTTGCAAACACTAGATTTATATAAGAAGGAGGAAACGATGGTGTTTGGGACTCATGGTATGTCATGTCCATGTACTGAACTGTTATTATTTGACTATGCCAAGGTAAATACAGTTTTACATTCTATGGCACCTTTAAGAAAATGTCAGTAAACTATTTATTCTTTCACCTTGTAGAATCATTAAGGATCCAGTTTATTTTGTTTAGTTTGGTAGGGAATTGTTCATCTACTACTTTGCACTGTCAGTTCTGGTAGAGATTTATTGATCTTTTGTTATAAGTCTATTTAATGTAATACAAATGTACTCAATATGATTTTACTTGTTTCACTAAGTACACTGTTAAGTTAGAATTGTGATTAAACCATGTTGTTTAAAACTTCAATCTGAATAGATCAAAATGTGTTTAATGAAGTGTTGTGCACTTAGTTTCCAACTCCACTGTTATTGGACTGTAAAGTAAAAATATTGTACAAGATTTGTTTTGTATCGAGTGTTTTCAGTTAAAGATTTTCAATGGTATCAAGGTTGGTATTTTATGACATTTTGTTTTTGGTGTTTTTGTTTATGCAGGACAGTACAGAAAGCACACAAGTGGGAGAGAGAGGAGGGGATAGCATCAGAAAGGACCTAGAGCTGGGACTCTTTCAAGGATCACCCGAAGCACAACCATGCTTTATGCACAAGGCTGTTGTTTTTATCAGAATTTGAAGAAACATTTTGGCTTAAAATAACAAATACATTTCATTTTATGTATGTTCTGCGTAACGAATTTTAATGCGATTGCTTTTATATCCCTTCACCACCGACATGGTTTCTGTTGCAGGTTCCATTCTCAAGGTCTTTTACCCATTTCCACTGCACAAATGTACACATCTGTTATTATGAGTATCTGGAAAATGGAAAATGCACTATGAGTCAAAAGTTTTTGAACTAAGTTATTTTTTTCCCTTATGCTTTATAATATTTGTATTATTTAAAATAATATTTAATATTATTTAAAAAATGTTATATTTATTTTCTATGATCAAAGCATTATTACGTCAGTCATCAGTGTCACATGATCTTTTAGATATCATTCTAATATGCTGTTCAAGAAACATTTATTATTATCAATATTTAAGCAGTAGATTATTTGATGAATAGTAAGATCCAAAGATTAGCATTTACTTGAAATAAAAAGCATTTGTAAAATTATGTACCACACTATTCAAAATTGACATTGATCAAAAGTGATGATAAAGCCATTAATAATATTACAAAAGATTTCTTTATCAGATAAATTGTTTTATTTTCAGTTCATCAAAGCAAACTGAAAGAATTCTACTGAGCTGTTTCCAACATAATTTTTTTTGAGCAGCAAATCAGAATATTAGAATGATTTCTGAAGGTTAATGTGACTTGATCATGAGTAATGATGATACAAATTCTGCTTGGACATCACAGGATTAAATTACATTTTCAAATATCTTCAAATGAAAAACATTTTAAATAGTATTCATTTTTTCTGAACTTTGGATTAGATTGATTTACCGTGAGAAACTTCTGACTGGTAATGTATGTCTAAAGTCTGATTACTTTATATTCATCACAAACTGGGCTACAATAACATGTGAGCAGAATTAATGTATTTGTATTGCTTTTGGAAAATGTTTTTGACAGGTTTTTATTTTGATTTATGCAGTGTATGTATGTGTTAGTTATTGAAGTTAACAGTAAACGTACTCGGTTACTTTCGTAACCTCGGTTCCCTGAGATACCGGAAAAAACTCCTTTTTCTCCTGAGACTGAAGCATTTCAATAACGCAGTGTAACTGCACGCCCATTGGTCCATGCAGTGAGTAAAAAACGAACCAATGGATCGGCAGCGGAGCTGCACGAGCCTATGGCGATGATTTGCGGCAGATCGCGCCAAAAGGGGCGGAGTAACTGGCTATATAAGCGTGCATTTCGCCATAAGATCTCAGGTACCTCGACTGAAGCGACGACTGAGTCGTAGGGCTACATAGCACGGCCAGCAACGCAGTACTCGTTCCCGTATCTCAGGGAACCGAAGTTACGAAAGTAACCGAGTACGTTCCCTTTTGAAACTTTCACTCGTACTGCGTCGAAGACGCTTATGGGGAACCAGTACAATCCCACTGTTGCTATGGTAGAGGAATGACTGACATGGCCCTAGCACTCCAGGGCTAATACGGGCCAACTTGCTCGATTAGGATGACCTAACGAACATCTGTTCCAAGAAAATAGTACAGTTTGGAGCTCCAACAGAGGCCAAAGCATACATCATAATATTCTAGTACTGGTAACAGTTATCCCATTATGCAGAAAGGACCCGCGTCTGCAAGACTGGAACGTCCAGATTATAAAATCTAGCAAATGTGGACGGCGAGGCCCAGCCGGCCGTCGCACAAATTTCTGCAATAGAAACACCACTGGACCAGGCCCAAGACGAGGCGATGCCTCTAGTCGAATGGGCTCTTACCCCCATGGGACATTGTAGGCCCAAGGAAGAGTAAGCCAGCATGATGGCTTTCACTATCCATTTGGATAATCTCTGTTTCGTGACCGAAGACCCCTTGGTGCGGCCACCGAAACACACAAACAGCTGTTCTGACTGTCTAAAAGAAGCAGAACACTCTATATAGCACCTCAATGCCCTAACGGGGCAGAGGGAATTGAGGTTTTGGTCTTGCTCCGAAGGGGGAAGTGCCAAGAGAGAAATAACTTGGTCTCTGAACGGCATCGAGAGACTTTTAGGTACATAACCACATCTTGGCTTCAGGATGACTTAAGAGTCATTCGGCCCGAATTCCAAGCATACAGGGTTCACTGAGAGAGCCTGTAGGTCACCCATACGTTTGACTGATGCCAATGCCAGAAGCAGGGCAGTTTTCAGAGTCAGGGGGCGAAGGTCTATGGACTGAAGCGGTTCAAAGGGAGGGCTCTTGAGAGCCCTCAGCACTGTGGGTAGGTCCCAAGAAGAAACTGTGATGGGGAGAGGAGGGTTAAGCCTTCTCGACCCCTTCAAAAAGCGAACGATCAGATCGTTCTTTCCCACAGATTGACCGTCCATAAGGTCATGAAATGCCGCTATGGCCGCCACATAGACCTTGAGCGTGGAGGGAGATCGTCCCTTATCCAACAGCTTCCGAAGGAAGGACAATATCATTAATATTTCGCATAAACTTGGATCTGCACCGCGGGTGGAACACCAGGTGGAAAAGACAGACCACTTAAGATCATAGAGCCGCCTTGTAGAGGGTGCTCTGGCTTGAGAGATAGTGTTTAGAACGGATTCGGGGAGACTTGTAGGCTCCCGTCGAGAGACCGTACGTGCAGAGCCAACAATTCCGGTTGGGGGTGCCATAGTGTTCTGTTTGCCTGTGTTAAGAGATCTCGTCTCAGTGGAATGGGCCACGGCGCTGATGAAAGCAGCCGAGGCAGATCTGGGAACAAAATGCTGGTTCTGCCAAAATGGGGCTACCAACAGAACTTTGAGTTTCTGCTCCCTGAGGTATCAGGGCAGTCGGGGGAAACGCATACAAGAGGAGATTGGGCCACTCGTGGGCCAATGCATCCTGTTTCTTTGAAAAATAGATTGGGCAGTGAGAATTGCCTTCTGAGGCGAAAAGATCTATTTGCGCCTTGCCAAAGACTGTCCATATTTCCTGAACCGTTTGGGGATGAAGCACTGAGACGTTGCTCTGAGACAGCATGTCTGCTCCCTGATTCAGCCTGCCTGGCACATGCGTTGCTCTCAACGAGCGGAAGTTGAGGATCTGCTTCAGCGTAAGCATTCTGAACGGCCGTCTCATTAGGACGTGATTCAGACGTCTGAGGTAGAGGATGGGTCTTAGACTGCCATCCTTCTTTGGAACGAGGAAGTAACGGCTGTAGAAGCCTAACTTGCTCTGTGTTGGGAGAACCGTCTCCATGGCACCTTTTGCCAAAAATTCCTCACCTCCGTATGCAAAATGTCTACGTCTTTGCTGTGAACTGAGGTGGAGACCACCCCGCTGAAGCGTGGTGGTCTTCGAGTGAACTGAAGTGTGTAACCTCGATCTATTATGCCCAGAACCCACTTGACACTCCGGGGATGGCTTGCCAGGCCTCGGCCAGCGTGGCAAGGGGTTGCATTGGTTCGAGCATCTGACCGTTATGACAATGGCAGGTTGTAGGGCGCTGTCAGAAAGGGCCCAGGAGTCACAACATTTCCCACAAAATATGGCCGTCGGCACCCGGAAAACAAAACGGGGTGTTTGGAGGCTATCAAAGTGCTGTGTGCATTCTCTCATGTTCGTTTGTAGCGGGAGAGGTGCGGGTTGTCTTCATTGAGAAAACGAGCCCCCAGCGAGACATAACACTCATCGTCTCAACGAGCGCAGCCTCAGCGTGGGCATGGCCCAGACGCATCCAATTTGAAGCTGTCAGTAATAATCACAGTGACAGCATTCTCCTTTAATCCACCTAAAAAGATCTAACCGCTCAAAAGGAGGAGTACTGATGATCTTTATGTGTAAACATATAGGCAGATTAAAACGCTGAGCACATCCTCTCAGATCTGCTCGTAGCAGACGAGGGGAGGGGCGGGGCCGTCTTCATTGAGAAAACGAGCTGTGAGCAAAGCAGATCCAGACATAAATACTCATAGTGAGAGCATGTCTGTCTCAGCGCACGCAGCCTCAGCGTGGGCGTGGCCCAGGCGAGAGGCGCACTGAAATATGAAGCTGTCAGCAATATAGAATCATAGGTGACAGAGTTCTGCTCCGATTTGCTCAGAAGGATAGAGCCGCTCGATAAAGCGATAGAGAGTGACGCACGCGGGGCTTTGCCAGCGTTACACCACTTAAGTCTGATTGCGAGTTCACCATTTCTTTCTCCGAGGTAACTGAGAAAAGAGAAATGTGAGAAGGGGGAGGCGGGGCGACTCCCACGAGCGAAACATGTACAGACTATTGATAATGAAAGCAGCTCGCCTCTGTGAGCATACACGAAAGCAAAGCCGTCAGTATTAGATGTGACAGCGCTTTGCTATGATCTGCCTAGGAGGATTAAAAGAGCGCATCTGATCCTCCCGAGTAACACACGCTGGCAAATCAATCAAGCACGCAGAATGTGTGTCGGCATGAGAATGCTCATGCCTGATTGCTCAGCTCACAACTCGCTGCTGCTTCCTCCGAGATTACTGGGAGGAGAGAAACACAAGCTGGGGAGGCTGAAGCGCCTTCTGCGAGCGAACCGGGGCAGACAGCTTTCGTATTGAAAGCAGTCCGTCTCCCTAGCAACACACACACAAATGCGAAGCTGTCAGATCAAAGCACAATGGGAAGTGCCGGCGTAAGATCGTTCAAACCCTGTTGCTTAGCTCCCTGACTCCACGGTCTCTTTCTCCGAGCCTTGCTGAGAGATAAGAAATGGGAGAACGGGGTTAGCGAGCGAAAAGAGTGAGACTCATACTGTCAGCGACAGCATTCCGTCTCAGTGAGCGTGCAATCACTGCCCTTTCAACATCGTGCAGAGCCCTGCACGAGCCACTCGCATCGCAACATTTGCAACAACGTCGCTAGAAAATTTGCTCTTTTAGAACTTACCTCTTTAGAAATAAGCTCTTTTATACTCACCAGATGCCGGCAGGGGATCAGCTCGGACCGCTGCTGCTGCGACGCTGAAGACGGCGGAGAAGCAGCTTAATCACCCGAACAGAGGCTCTCTCGTTCAGCTTGAACCGCTGCGAAGGCGTGTCAACGGCGAGCAGCATCGAGTGTCGTAGATCAGCAAAAAAAATTGTCGCTGAAGGAGAAGAAACCTGAGATTCTATGGCGAAATGCACGCTTATATAGCCAGTTACTCCGCCCCTTTTGGCACGATCTGGCGCAAATCATCGCCATAGGCTCGTGCAGCTCCACTGCCGAGCCATTGGTTCGTTTTTTACTCACTGCACGAATCAATGGCCGTGCAGTTACACTGCGTTATTGAAATGCTTCAGTCTCAGGAGAAAAACAAGCTTTTTCCCATAAGCGTCTTCGACGCAGTACGAGTGAAAGTATCGAAAGGGAACCCATTGCTGCTAGTCATTTGATTTTTAACTAATATGTATGTAAAGTGTTGATCTAAATAAAAACTGGTTCTAATTGAACGTAAAGTTGTGTATTTGCCGTTGTTGAAAGGTACGTAAGACGGTGAAACTAAGTTGCGATTTCAACCGTGAATCAACGTCATAATATCAACGTTGAACATTTTTGCAAATCCGAAAGGTTTTTAACCGTTGATCCAACCATGGTCCCTGACTTTGTTTCAACAGTGAATCAACATTGAAATGCCGGCTGGGGAGACTCACGTGTCTGATATTCCACAGTGGTTCTTTATTATCAGCGTAGCAGGCCCGTCGCCAAGTGACTCGACATGCCCCCCTGCCCATGACCGCGAGTTAACTTACTTTTGTGAACGAAAAACATTGATCTAGCATTAAATACTGCCAAACAAATCATCTAGCTGTAAATGAGCACTAATCTCTACAATGGTAAACTAATATGAATTGTTTCCGTAACCTTTTTTATGCAGATTTTTGGATATTGCATAAAAAATGCTGGATGGAAACGCCAAGATGCGCATACATTCTAAAAATGCGCGTAAAAACTTACTTGCTAAGTAGGATAAAATTCTTATCCGGTAAGAAAATATGTGCGCAAACTCGATGAAAACACTTTTACCTTATACATTCCTTGATGCGCATAAAAAATTTGGCATGTGACTTTGCGATGTGATAGCATAACGACCAACCAATGGACAGATCTCATTGCACAGCATCTTAAATTCTAGTTCTGTCATTTTAAAATGCTTGAGGAAAGTGTCAAAGTGATTCGTTATAATAAACTTCCAGAACTGTTTGACAAACAGCAGGCTCTGAAAATAAGATGAATAACATGACTGCGTTCGTCTGCGAGCTCTGAAGCTCATAATATACACAAATGATCATAGGCTATAGCCTACAGTGCCTTCTCCTATACTGCAGAAAATAAATTTTTTTCTTCCTGATATTTTGCGCAAGTTAATCAGGAACTGATTTTGTTCTCTTCAACTCACTGGATGGTAACAGTGCTTTATTCACAAATGTTTTATGCGATATTCTAATTTTGCGCATAAGTTTATTTAACTTTGGATGGATACTAGCATAGCAAGCAGGCGGGCACGCACTGCGCATGGGATTCTGTGTAGGGAGAAAAAAAAAAGGTATAAAATAATAAAATAAATAGTCATAAACTAAATGTTTCACTTAAATAATTAACATATTATCAAACCAAATAAAAAAAACTGTGACATGTCTATACTGAGTTTTGGTTCATTTAGTGACCGCGCAGCAAGCTCAAGGAAACAGCGAAGGCTGAAAGCCCACACTTTTTCTTTATTTTACGAAAGCTGTTTTGATAGTGAGTGCAAATACAAGTTGACCTTTTACAGTCCGGAATAATGTCTTATTCTTACCAATGTGACCAAAAATTACATATTTTTAGTTGGTTCCGCTATTAGGAAAAAAATCTAAGCGATCGCGCCGGAGCCTGTGGAAATGGACAGTATTTGTATTCTTGCCGAAAGAACGTTTCAGTTTCTCTTTAAATTCGTATGGTTAGACTTTTGTATAGTGTTTATAACGAATGCCATTATAATTTGTAATTTATTTCCTAATGTTTATTTATAAATTTTTAATATAATTTTGTAGCTAATATTTTCAGATTTTTATGTTCGTCTGTCTGAATAGGCAAATTTAAAGGATTTGTCGACAACAACTGTTTTTTTTCTCTCAATACAGTTTTGTTTGATATGTGTATAACAGCTTTTTTTAATTCATGCAGAAAATGTTTTAAATCTAGTAAATACGTAAATACGTTTTTTTTACTTTACATGCTTTGAAGGAACTTTTAACTATAACTTTTCGGGTAGTTTAAAGTAAAACATTGTCATGAATTTGTTGTAAATTACAAAATTCATTGCTATATGCCTATATAGATGGAAGAATATTGTTTTAGCAAAGTTTATAGTTGCATATAACATTATAGTGATGTATCGATCGATACATATTAGACAGTGCATATGTTAAAAGCCTACGCGATTCCTTAAAAAAATCCTCCTTTTTCTCAGCTGTGCAGACATGTCTGTGATGATCGGCTATTGTTCAAAGCTGCAAAAAAACATGCTTTAAAATGTGTTTTAATATAGAACTTTATTCAAGTTAATGTTTTATAGCATATATAAAAAGTGTTCCCCCTATGAAAACGAAATGCCACCCCAATGAAAATGTTCTGGTGACGGCCCTGGATTTAATACGCCTAACCATATCATAACAAGAGTGGAGAGTGCATGTTGATTTGGAAGTTCAATTGATCGCTTTTCAGATGATTTAATACGCCTAACCATTTGATTTTGTCTGTTTGGATCGTAACCATATGGTAACCTGTTAACTCTTCATTCAAAGCTTCATAATCACATTTAATTATTAACCCAAATAGTGTGAAATAACACAATCAAAATTTTACTTATTTCATGTCATAATAATAATCAATATTATTCTATTAACGATCAGGTAAGTTTAATATATGATAGAGGTCCGAAGGTGAGCCTTAAAGTCCCCCTGAAATCAAAATTAAAGTTTTTTGGCTTTTAGTATGAATATATTAGCCTTAAGGTTATCTATAAGCTAGTGTGCTTCAAAACAATGACAAAATTCAAGTTTACAAGATATGGGCATTCAAAACTTACAATCTCGTCACTTCCGCCAATATGAATCAAGGATTTTGATGATATCACCGTGCACATCAGTTTCTCATCAAACGTTCTGTCCAATCAAGTGCTCTCTAGAGTCCGTAGTGTCCCGCCCCCTACACAGACACGCAATAACCCGGAGCAGAACATATGCGCACATATGTACGATCAGCATTTATTAAACTACACAGCCTCAGCATGATTATGATCACTATTTCGTTTTAGCAAGTTTCATATTGAATCTGTGGGGTGATTTATTAGTCTGTGGCTGTCATAAGCTTAAATGCAGCTTTACCGAGCTCAACGGCTCTGGCCCGAGCAGATATTAATGGAACGCTATTGGCTATTCAAAATAAGTGGGCGGGGCTGGGCGATATGTTTTTGTTTCAGTTAAAAGTACGTCACCACATAGAATAACGCTGCGTGTTTCAAGGCACTTCAGTGGACCTTTAAGTGTTGCACCCCCACCCCCACATAATGTTCATAACACTCATAACTGTAATACTTTATATTGTATTTTGAATGTTGACACTACACAGCAGTTTTGCACACATCAGGGCAAGTTAATGAAATGGAATAGAAATGCTGCTTCTTTTTCTTGAATTACTTTGTTATAGAGTTCACCATACAGATGCAAGAATGCAGTATTACCTACATAAAAATTGTCTGCAGATAGCATGAAGCTACTAAATTATATTTTCTTACTAAAAAGTTGTTAAAGAGTTAAGAACACATGATAGGAAATACTCTGAAAAATCAGACTAATACTTTAAAAGAACAGTAAAATACATTTATCAGTCATTCATGTGACAAAAAAATGACAATGTGCAGCTTTCTGTGATCCTCTTAAGTATAAAGACTTCATCATCGGTTGATCATGACATAAGTTTAAATAAATAAAATCATCAAAATTACTTCACAGCTTTGAAGTCTCGAAAGCACAAAATTACCAATAAAAATAACCAAAGAAAGACAAAACACTCACCTTTGATAAGATATGTAGATCTTTTTTCCTCTGCTGAACTTTAGTGTTAAACAGTTTCACTTCTACAGAACAAGTTATAACTGGTTTTTTAGATAAAGGCATGGTAATCAGAAGAATGACCGTTTGACATGTCAACACATGCACTTACTCTGCTGTGGTTTGTTATTTAGAAATGCTCATTCTCAGGCCACTCCTATGACTATCTTACCTTAGACTCACCCTGACTAAGCTTTAACAGTCCGACCACCATTGTTTCGACTCTGGAACAGGGACATATACAAGAATGTCTCCGTAGCGATCGAGGTGTTCTGTTGTTGGATGTAATAATGAACATAGCAGTAATCATTTACTCCTGACATGTGAGCCACTGAAGACACAGTGAATTACGTTTGTTTGTTGCACTTGCTATTACTGTATGGGGAAACTGGGGCTAGATAAATATAATTAATGATTTTCACAATAAATACTGAATAGTGTTATATCAAAGACCAGAGAAATCATCCTTGATTTTTCTGTTTTTGTGATTTATTGCTGATTGATTGATTGATTGATTTAAAAAAGCCCTGCATTTGGATCCACACCTCAGTTGTCTTGACTACCATGTTACAACTGTATTTGTTTGCAGTTAACATTTATTGGCTACAATGCCATGTTACATGTTGTTATTGCTTAACTTATCAGAATATTGTAATGACTAAAAAAACCTAACGCAGTGAAAAAATCCAAACATTATTCTATTTTTAACCTCTTCAGCTCTGCACCCCCCAACACCCACCACCAATCTTGTAAATGTTCAATTTCTATGTATGGGTGGGAATAATAAAAAAAAAAACCTTTTCACAGATTATTCAACCAAATATGAACCTGTAAAATCAGTTCTTCCTTAGGTTTGTACAAGAGCAACCCACTGTTATAGTTGTACAGATTCAAAAACCCTTTAAGACAAGCAACAGGTGTTAAAGACTAACCAGGAGCGGGGATCACGAATTTATAGTTGATGTTTTATTCAAGACTTTTCTGCTTCCATTCTTCACAAGCACAAAATGTTTGATGACGTGAAGAAACATCTTACATTTACCAGTGCTGAAATATGAGCAAATCTACCTTCTCAATATCAATTTTCGTGGCTCAGTAAAGATGGTTTAGAACTGGGCTGATGATTGATCGCTTATTCGATATCATAGGCTGCACAAGTCGCATCAGGTCATGAGTATTATACAAACTGCAACTTTTAATGGGACTTTGACACCTATTAGCAGCTTATGATCAAGTTTTACAGGAATTAATGGCGACATTGCCTCTTAGCATTCTGAATGGTTAGTTCTTTCGACATTTCCTTTTGTTGTAAGAGAACCTATAACCCGGAGTTCTTATAATACAGCGGAGGGTAAGGTACATCTATCAAGAGGAAGGTTTTGGCTTATTAAAAAAATTTACAGGTCTGCACCAAGTTACTTCTGGAGACCCATTTAAGTGATCAGGAACATTTTAAAATCTTACAAGAGGGGCTTGGTAATTTTTTTCTCTCATCTTTTACTTCAAGGAGTAGGACAGTAGCGTTTTTAATTAAGAAAACATTGTTATTTGTCAATCTATAGATGCTATTAAAGACACAAAATGGCATTATGTAATTGTAAAGGGGAATTTGCATGGGGACAAAGTTGCTTTAATAAATGTCTACTGGTAAATGGTCTTGTAAATGTCCTCTGTGAAGTAAAGATTGTTAGTGTCAGTTCGCTGCAGAAGGGATGCAGGAGACACAGAGTAAACATTCAAAAGCCTTTAAAATAAAACAAACATGGGATAATCCACAATAGCAATTTGGAGTAGCACATGAACAGAACTGGTAGACCCGACAATACAAGAACACAAAGGCTGGGATTTAAATAGGGTAATAGGGCTGAACAACAAGACACACCTAAATCAAATGAAAACCCTGGTGAAAAAAACAGCATATGCTGGCAACGTAGTTTTGATGCTGGGATGCTGGTTAGGTATGTTTTGATGCTGGTTTAGGCTGGTCCTTAACTGGTTTATGCTGGTCCTTAGCTGGTTTATGCTAGTCCTTTGCTGGTTTATGCTAGTCCTTTGCTGGTGTATGCTAGTCCTTTGTTGGTTTATGCTTGTCCTTGACCAGCACATTACCAGCTAAGGACCAGCATAAACCAGCTAAGGACCAGCATAAACCAGCAAAGGACCAGCATAAACCAGCTTAAACCGGCATGGAGCACATGGGGGGCAGACGAAAGTTGTTTTATTTATGCAATTGGACAACTAATTGCACGTTTATATTAATTACTTATATACTTGGGGGACCTTTCATGTAGTCTAGTCCACATTCAAACATAAGCATACAGCTTGCTGCAAAACACCAGCAAAAATAATGACTATGAATGTGTCTAAAAAAATAGAAAGGAGATATTTTAATTATTTATTAATAAAGTAGTGTTGAGGATGCTGACTTACCATCTCCACAGTACAGTGCATCCCATTAGAGATCTGTCCATCATGGACACAGACCATTTTTTCTGGAATTAACCCTCTGGTTGTGTTCGGTTGTGTTAACGTTATCACATTGGCACTCCAGGATGTTTTCAGCAAACAGTCTGCCACTCATCTTCCTCCTCATTGGCCATGGGACTGTGCTATCAACTTGCTGTATGGAGCGACACTTCCAAAAGTTCCAGAGTTTATCCCCTGTCCATCCCAGAGCTTCTTTATGGGCAAGAAAGACGGGGGCTTGCAGCCATGCATTGACTCCTGTCTTCCAGGAATTTATGAATGAGGTGTTCTGGGAGTTTCTCCACCACTCCATAGTTGTCTACATTGATGTTACACTCATTTACTCCCAGAACTTGGCTAAACATTGCCATCACATGAAGCAGGTCCTCCAGAGGGTCCGTCAACACCATTTCTATCTAAAGCAGGAGAGTTCCATCACCCCACTCCCCACTGTGCAGTTCCTCGGTTACATAGTTGGCCGGGAAGTCATCCTGTGATAAACTATTGTTTTAGCGACGCCTCCCTGCCATGTATGCACATTAATTTTACACAAACACACTTGAATGTCTCAAAAATCTAGCACACTTATATAGGGTAACGCTAGTGTCACAACCCACTGGACTTTTTGGTTGCCTTTTTCCTCATGTGCCCATATATGGTTGTTCCTGTCCTTAATGTGTCATTATTGATCAGTATCACCTGTCTGTATCCCGTTAACCACCCTTTATTAGTTGTGTTCGGTTGTCAGTTGGTCGTCCGGTCTCATCAGTGTGTACATGTGTGTTTGCCCTCCTGTTGTGGATTTATCTGTGGATTTATATTGAAAAAACATTATCTTTGATCTTCGCTTTCATTCCTTTCTTCCTGCCTCACACGTTCCATGACAGCTAGAGTCTGGAACCCGCATTAAAAAAAATCTTTGCCAGTCTATAGTCAAGATTAGGGCTGGGTCTCGATTCAGATGTTCCGATTCGATTTCGATTTTCAAGTTCTTATTTCGATTCGATTTCGATTCTCGATTCGATTCTTGATTTCAATTCTTGTTTTGACAATATGAATGAATATAGATTTAATACAAATCCTATGTTTATAAAAAAAAAAATCAACAGTGAACAATATTACAAGTGGTTAATTCATAAAAAGAAATTAAGAGCCACAAACCTGTAAATAAACACTTTTTAATTTAAGTACACTTGGTACAATAAAACAGAACTCAACTCGATATTTTAAATGTTTACAATGAATAGACAGAATTGATTTCATCAGATGAAAAACTGATGCTGGAAATTGGACAAGTCAGAACAGTCGCATACCTTGATGAAACAGGATCAGGTTATTTTATGTCAGACATGAAGACATAAAATCTCACAGCATTAGTTGTAACATCTAGGCTGCAAGCCTATAAACGGTGTAGATATTTCACCCAAAAATAAAAATTCTGCCATTTATGCATGCATGAATTATTTCTTCTGTTGAACCCAAAAGAATATATTTTGAAGAATATGGATAACCAAATCCTATATATTTTTTTTCCATATTATGGAAGTCAAGTCAATTGGGCCTATCAACTGGTTGTTTTACCCATATTCTTTAAAATATCTTAATTTGTGTTAAACAGAAGAAACAAATTCATACATGATGAGGAATACATTCATAAATGACAAAATTTTAAATTTTGGGTGAACTAACATTTTAACACTGGACTAACAGTAGGCTCAAAGTACAGCGACACTGCCTCATTGGAAACTGTAATTTTTTGCAAGAAAAGGACTCAACATGCTCTGGCAGAAGGCAACTTTTTTGAGCAGTAATAATGTCCCCAGCTGTTGAGAAAATTCTTTCAGCTGGGACACTGATCCCTGGAACACAAAGATAGCATTTGCCTGGAGAGACAAAAGAGGGTACACTCCTTCATGCTTACAACACCACTTAAGTGGATCTTCTGAGAGAGGTATAGGTGTAACGTCTCTGTATTTGCCAACTTCTTCCCGTGCCCTGTCTGCAGCAGTAGAAGTGACTACTTTAGCCATTGGTGAATTGGCTGCACCAAGCAGATTCAACAGTGCACAGGATTCTTTTGACCTCTTTGGTGGGGCTGGGGAGGAGTCATCTTCACCAAGGGATTTTTGCTCCTGTACAGGTGCACTGCCTCCATTACTAGCACTGTCAGATTCTTGCTGCTGATAGATAAAAAACAAGGAAAATATCAATTAATATTTTATTTGAATGTAATGTTGCCTATCTCCACCACACAGAAATGTTTTTATTTTACTTTCATTTATTATATTTATATGCAGTTAATATATATTGGTTTGCTTCAATTTTCAGTTTTAAACCTTTATACAACTTACATCATGTGCCTTTACTTGCTCAAGAGTGACCATCTTACTGATCAATGATGTGAATGTGTCCTCGCGTTCCTCTTCAGAGATGAAAGGGAGAGTCTTGAAATGAGGGTCCAAGGCAGATGCAACATGCAGCTTCTCTATCTGTAAAAATAGATAACCACATTTAAATAACATTTTGGCATCAACACAAACTTACAATTAACAAGAATATAATCTTTTATAATATTAACACACATTTTATATTTTATAAATAGTTGTATTTATAAACACACCTCAACTTTAAGTTGTCATTCATGGCAGATTTGAGTTCCTTAATGACAGTAGAATCACTGTCACTCGAGCACATATCATCAGGAAGCTGTGCGTGCAATGGTGCAATATCAGAGAGAGTGGCGGTGTTCTCTCCAGACATCACCAGAGTTGCGTTTTTCATCAGCTGAAGAGCTTTCACGATGTCCTCTGCCACAGTTATATCCTCCTCTGTCAAGGTACAAAGGTCCTCTTCGCTCTGATGGACTCAAGGAGAAAGAAGTGCCACTGATATTGCCGGCTGCTGCTCCAAAAACCTGTCGAGCGTGCTGTTCCATCTGGTCACCACGTCAATTTTAAGTTTGCGAAGGCAGGTTCAGTAGCATTTGTTTTTCTTTGAAAACTTTGTTAGCATTAGCGCTCCTGTGAAAGAATGTCACTATGTGCCTCGACTCGACCTAACAACCGAGAGATGGCCGGAAGTTCTTTCTTAGTGAGTGCCTCTGAAAGCAATGCACATATTTTTGCCCCTGTGTGAGTAGCCTGCATAGCTCTGGTCTGCAACACATTTAAAACCAGAACCCAGTCATCACGTCAATAGTGGCAGGTGATTGTGACATAGCTGTCTTGACTCCATGACTTCCAGCCATCACACTTGAGGCCACTTTGTCTGCTGAAGGAACAGAGAAATGTTTCCCTTCACTTCATGGTACAGTCTTGTGATAATGTCTTCGCTTGACCGTTTACGACTAGGAATAGAATAATGAGGCTCCAGCACATTCAATATGTAACGGAATCCGTCGTCAACGCTTAATGGTCTTAAATCATTGCAAATGTGTCTGAAAACTTTGGTTGTCTGTTAGGCTACGGGGGTGCTAGAATCTGCATGTCTGGGTGATGTCTTGTACAGTATTTCACCTCAAATTTAAGAGTTACAAATCAGGCATAAAGCTGTGTTCTTGTCCACTGTATCTTTATCTTGCTTGTGAAATGTGAAATGCTTCCATACCTCTGACTTTTTATGTGAAGGTGTGGTTGATATTGGGAACGCACCTAAATCCGCCATTTTGAAGCAATAAATTAATAACGGACTCTCCGTTGTAACATAGCGCAAGGTAAATAAGGGGATGACACCTAGTGGATTAGACTAGTAATAAGATTAATGTAAATCTTATGTTTAATGCTTATGTAAATAAATATAGAAAAAAATTGATACGTGGCCTTTGAGAATCGATTTTGAATTGACTACATTTTAAAAAACGATATATTGAAAAATCTAGTTTTTTTTTTTTTTTGCCCAGGCCTCCCAGGTGAAAAAAATATATACTTAAATGCAATTAAAATACACTTAAATACCCGCAAATACATTTTTAGTACATTGTTTTTTTTTGTGTTAAATAAAAGTTTGATGGTTATACACTATAAATTTACTAATTAAAAGTATGTTTATACTTCAGTAGGACTTTAGTACACTTGACAAAAGTATACTAAATACCAGTAATACTTAAATATTTTTTTAGTGTACTACAATAAAGTACACTACAGAAAAAACATCCAAAAGAGTTTTATTAGTGTGTTTTTCAAAAGTGTGCTTTAAATGCTTTAAACATTAGTTGATTTTTAGTACACTGTTTACATACTAATCTTGAGTTTAAAATAAGTTAATATATAAAAAATCTATTAGTAATGTATTGTAGTAGAAGTACATTTTCCCAAAAGTTGTACTTAAGTACACTTAATATGAATGCATTATTATCACTAACACTTAAATTGATTTTGAGTGTGGTAATTTTAAGTTTACATTAAATTGATTTTATTAAAAATCTATTAGTAATGTATTGTAGTAGAAGTACATTTTCTCAAAAGTTGTACTTAAGTACACTTAATGTGAATGCATTATAATCACTAACACTTAAATTGATTTTGAGTGTGGTAATTTTAAGTTTACATTAAATTGATTTTATTAAAAATCTATTAGTAATGTACCGTAGTAGAAGTACATTTTCCCAAAAGTTGTACTTAAGTACACTTAATATAAATGCATTATTAGCACTAACACTTAAACTGATTTTGAGTGTGGTAATTCTCCCAGGTTAAAAAAAAGTGCACTAAAATACACTTTATTTAAGTATACTTAGTACACTTTTCAGTAATGTACTAAAAGTGCTCTATTTTCGCACACTAATTTTGTACTTATTGTACTAAAAAATAGTATTAAGTATATGTTAAGATAAACTTAATACCATCTAAGTGTACTCAACTGTGCTATTTTGAGACACCATGAAATTGAACTAAAATGTGCTTTTAACATACTATATCTGTATTTAAAAAAATATATTTAGTTACAACTAGAAATACACTTGAACCCTACTTTTGAACATTTATAAATATATTTATGACTAATTTAAAGTATAGCAATAATATATTAAAAGAATATACAAAGTGTGAAAAAAGTGTGCTAAAATACAATTTAAGTACACTTAGTGCACTTCCCTAATGTACTTAAAGTGCTCTATTTTCGCACACTAATTTTGTACTTATTGTACTAAAAAATAGTATTAAGTATATGTTAAGATAAACTTAAGATCATCTAAGTGTACTCAACTGTGCTATTTTGAGACACCATGAAGATGAACTAAAATGTGCTTTTAACATACTATCTCAGCATTTCCAAAAAATGTATTTTGTTACCATTTCTAATAGGATTGAAACATATTTCATAAACCTTTAAATATACTAATTATACATAAAAAAATAAACTTACTGATTATTTAAAATACATGAATAATATATAACAAATGTATACAAAGCGTATTTATAATGTATTGCCCAGATATTTTTATCAATAAAAAATACACTTGTTGATTATTTAAAATACATGAATAATATATGACAAATGTATACAAAGCGTATTTATAATGTATTGCCCAAATATTTTTATCAATAAAAAATACACTTGTTGATTATTTAAAATACATAAATAATATATAATAAATGTATACAAAGCATATTTATAATGTATTGCCCACATATGTTTAATAATAAAAAATACACTTCTTAATTATTTAAAATACATGAATAATATATGATAAATGTATACAAAGTGTATGTCACGCCCTTGGACTGTTTGTCTTGGTTTTTCCCAGTGTTTCCCCCATTGGACTGTCTGTTTGGTTTCTCCCATGCCCTCTTTTGGTCTTCCTGCTCATTAGTGTGATCCCCTCCACCTGTTGTTGTAATTATCTCCCCTTTATAAGTTTGTTTGATTTCCTTGTTTCTTTGTCCGGCTACAAGCGTTACACCTATGTTCCTTCGTTGTGTGCGCGTCTTCTCCCGCCATTCCTGTCTATTGTTACTCTGCCTGAGGATTTATTGAAGACTTTTTATTGAAGACGTTATTTTTTGCTTCCCTACACGTTTCGTGACAACGTATTTATAATGTATTGCCCATACATTTTTATTCATTATAATACACTTATTAATTAATTAAAATATATCAATTATATATAATAAATTTATTCAAAGCGTAATTATAATGTCTTGCCCACATATTTTTATTAATAAAAAATACATTATAAATACGCTATGTATACATTTATTATATATTATTCATGTATTTTAAATAATCATCAAGTGTATTTTTTATTAATAAAAATATTTGGGCAATACATTATAAATACGCTTTGTATACATTTGTCATATATTATTCATGTATTTTAAATAATCATCAAGTGTATTTTTTATTAATAAAAATATTTGGGCAATACATTATAAATACGCTTTGTATACATTTGTCATATATTATTCATGTATTTTAAATAGTCAACAAATGTATTTTTTATTAATGAATATATGTGGCCAATACATTATAAATACGCTTTGTATACATTTTTTTATATATTATTCATGTATTTTAAATAATTAATAAGTGTATTTTTTATTAATAAAAATCATGTGGGCAATACATTATAAATACGCCTTGTATACATTTGTTATATATTATTATTGTATTTTAAATAATCAGTAAGTTTATTTTTTATGCATAATTAGTATATTTAAAGGTTTATGAAATATGTTTCAAATGTATTATAAGTGGTAACAAAATACATTTTTGGAAATGCTGAGATAGTATGTTAAAAGCACGTTTTAGTTCATCTTCATGGTGTCTCAAAATAGCACAGTTGAGTACACTTAGATGATCTTAAGTTTATCTTAAGGAGTACTTAAGAATAACTTTTAGTATACTAAGTACAAAATCAGTGCCCGAAAAAAGAGCACTTTAAGTACATTAGGGAAGTGCACTAAGTGTACTTAAATTGTATTTTAGCACACTTTTTTCACACTTTGTATATTCTTTTAATATATTATTGTTATACTTTAAATTAGTCATAAATATATTTATAAATGTTTAAAAGTAGGGTTCAAGTGTATTTCTAGTTGTAACTAAATATATATTTTTAAATACAGATATAGTATGTTAAAAGCACATTTTAGTTCAATTTCATGGTGTCTCAAAATAGCACAGTTGAGTACACTTAGATGGTATTAAGTTTATCTTAACATATACTTAATACTATTTTTAGTACAATAAGTACAAAATTAGTGTGCGAAAATAGAGCACTTTTAATACATTACTGAAAAGTGTACTAAGTATACTTAAAGTGTATTTTAGCACACTTTTTTCACATTTTGAATATTCTTTTAATATATTACTATTATACTTTAAATTAGTCTTAAATATATTTATAAATGTTTAAAAATAGGGTTCAAGTGTATTTCTAGTTTTAACTAAATATATTTTTTAAAATACAGATATAGTATGTTAAAAGCACATTTTAGTTCAATTTCAGGGTGTCTCAAAATAGCACAGTTGAGTACACTTAGATGGTATTAAGTTTATCTTAACATATACTTAATACTATCTTTTAGTACATTAAGTACAAAATTAGTGTGCGAAAATAGAGCACTTTTAGTACATTACTGAAAAGTGTACTAAGTATACTTAAATAAAGTGCATTTTAGTGCACTTTTTTTTTACCTGGGCTAGTCAAGATAGCAGTTAACATCTATAAATTGAAGGCTATCCCTGTTGAAAAAAACCCAGCATATGCTGGTTATGTTTTGGTGCTGGGATGCTGCTTTTAGCTGGTTTATGCTGGTTAAAGCTGGTCCTTTGCTGGTTTATGCTGGTCCTCAGCTGGTCATGTTGCTGGTCAAGGACCAGCATAAACCCTGTGCAATTTGAGGTAAAATTAATAATGCAATCTTTTATTACTGGTATGTTTTTACATGTGTATTGCCAAAATAGCTGTGTTGCTGTGTAACGCTTTGCCTAAACCTGCTCTCAGATTGAAACACTCATGAGCCATCAGACAATTCATATGAAAGACAGCAATTCACGCCTTCGCAGCCCACATTGGAGCTGAACTCTCTCAAACACAAACCCCCTCCATCTGAAATTACACAAATGAAAATTCAGTCACTCTGCTGGAGGCTTGTGACTAAATGTAAAATAGACATGTTCTATATAAAACAAAAATAATTATGGTGTAACATTAAGCAGAATACACACACATTTCTGCATTAATAGATAAAAAATAAAGATAAGATTTCCATGGAAGCAGGATGCAGTGCTCAAAGATTTCCATGGAAGCAGGATGCAGTGCTCACGTAAGAGATTAGCACTGATAAACATGCCTGGACATATGATTTGTTTAACAAACAAGAAAGAGTGTGACATGCATGCAACAACGGTCACCTCTTCACCTTTGAGGAAAAACTGACAATTCATTGCACAGAGTCTGAATTAAAAAGGTAAAAAGAGGTCAAAGTTTGACTGTGCTCTTCTAAAGAACAGTAAGAATAAATGAAATCGATTAAATTTATTTAATCCCATAAAGACCTTCCATTGTTGGAATATGCTTTGAAGTTCAGCCAGCTCGCTGTTTAAACAGCTTTTGATGATGCAACACTGAACTCCCTGTTCTGGATGGGGGTTAACTACCATTGTCCCATCGACCTCCCCGACACCACTGGACTGACGTGGATACAGAATCCAATCCAGAACCACTCCCAACCCAGAGCCCAGCCCACACACAACATCCCTAAGCCCCTTGAGCATCCAAAACCCCAGCCACCACCTCATCACCATTACTTGCCATTGCCTTGGTGGAGACAAGGGATCCTACAACTACGTCGCTAATGAAGACTGGCAGCCCCTCTGCTCAACCTTAGCCTACCGTCTTTGCGGTGGCATCACGGGGAGTCTGCCGGTCTCCATTAGCGACGTGGCTGGAGGATCCCTTGTCTCCGCCTCTAGTCTCTGAGTCCTGGACTCTGCCCCGTCCATCAACCCAGCGGCTTTACCATGGCTCCTAGCTCCTTCCTCTCCTTTGTGGCCCATCAGTCCACCAGCTCCACTGGGCTCTCTTATCCCTCCAGCTCCGCCTTGGTCAGTTGATGACCATCCACCACCTCTAGACTTTGTAATCCCTTGTCACCATCCAACGTTTCCTGTCCCTGCCTTTTTCTCTGGGGTGTAAGGTTGCGCCTTCCGAGGGGGAATGTCACATCCTAGGACTGTTTGTTGTGTTTTGATTCCCTATGTGCTCCAGGTGACCCAGTTTTTCCCTGTGTGTGATTATGTTGTAGTCAGTTCACCTGTGTCTCGTTAATCATCCCCACCTGTCTGACCCTTATTAGCAACACTACACTCTCAAACACATTGTCTATTTTAGCACATTTTGTGTTATTTTGTGTTAAATGTGTGTTAAAAACGAAAACATCCAACACAGTGTTTCCAACACAATATGTGTTAAATAGCAGCCAATCACATTGCTGCTTGCGTCACTTCATGAGCCGTTATTCTTCTGAGACAAGCAAATTTCCTCTGCTTCAAGTTTTCATCGCCAGGACATAACTTCGATGTGTGAAGGTAAGAGAAATGTTTGTATTTGCCATTATACGTTTTTAAAATGTCTTTTGTGATCATTTGTAGACGGTCGAGGGGCATTTGGCACATATACATTGTAGGATCTCGGTCGAACAGAGCACCAAACAAACTGCAGAAATTACCACATTCCAGAGAATCAAGGGGATTCTTTTTCCCAGTCATAAAAATTGATCCATGATGATCACCAGACGCCAATTTGTCTGGACCGCTTCTGTCGAGATCTGTGCCTTATGCCTAGGCCCGCACGGAATCCGTGGCCGCAGATTTCCGCAGATTGTAGCGCCCGCCCATCACTCTCTAACGCGTTTGAAGTTGCGCTGTTTGACGTGACGTATGTGAGAGTTTAGCTTATGATCAATAACACATTTAAAATGTCCAAAATCAAACTAACTGCTGAAGAGTTAAAAAAACGTCATCTGTCTGCAAAAATTACGGCACGGGACAGAGCAAATGAATTCCGTAATGAGTTTTATGAGGATGGGGGGATGATGTTCTGTAAATCCTGTCAGCACTCCGTCGATTACCTGAGGCGACAGACGGCACTGGAACATCTCAAATCCGCTCGCCACAAGAATCGAAAGCAAAGTTCTGTTGGTAAGTTTGATTTAAAGTGATGATTACTTATTGTGTTGTAAAGGTATGAAAAGTTTTTCCTATCACACGCTAAATGAGAACGTAATGGTGCTGGGTGGTATATGAAGTGAATTTTTCAAATGCCGTAATATAGCGGTGCAGAGATGGAGGAAAAAATCAATGGGCAACAAAGTGTCAAGTCACGATAAAGTCACGATTGTCTCTAAAGCGAAAAAACAACGACAACTTTATTCTGACATCTGCCTGTTCTGTGAATGAGCACCTCATTGTCAACTACTAGTACACACTCAAGTACGCATGACGCTCGCCCCTCTCACTATAAAGAGGACATGAACTTCATCTCCAACTCTTGAGAGTAAGAGAGTAAGATCTCTCACTGCATCAGGATTTCTCCATTTCACTGAAAAAACTATCGTCCGATACAGACACAAACTCAAAGCTCTTCACTACAATCCGCCAAAATAAAAGTTTGTTTTAACTTTATGACAGAAGTTATGACAGAAATATATTGCTATATTGTGTGGTAGAATGTACTTCTGAAAATACTAATAAGAAATATCAAACATTTTTAAGGAATATCAAATAATTTCTCAATTTTTGCATGCATCTTTAAAATTTAACCAGCCTAAGCATCTGTTGTGCACCACATTGCCAATGAAAAGAAAATTGTTAACGTTTCATCAGTAAATTTTTATAAATAGCACATTTGGTTTTTATGCAATGGTTAGATTTGATATGTATAATATACAGCCCTGTCAAGTAAAGAAGAATTTGTAGGGGGGCGTGGCTTGTGGAGGTCATCCTACCACCCAGCATTACAACCTATTACAGTTTGTATTGCTTGTATTGTATATTTTATTTTGCTTTGGATAAATGACTAAATGTAAATGTAATCTAGATCAAAGCGACTTACAAATGAGGACAATGTAAGCAATCAAAATCAACAAAAGAACAATAATATGCAGGTGCTGCAAGAAGTCTCAGTTAGCTTAATACTGTCCTTTGCCACAGTCTGCATGCCGACGCACTGCACGAAAACGCGCCAGATATAGGAGAAACTTTATCTGCTGCTAAAGGACTCGTGAGGTATCTGAAACATTCTGGCCTGGCTGCGAAATTATTGAAGACATTGCTACAGATGGGGGAAACACGATTTAGCACAGTTTACCTCACACTCAAGTCAGTGCAGGACATATTCCCAGAACTATGGGAGAAGCTGGAGACCCGCTGTGAGCTTGAGCGCATCCAAAATATTGCACCCGACTTTTTGGAGCCATTCTATAATGCCCAGAGAGAGTTGGAGGGCAATAAATATACAACCATAAATCTGGTCTGCCTTTGGATTGAGAAACTGAAGAAACATTGCAAACCCTCTCCCACTGACTCTCCGCAGCAAGCCTTTGTGTGCCAGAGACATGCCGAGTTCATATTGCAAAAAATCAAGGTGAACATGCTGCACAAAGTTGCTCTTTTCCTCTGGCCAAAATTCAACAAATTGAGGATGATGTCTCTTGAAGAGATACCTGAAGTACATACACACGTTCGCACCCTACTCTTGCCTATGGATGAAGATGCTGCTGCGGCTGGCAGTACTGGCTTCACACCACCACCAGCCAGGCCCAGGACAGACTCTAACTTTGCAGAGTGATAGAACCAAGACGAGGATAACGAACCAGAGGAGGATGAAGTGGCCGTGTACAATTCACAGAGGCATACCATGGACGACGACAGGGACCTACTGAAATGGTGGAAAGTCAATGAATTGATCTACCCAAAACTAGCCAGACTGGCAAAATCCGTCCTCTGCATTCCAGCAAGCAGCAGCAGCAGCGAGTGGGTGTTTAGAGCAGCTGGCCGGACAATAGAGCAGAGGAGGACCACTCTGAAACCAGCTACTGTAGACGCAATCTTGTTCTTGCATGACAACATGTAGAGCCATGTAAGTAAGCTATAACTTTATGATTAATATGCTATTATAAAATGGTTACATTATATGTAGGCCTATAGCAGGCAGCATATAACCTTGGCCTAATCAATTTCCCGCACTTCATCTACAGGCTCATACACAGGCAGGAGGCAGCCATCAGAACTCACGTGCCGTCAACCTGTAGTGTTTGAATCACCTCAGTTTAATAAGACTTTTTTATTTAGTCTAAATCAGATGTTACTCTGTTAATTTTGTATGTTATTTTTTTTTATTGGAGTGTACTCATTGTAGGCTACCCTGCATCATTAACCCATCCCCATTGTCCCTCGATGTGACTCCGCGTTTTTGCACTAATGCCTAAATTTTAAAATATCAAAATAGGCCTATTTGTTGTGTTTTCAAATTATTTGATTTATATTGATTTTGCTATATGCCTATAGACTAGGTCAAGTTTGTTCTTGTTCGTTTTGCATGTTTTAGATCATTGCTAAAAATCTAGTTTTTAGGGTCATGAAGCTGTTTTGCACTACGTTTTATAATAGGCTTTAAAATATTTATTTTGTTTAAAAATATTCTAAAACTTATCTTATTTATTAAATATGCCATCCAAAGTTAATTACTTGTTCATTTTCTGCGTTTATCATTGTTCACATTTTTTTAGGCTATTTTTTTCATTCGGATCTATTTGCGATCCATTCTGAATAAACAAACAATGCAATTTACATGCTTCGTCCTTGTTGCATTTTTCATTAAGATAAATCGAAACTAATTTCTGTAGTTCAAACAACTTAGAATTGTAGTTGAGAACGTCTGTTATAGCGGCTCATGTATTAAAAAATAGTCGGGTTTAAATCGGGCTCGGGCTCATAATTACAGTTAATGTGTCGGACTGGGTCGGGCTCGGACACAAGGTGCACGGGCTCGGGTAGGATCGGGTTTAATTTTTTGGGCCTGATCTAAGCTCTACTCTGAACCCACATCATGCGGTCAAAGGAGCTCTGCATGCAAGTAAAACAGACAATTGTAAGGCTTCAAAACCAAAATAAATGCATCAGACAGGTTGGTCCATTCTGAGAAAAAAAAACAGTAGTGAGCCCAGCAACATAAAAAGGCCTGGACATTCACAGAGGACAACAGTGGTGGGAGACCACCTTCATCCAAGTGAAGAACACTCTCCAGGTGGGAGTGGTAGCCGTGTCACTGTCAAAGTCTACAATCAAGAGAAGACCTCACCAGAGCAAATACAGAGGGCTCACCACAAGGTAAAAACAAGGCCAGATTAGATTTTTCCAGAAGTGGTCTGGCTTTTTTAGATGCATTTTGGCAAAACATTCTTTGGGCGGCTAAAAATTAAGATCAATCTGTACCAGAATAACAGGAAGAAAAAAAAAAGTATGGAGAAGGCTTGGAACAGCTAATGATCGAAAGCATACAACATCATCTGTGAAACAGGGTGGAGTGTGATGGCTTCCAGTGGCACTGGGTTACTGGTATTTATTAATGACGTGACAGAGGACAGAAGCAGCCAGAAGAATTCTGAAGTGTATAAGAGTATATGGTCTGCCTAAATTCAGTCAAATGGAGCAAAGTTGATTAGGCAGCTCTTGGTACACTCTAAAAAGTGAACTTGGGTGTAAGTTGGATTACTATAACAATTTGAGTCTATTTAACTTGACATTCTGCTTTCCGATTGTAACTTAGAATTGTACATTCTTTCAACTTAAATGTTTAGAAATTTATCGCAACTTCGAATTTAATTAAATATTTTAGTTTCAGCCAACGTAAAATTTCCCTTTAAGGACCCCGCGCCAAACGTTCTGTTTTTGACGTCATGACGCACAGGCTTGCTGCTCGGAAATTTCTGCTCAACCGCCATTTGCTTTTTCTCCCCGGACTCGGACAGAAGGTAGGTTGGAAGTCAGTTTTAATTAATATACTCGCTAATACAGTGTTTGAAAGTGCGATTTATTTGTTTTTAATCGTCAATTAACGTCGTTTGATAACATGAATATTAACGAAATCGTAATTAAATGTTTGAATTTGCACGACCGCATGCTTACCATATAGCCTACACGTTAGCACATGTTACGTTTTATATACAGTATGCTGTATTTATTTGTTTCGGTTTGTAAGAATGTATTCAGTGTGGACCTTAGGAGTCTGTAAAATAATTTAAAAGGAGATGTCTCTTTTACCGTGCAACGTTATCGAAGTACAGCGAGAGAAATTTTAAAAGTGGGCGGTGTAGAAAATACTTTTTCTAAATGCTTTTAAATTTGTGTTTTGGATATTCTGTGCTTATGAGAAAACAGAATGTTCTGTGCTTATGAAAAAGACAAAGAAGACACTGTTTAACAGAATCTGTTTAGTAAAATGTGTGTGTAGTTGCGAACTCTCTACATTTATGTCATTTCTGAGAAACCTTTGTTTACAGGCACGTAGGAGAAAAGAAGCCTTGCAACAGTAGCTGTTTGAAGGTCGTTTTAGACTTTTGGTCACTCTAAGAAGAAGAATGGGGTGGGGGCTGTATTTTCTTTTCTGTGCAGGAGCGATTGGTGAAAACAGGCCCTGATTGGAGGAGAAAGCTGAAAGATGTCAGAAGGAGGGACCTGCAGAATCAAGAATATAAATGCATATTTTAGCTTTGTGAGACATTCTGGACTGCCCAGGTGTCAGATTTGATATTGGCTGTTCTGGAATCCTGAGCTCAGCACTCTTTGACTTTACTATTAAATTGGTTTTAAACTTTGATGCGGACTCGAGCTGTTTTATTTAAAGGGCGAATAAACGAGCTGGGGGGAAGTAGGTATTCTTAGAATACCGGCAACTTCCAACAATTTGGAGGGGGCACCCGGATTCGCCCGAGACAAGGAATCAGAAGCTGAAGGACACCTCCATCTCAACTCCTCTGCAGAGAAATAATAACAGGTAAGCAGTTACCTTTTTCATAAAAAACGTCTCGGGTTACTATTGTAACCTTAGTTCCCTGAGGGAACGAGACGCCGCGTCAGGAACGCTATGGGGAACGCCATTGGCGGGCCGCACTCTGAACTGTGTCTAACAACCAATGAAATGACGGGAGTGACCAGGAAGTATAAAGCACGTGCGTTTGAAACCTGCGGCAGCTCTTTAGGAATGAAGCGAGCGCCGCAGGGTGCGGGAATTATGGTCCGAGACGCGGCGTCTCGTTCCCTCAGGGAACTAAGGTTACAATAGTAACCCGAGACGTTCCCTTCCGGGAACTCGAGCCGCGTCAGGAACGCTATGGGGAACGAGACTACCTACGCCCTCATAATTTCCAAGCCCTGCGCAGTGTCTGTTCAACCAGGGTGGAAAAGAGAGAGCCCTTGTCTAGCATTACGCGGACAAGAAGGCCCTGTAGTCCTCGGCCCTCGGGCACACGAGGAATGGTAGTCTTCCTCTGTCTGGTCGCCAGCCAGAACGAGAGGTACTCCTCGGCCTTATTTGAAGGCAGACGAGGAGTCTTAGTCCTTGGTCTGGGGAAAGCCAGAAACCAGAGGGACCGAAATACACTCGGTCTGATAGCATCCTGCGTCAGAGCACGAGGAGAATAAAGCCATTGTCTAGCATTCCGCGGACAAGAGGGCTGTGCAGTTCTCGGCCCTCGGGCACACGAGAACCGTGACCTCTGCCTGGTTCGCCAGCCAGTGCGAGAGGCACCCCTCGGCCCTCGGGCTCACGAGGGGTCTTAGTCCTTTGTCTGGGGATTCTGCCAGGACAAGAGGGACTGGAAGAGCTTTTGTCTAGCTTGCATGGACAAAAGGGTAGAATTTGCAGATCTCTTTTAAGTGGCGAAATGACTTCTCTTCTTTCCGCAGAAAGAATGCGCCTTGAGAAGTCTCCTCCTGGCTAGGGAGGTGGCTAACCCTCTAGGCCTAGCGCACTAGGCCGAGCGCACTAGGCCGAGAGTACAGCCGAGCCTGGAGCGGCTCTGAGGTCGAGCTCATAAAACCTAACGAAGGTTAGGGGCGAGGACCAACCCGCAGCATTGCAGATGTCCTGTATTGGGACACCTGCTGTCAGAGCCCTCGAGGCCGACAGACCTCGAGTGGAGTGAGCCTTGAGTCCCATTGGAGAAGGGAGATCAGAGGACTTGTACGCAGTAGATATGGCATCGATGATCCATCTACTAATAGTTGGCTTTGAGGCCGGGCTCCCCCTCTTAGGGGGGCCATAACAGAATAACAGCTGTTCTGTTCTACGCCACATGGCAGCTCTGTGGATGTATGCGTCTAAGGCTCTGACTGGGCACATGCAGTTTAACTTCCTGTGACTGGGCTCCGCGAACGGAGGAGGATAGAACGCCTGCAGCGTTATCGGCTGCGGTGCTAGGGAGGGGACCTTCGGGACGTACCCGACCCTGGGATACAGAAAGGCTTTGGCCATCCCTGGGGCAAACTCTAGGTGAGAAGGGGCCACTGAGAGGGCCTGCAAGTCCCCTACTCTCTTGAGAGAGGTGAGTGTTAGTAGGAGCGCTGTCTTAATTGTGAGAACGCGATTCGTAGACTCCTCTATGGGCTCGAATGGAGGCTTGCATAGAGCTTCTAACACCACAGCCAGGTCCTAGTGGGGACCCTTGGTGTCACTCGAGGCCTCAGCCTGAGTGCACCGCGGAGGAACCATATGACCAAGGGCTCTCTACCTACTGAGAGGCCACCTAAAGGGGCGTGGTAGGCGCTTATGGCCGCCACGTATACCTTCAAGGTGGAGTGAGCTAGCCCTGCGGAGAGGCGAGACTGTAAGAACTCCAGAACTGTACCAACCGGGCAGTTGACTGGGTCTAGGTGGTGCTCGTGGCACCATCTCGCAAACAAGTTCCACTTAAGGCCATACAGTTTCCTCGTAGAGGGAGCTCTGGATTGGAGCAGGGTCTCAACAACCTCGGTTGAGAGACCCGCTCCTATGAGTTGTGCCCCCTCAGGGGCCACACCCATAACCTCCACTTCTCTGGGTGGGGGTGGCATATTGCGCCCCCAGCCTGAGACAGGAGGTCCCTCCTGACGGGAATCTCCCATGGAGAGCCATCGAGGAGAGATATTAGGTCCGAGAACCACACTCGGCCCGGCCAGTACGGGGCTACTAGTAACAGCCGTACTTGAAACCGGCGGACCCGTTCCAGAACTCCCGGGAGCAGAGCGATCGGGGGAAAGGCGTACAGACGAAGCCTCGGCCACGTCTGTGCCATGGCATCCAGCCCCAATGGAGCTGGAGGAACTAGAGAGTACCAGAGGGGACAGTGCGATGTCTCTCGAGTCGCAAACAGGTCCACCTGTGCCTGGCCAAACACTCTCCAGATCTGCTTCACCACCTCTGGGTGAAGCATCCATTCCCCGGGCCTCGGCCCCTGCCTCGACAGGACGTCTGCTCCCACATTCAGATGTCCAGGAATATGGACTGCTCTCAGGGAGAGGAGTTTCTCTTGCGACCAAAGGAGTATCCGGTACGCCAGCTTGTATAAGGGGCGTGAGCGGAGTCCTCCTTGATGGTTTATATAATAAACCACCGCAGTGCTGTCTGTGCGGACCAGCACATGACGGTTTCTTAGGTCTGGGAGAAAACTCTTCAGAGCCAGGAATACGGCCAGCATCTCTAAGCGGTTTATGTGCCACGAGAGATGGTGATCGCTCCATAGGCCTTGGGCTGAGCGGCCACTCATGACCACCCCCACCCGGTAAGGGAAGCGTCTGTCACTAGCGAGACGCGGCGACAAGGAGCTCCCAGAACCGGACCCTGAGAGAGGAACCAGGGTTTCCTCCACATGGCCAAGGCATGTAGGCATCGCCGCGTGACCTTGATCTTGTGGAGCGGGTTTCCCCTCGGGGAGAACCCCCTGGTCCTGAGCCACCACTGCAGTGGTCTCATGTGCAGCAGTCCAAAAGGTATCACGTTGGAAGCGGCTGCCATAAGACCTAACAGTACTTGGAACTGTTTGACAGTGAGTGACTGGCCTAGCTTGACCGCATTTACTGCAGTAAGTATGGAATTGATACGGGCAGGTGACATTCGTGCCTGCATGGTAGTCGAATCCCACACCACGCCTAAGTAAGTGGTCCTCTGTAGTGGAGAGTGCACACTTTTCTTGGCGTTGAGTCTCAACCCCAACTCTTTCATGTGAGCAAGAACAACACCTCGATGCTGAACCGCTAACTGCTCCGAGCTGGCTAGGATGAGCCAGTCGTCTATGTAGTTGAGTATGCGGATGCCCTGGAGTCGCAGTGGAGCCAGCGCAGCATCCACACACTTCGTGAAAGTTCGGGGAGAGAGAGCTAGGCCGAACGGAAGTACTCTGTATTGGTAAGCTTCGCCCCTGAAAGCGAACCTGAGATACTTCCTGTGTTGAAGAAGGATGGAGACGTGAAAGTATGCGTCTTTTAGATTTATCGTGACAAACCAGTCCTCGGACCTGATTTGTGTCACGACCTGTTTGACTGTAAGCATTTTGAACTTCAGTTTCTTGACTGAGCGGTTCAGAAGCCTGAGATCTAAAATGGGCCGAAGCCCCCCATCCTTCTTCGGAACAATGAAGTACCGGCTGTAGATCCCAGATTCCCTGTCTTGAGGAGGGACCACCTCGATGGCCTCCTTCCTCAGAAGAGTTTCTACTTCCTGTTCCATTACCAGACCCTGCTCGGGGCTTACTAATGTTGGAAATACCCCGCTGAAAGGTGGCGGCTTGGCGCCGAACTGAATAGCATAACCTTTCTCTACAGTACGCAGGACCCACATTGAAATATTTGGCAGTAGTTTCCACGCTGCCAGAAAGTTTACTAAGGGTACCAGCCTCTCGAGACTGGTGTCTGGATTTCCCCGAGGAACTAACTCGGAGGCCTGTAACAGCGAACTGGCAGGACACTCCTGAGCTAGCTCCTCTGAGGACCCCCGCAGGGGTTGCGAACTCTCCAGGGCCGCTACGTTTCCGGGCGGAACAGCTAGAGGATGTTCGCGGGAGATCGCCGCGCCCTGTAACACTGGCAGGGTTAGCTGACAAATCTCCTGAGGGCCCCGAGGGGGTTTGAAACCCGCACCTGGAGGTACGGTGCAAACCCCCTCGAGAGGGGCTGCCCTCAACGGCCCTGAACCACAACCGTCAGGGCCGCTTAGCCGAGGACTTCCTGGATTGGAGGACGACCCTCAGGTCAGGCCTCTTCCCCTTGGAAGCCCCCGACTTAGAGCGTCGCTTTCCGGGTCCCCTAGGCTGGGCCGGGGGAGCACGGGCGGAAACGCTCTGCTTTTGTGCCTCACGATGGGAGCTCGTACACGGCTGAGGCTGCTTCTTTGATGCAGCAGCCTCAGAGGAGAACACGCGGCGAGGAAGGAAAGTTCTGAACGCCGCCGCCTGCTTGTGGGCCTCCTGGTGCCTGGCGACAACCGTGTCGACCGAGGCACCAAAGAGGCCAGATGGTTGCAGGGGGGCGTCCAGAAGCGTGACCCTGTCCTTTTCTTTAACGTCGGACAGGGTCAGCCAGAGATGCCTCTCTGCGGCCACCAGGGCTGCCATAGACCGCCCCACAGCGCAGGCGGCCTCCTTGGTGGCGCGGAGAGCGAGATCTGCTGTTTTTGCATCTCTGTGACGCTCACTTCCTCGCCGCTGCTGAACTCCTTCAGCAGGTCAGCCTGGTAGGCTTGCAGGATGCCCATGGTGTGAAGGCAAGACCCTGCTTGACCTGCTGCCGTGTATGCCTTGTCCATCAGGCCAGATATAGTTTTAAGGGGCCTGGTGGGCAAGGACGGAGCCTTCAAGGACGACGCTGAGCCGGGTGACAGATAGCCCGCAAGCGTCTGTTCAACCCGTGGCATCGTCCTATAAACACTCTCCTCCGCCCCCCCCCCCACATTACCATAATTTTCAGCGGGGGAGAAGAGACGGGAGGAGTATGGCTTCTCCCACGATCTCGCTAGCTCTTTATGGAGATCGGGGAAGAAGGGAAGGCTCCGTTTTAGAGGTGCTGACTTTGTCCGCAGGAAGCGATCATCCAATCGGCTTCGCTGCGGCTCATGAGATTGTTGGTATTCTGCGGGCCATGAGATGTGAAGTTTGGCTACCGCATTTGTCAGCACCTCTACGAGCTCCTCATAGTTAGGCGAGCGTGATGGTGGTTGCGGCTCATCCAGGCTCTCCATCTCAACCTCCTCGGAGGAAGAGAGGAGAAACTCTGGAGCCTCCTCCCGGGGGGAAGAAACCGCAGTGCGGGCTTCCACATCCAGGAGGAGGTCGCTTGATCCGCTGAGTGAGGGCGGAGATAGGGGGTCACCCGTCTCCAAACCCTCCAGCAGATCAAGCTGCGAACCCCACGAGTGCAGCCGCCGCTCCGCCTCGGCGGAAGCGGGGCCAGACCCGCGGGGAACGCTGGTGAAAGCCCCCTCCTCGAAGAGGGCTTTCCGGGAGCGAAGCACCCGCACCGGAAGGCGTTCACAGTGCGGACAGTCAGCCTTTTCGAGGGCTGACTGTGCGTGCCCCGCTCCCAAGCAGACCACACATAGGCTGTGTGTATCCCCACCAACAATATAACGTTGGCAGGGAGGAACACACCGCCTATGTGTGCGCTTTGCCGCCACCAAACTCTCTTTTAAGGGTTGTTTAGAAGCCATTTACTCAAATAAAAGTTGTGCAAAACTGGCACGAAAAAACAGCAAATGGCTTGGACAGACACAAACATAGAGCACTCTGCTGAATGACAAAAGCTGCCGCGGGTTTCAAACGCACGTGCTTTATACTTCCTGGTCGATGACGTCACCGCGCCTGTGACGTCACTCCCGTCATTTCATTGGTTGTTAGACACAGTTCAGAGTGCGGCCCGCCAATGGCGTTCCTCATAGCGTTCCTGACGCGGCTCGAGTTCCCGGAAGGGAACTGCATTTTGGCTACTACTAAATTAAAGAGTTTAGGAGGAAGTGAATGTCAGTTTTGCGTATTTTACTACATTTTATAGGGTAAAGTCAAAGAGTAAAAAGGTAAATTAGAAAGTGACGGATTGTCATAAAAAACCACAGCGATGGCATCAAAGTGGTGACTTTCCACTTGTACGTGACTTTCAGGTTAATAAGGTAAAGGATATCCAAAGGGTCTCAGGTCAATTTAAGAGGTGACAGAATTTCGTAAATAGCCACGGCGATGGCGTCAAAGTGGTGATTTTCTTAAGGACCTCGAGGTGACGGAACTTTGTAAATAGCCACGGCGATGGCGTCAAAGTGGTGATATTCTCAAGGACCTTCCAAAGTTGAGACAAGTAAATGTATGTATGTCATCTGTGTTTGTAGAATAGAAAAGGCCTATATATATATATATATATATTTAAAAAAAAAAGTTTATTTTTGTAATAATAATTGTGTGAATATATGGATAGAGAATACGTAAAGAGAACTGTAGCGTTTGAATGAACTGGTACCATGAAAGTTCAAAGAACAAAAAAAAATTCCAAAAAAGTGGTTGTGTCGATTATTCGGACATCTTCCAGATTGTAGACGGTGTGATCCGAATCGCGAGACTCAACCGTTGATAAATAAGAAGTAAAAAATGGTAAGTAAAAAGTAAAAAAAACTTACAAAGAAAATTGGCAGAAGATAGATGAGATGGTAGGAAAGACAAAGAATTGTTGTGTTGGTCCCACCTAGCAAATATTCAACAATGGAAAGATGATAGTAAGGATACAGGCAAATTAGTGCAGTATATTAAAATGGATGAAAAAAGGGCGCATGGAGAATTAAAAGGGAAAAGGCAGGAAAGAGAGATATGTTCCAGGTGGTCAAGATCAGAATTAGATAAAACTATAAAAGAAAAAGAGGCTGAATTGAGAAAGTGGACCAGGGTGGCAGCCACTGCCATGGCATTGAGTAAATGTTCCACTGTTACTGAAAGGCCTCCCCCATATGTTCCTACCGCCCCTATGGCAACACAGATGCCTGTGTTCACTGTAGGTGAGGGAGAAGTTCACATTAAAGGAAAGGAAGTGCAGCAAATGCCAGTGCAAGAACAAACCAGCCAGAGTGCTCCCCCACCACAGTTTCTACAGCTGCAGCACCCCAGCCCTATTGGCAGACTGGTATCAGTCAACAATATGATCCTTATGATCCATACCCTGATTGGTCCCCAAACAACAGGGGCAGGGGAATGAGAAGAGGTATGGGAGTAAATTATAGGGGGAGGGGCGGGTCAGCTCCACCAGCTGAGGGCTGTTCATTTGTGGAGATTTGAGTCACTGGAAGGGCGAATGCCCATGGAAGGGACAACCTCCTGCAAGGGGATGGGTTCCTTTTAGAGGAGGGGCTCCAAGAAGGGGGGGAGCTGTCCCAAATGCACTCTCATGGCCTGCCAACCAACAGGTGCCTGGTCAATGCCCAGTCTGGGACCAGGCAGGTGATGCAGAGTTTTACTGACGAGGCCCACAGAGAACCAGCAGGGGGGTGAAGGCTGAGCCCTACCTACAGGTGCTGGAAAATAACAAGCCTATAAAAAGCCCTAGTGGACACTGGGGCTACTTTCTCCACTGTTACAGGGGGCACAGTGGAAGAAGGAGCACTTTCATCTGACACAGTGAGAGTGCGAGGGTTCTCTGGGGAATCAGAAAGGTGGCCACTAACGTCTCAGGTTACGTATATAACCCTAGTTCCCTGAGGGAACGAGACGCCGCGTCAGGAATGCTATGGGGAACGCCATTGGCGGGCAGCACTCTGAATCATGTCTACAACCAATGAACGACGGGAGTGACGTCACAGGCGCGGTGACATCAGCGACCAGGAAGTATAAAGCACGTGCGTTTGAAACCGGCGGCAGCTCTTTTAGGAATGAAGCGAGCGCCGCAGGGTGCGGGAATTATGGTCCGAGACACGGCGTCTTGTTCCCTCAGGGAACTAGGGTTACATACGTAACCTGAGACGTTCCCTTCCGGGAACTCGAGCCGCGTCAGGAACGCTATGGGGAACAAGACTACCAACGCCCCCATAATTTCCAAGCCCTGCGCAGTGTCTGCTCAACCAGGGTGGAAAAGTTGTGTCTGGTGGTTCTTGCCAGAGCACAGGAAGAGCCATTGTCTAGTATTCCACGGACAAGAGGGCAGTATGATCCTCGGCCCTCGGGCACACGAGGAAGGTAGTAGACCCCTGTCTGGTCGCCAGCCAGAGCAAGAGGTACTCCTCGGCCCTCAGGCGCACGAGGAGTCTTAGTCCTTTGTCTGGGAGTAGCCAGAACAAGAGGGACCGCAAAAACCATTGTCTAGTGTTCCACGGACAAGATGGTTTAAGTGGTCCTCGGCCCTCAGGCCCACGAGGACAGTGCACTCGACCTCAAGAGTGCTCCTCGGCCCTCAGGCTCACGAGGAGAAGGTAGTCCTTTGTCTGGGTTCCGCCAGAACAAGAGGGACTCAAGAACTCGGCCTGGTATTCCTGCCAGGACGCGAGGGGAATAAGCCATTGTCTAGTATTCCACGGACAAGAGGGCAATGTAATCCTCGGCCCTCAGGCACACGAGGAAACATCAGTAGGCCTCCGCCTGGTAGCCAGCCAGCGCAAGAGGTACTCCTCGGCCCTCGGGCGCACAAGGAGTCTTAGTCATTTGTCTGGGAGAAAGCCAGAACAAGAGGGACCGAAATACACTCGGTCTGGTGTCCTTGCCAGAACACGAGGGGAATAGGCCATTGTCTAGTATTCCACGGACAAGAGAGCAATATAAACCTCGGCCCTTAGGCACATGAGTAGGCCTCTGCTTGGTCGCCAGCCAATGCGAGAGGTACTCCTCGGCCCTCGGGCGCACGAGGAGTCTTAGTCCTTTGTCTGGGAGAAAGCCAGAGCAAGAGGGACTAAACAAACTCAGCCTGGTAACCCTACCAGGTCACGAGGGGTATGAGCTTTTGTCTAGTCTTCCACGGACAAAAGGCAGTGTGATCCTCGGCCCTCAGGTACACAAGGATGCAGAAATACTCCCCGGCCCTCAGGCACACGAGGAGGATACGGCGAAGAACGACTTCTCTTCTCTTAACAAAAAGAATGCGCCTTGAGAAGTCTCCTCCTGGCTAAGGAGGTGGCTGACTCTCTCAGACCTAGCCTGCTAGGTCGAGAGGACGAAGGAGCCTGGAGCGGCTCTGAGGTCGAGTTCATAGAACCTGACGAATGTCAGGGGCGAGGACCAACCTGCAGCATTGCAGATGTCCTGAATAGGGACACCTGCTGTCAGAGCTTTAGAGGCTGACAGGCCTCGTGTGGAGTGAGCCTTGACTCTCATCGGGGATGGGAGACCAGAGGACTCGTAGGCTGTAGAAATGGCATCTATGATCCATCTACTAATCGTGGGCTTTGAAGCCGGGCACCCCCTGTTTGGAGGGCCGAAACAGATAAACAGTTGTTCTGATCTACGCCACATGGCAGCTCTGTGGACGTAGGCGTCTAGTGCTCTGACTGGACACATGCAATTATACTTCCTGTGGTCAGGCTCCACGAATGGAGGAGGATAGAACGCCTGAAGCGTGATAGGCTGAGGTGCTAGGGACGGGACCTTTGGCACGTACCCGACTCTCGGGTAAAGAAAAGCTTTGGCCATCCCTGGGGCAAAGTCAATGTGCGAAGGGGCCACCGAAAGGGCCTGCAGGTCCCCAACTCTCTTGAGAGAGGTGAGAGCTAACAGAAGCGCTGTCTTTATGGTAAGCATACGATCTGTGATCTCCTCTATGGGCTCGAATAGAGGCTTGCATAGAGCTTCTAGCACCACGGCCAGGTCCCAAGTAGGGACCCTCGGTTTCACTCGAGGCCTCAACCTGAGTGCACCGCGGAGGAAACGAATGACTAAGGGGTCTCTGCCCACTGAAAGGCCACCGTGAGGGGCGTGGTAGGCAGATATAGCCGCCACGTACACCTTCAGGGTGGAGTGAGCTAGCCCTGCGGAAAGGCGAGTTTGTAGGAACTCCAGTACTGTACCAACCGGGCAGTTAACTGTGTCTGAGCGGTGTTCGCGACACCATCTAACAAACAGGTTCCACTTAAGGCCATAAAGTTTCCTCGTAGAGGGAGCTCTGGATTGGAGAAGGGTCTCAACAACCTCAGTTGAGAGACCCGCTCCTATGAGTTGTGCCCCCTCAGGGGCCACACCCATAACTTTCACCTCTCTGGGTGGGGGTGGCAGATCGCGCCCCCAGCCTGAGAGAGGATATCCCTCCTGACGGGAATCTCCCATGGAGAGCCGCCGAGGAGGGAGACTAGGTCCAAGAACCATACTCGGGCCGGCCAGTACGGGGCTACTAGCAACAGCCGCACTTGAAACCGGCGTACTCTTTCCAGAACTCCCGGGAGCAGAGCGATCGGGGGAAAGGCATACAGACGAAGCCTCGGCCACGTCTGTACCATAGCATCCAGTCCGAGAGGAGCTGGAGGAGCTAGAGAGTACCAGAGGGGACATTGCAATGTCTCTTGAGTCGCAAAGAGGTCCACCTGAGCCTGGCCAAACAATCTCCAGATTTGCTTCACTACTTCCGGGTGAAGCATCCATTCCCCGGGCCTCGGCCCCTGCCTCGACAGGACGTCTGCTCCCACATTCAGATGTCCAGGAATATGGACTGCTCTCAGGGAGAGGAGTTTTCCTTGAGACCACAGGAGGATCCGGTACGCCAGCTTGAATAAGGGGCGTGAGCGGAGACCTCCTTGATGGTTTATATAATAAACCACCGCAGTGCTGTCTGTACGGACTAGCACGTGACGGTTTCTTAGGTCTGGAAGGAAACTCCTCAGGGCCTGGAACACAGCCAACATCTCTAGGCAATTTATGTGCCATGAGAGGTGGTGATTGCTCCACAGGCCTTGGGCTGAGCAGCCACTTATGACCGCTCCCCATCCGGTAAGGGATGCATCTGTCGCTAGCGTGACGCGGCGACAAGGAGCTCCCAGAACCGGACCCTGAGAGAGGAACCAGGGTTTCTTCCACATGACCAAGGAACGTAGGCAGCGCCACATGACCTTGATCTTGCGGAACGGGTTTCCCCTCTGGGAGAACCCCCTGGTTTTGAGCCACCACTGCAGTGGTCTCATGTGCAGCAGTCCAAAAGGTATCATGTTGAAAGAGGCTGCCATAAGACCTAACAGTACTTGGAACTGTTTGACAGTGAGTGACAGGCCTAGCTTGACCGCATTTACTGCAGTAAGGATGGTCCCGATCCGAGCAGGTGACATTCGTGTCTGCATCGTGATCGAATCCCAAACTACACCTAGATAAGTGGTCATCTGTAATGGAGAAAGTACACTTTTCTTGGCGTTGAGTCTCAACCCCAACTCTTTCATGTGAGCGAGAACAACACCTCGATGTTGAACCGCTAACTGCACCGAGCTGTCCAGGATCAGCCAGTCGTCGATGTAGTTGAGTATGCGGATGCCCTGGAGTTGCAGAGGAGCCAGAGCAGCATCCACACACTTCGTGAAAGTTCGGGGTGAGAGAGCTAGGCCGAAAGGAAGCACTCTGTATTGGTAAGCTTCGTCCCTGAAAGCGAACCTGAGAAACTTCCTGTGTTGAGGAAGGATGGAGACGTGAAAGTATGCGTCTTTTAGATCTATCGTGACAAACCAGTCCTCGGACCTGATTTGTGACACGACATGCTTGATAGTAAGCATCCTGAACTTCAGTTTCCTGACTGAGTGGTTCAGTTGCCTGAGATCTAAAATGGGCCGAAGCCCTCCATCCTTCTTGGGAACAATGAAGTACTGGCTGTAGAACCCGGACTCTCTGTCTTGAGGAGGGACCACCTCGATGGCCTCCTTCCTCAGAAGAGTTTCTACTTCCTATTCCATTACCAGACCCTGCTCGGGGCTCACCAGAGTTGGGAATACCCCGCTGAAAGGTGGCAGTTTGGCGCCGAACTGAATGCAGTAACCTTGCTCTACAGTGCGCAGGACCCACATAGAGACATTCGGCAGTAGTTTCCACGCTGCCAGAAAGTCTACTAAGGGAACCAGCCTCTCGAGACTGGTTTCTGGATTTGTTTGAGGAACTAATTCGGAGACCTGTAACAGCGTACTGGCAGGATGCTCCTGAACTAGCTCCTCTGAAGACCCCCGTGGGGGTTGCGAACTCTCCAGGGCCGCTACGTTTCCGGGCGGAACAGCTAGAGAATGAAGTTCGCGGGAGATTGCCGCGCCCTGTAACACTGGCAGGGTTAGCTGACAAATCTCCTGAGGGCCCCGAGGGGGTTTGGTGACCATACACTGTGGTACAACACCAACCCCCACGAGAGGGGCTGCCCTCACCGGCCCTGGGGCACAACCGTCAGGGCCGTTTAGCCGAGGACCTCTTCGATTGGAGGACGACCCTCAGGTCAGGCCTCTTCTTCTTAGAGGCCCCCGGCTTAGAGTGTTGCTGACCCCGCCCTCTAGGCATAGCCGGAGGAGCACGGGCGGCAACGCTCTGTTTCTGTGCCCCCCTGTACGAGGAGCTCGTATACGGCTGAGGCTGCTCCCGTCCAGCAGCCTCTGAGGAGTAAATGCTGCGAGGAAGGTAGGTCTTGAACGCCGCCGCCTGCTTACGGGCCTCCTGGTGCCTGGCGACAACTGTGTCAACCAAGGCACCGAAGAGGCCAGAGGGATGCAGGGGGGCGTCCAAGAGCGTGACCCTGTCCTTTTCTTTGAGTTTGGACAGGGTCAGCCAGAGATGCCTCTCCGCGGCCACCAGGGCTGCCATAGACCGCCCCACAGCGCGGGCGGTCTCCTTGGTGGCGCGGAGAGCAAGATCAGCCGTACGGTGCATCTCAGTGATATTGACTTCCTCGCCCTCGTTAAACTCCTTCAGCAGGTCGGCTTGGTAGGCTTGAAGGATAGCCATAGTATGCAAGCATGAACCAGCCTGACCTGCTGCCGTGTACGCCTTGCCCATCAAGCCGGATGTTAGTTTGAGTGGCTTGGTGGGCAAGGACGGAGCCTTCAAAGACGATGCCGAGCCGGGTGACAGATAGCCCGCAAGCATCTGTTCAACCCGTGGCATCGTCTTGTATCCACACTCCTCCGCACCCCCACATTACCATAATTCTCAGCGGGGTTATAGAGGCGGAAGGAGTACGGCTTCTCCCATGATCTAGACAGTTCTTTATGTAGATCAGGGAAGAAGGAAAGGCTCCGTTTGGGGGGTGCTGACTTTGTCCGCAGGAAGCGATCATCTAGTCTGCTTCGCTGCGGCTCATGTTGTTGCTCAGCGGGCCAAGAGATGTTTAATTTGGCTACCGCACTAGTCAGCACCTCCACTAGCTCCTCGTAGTGAGGCAAACGGGGGGGCGGTTGGGGTTCTTCCAGGCTTTCAACATCAACCTCCTCGGAGGAAGATATGAGAAGCTCTGAAATCTCCTCCCGGGGGGAAGTAACTGCAGTGCGGGCTTCCACATCCAGGACGAGATCGCTCGAACCGCTGAGTGAGGGAGAAGATAGGGGGTTACCAGTCTCCATACCCTCCAGCAGATCGAGCTGCGAACCCCACGAGTGCAGCTGCCGCTCCGCCTCGGCGGAAGCGGGGCCAGACCCGCGGGGAACGCTGGTGAAAGCCCCCTCCTCGAAGAGGGCTTTCCGGGAACGGAGCACCCGCAGTGGAAGACGCTCACACTGCGGACAGTCAGCCTTTTCGAGGGCTGACTGTGCGTGCTCCGCTCCCAAGCACACCACGCATAGACTGTGTGTATCCCCACCAACAATAAAGCGTTGGCAGGGAGGGACATACAGAGAGGGTCTATAACTTTTTCCCTTGGTTGCTTTCATAACTGCTCAAAAGAAAGGTGTGCAAACTGGCACGAAAAAACAGCAGTATGAATTTCAGACAGACAGACACAGAGCGCTCTCGCTGAATGACAAAAGCTGCCACCGGTTTCAAACGCACGTGCTTTATACTTCCTGGTCGCTGACGTCACCGCGCCTGTGACGTCACTCCCGCTGTTCATTGGTTGTAGACATGATTCAGAGTGCTGCCCGCCAATGGCGTTCCCCATAGCGTTCCTGACGCGGCTTGAGTTCCCGGAAGGGAACTAAGCCTATTCTTGTACTACACAGGTGCACCATCACCCTGGTTGGGGAAGGACATTTCAGTAAAATTGGGGATAAGCATTTTTTTTGTAGTTCAAGATGGCACAATTCAGAATGGCTCCACTGGAGGGGGGCTGGTACAAGGGGACACAGGACAATGGGTTCTAGAAAAGGTGGTGGAAAAAGGGGCAGATATTTATTGGCTATTGCTAACTACACCAGACATGCCAGACGTTACCAAAATTGTACAGAAATGGACATCATGGATGCCCTCAAAATTTTCACTGTCAGCCCGGTTGATCTGTTGCATTGCACTCTATAATATGACAGGGAGGGAGATGAGGTATCTATGGAAGAATTTCAGAAAGAGGCAGGGATGAAAATGGACTTTTGAGGCAGAACAGGAATTCATAACACTAAAAACTGATTTGGCCAAAGCTGCAGAACTGCAAACCCCAGATTATTCTGTACCATTCCATTTAGACGTCAGTGAAAAAGGGATGAGTGTGGGTGGGGTGCTATTTCAAAAACAACACCAGCAGTGCAGGGTTTTGTCATATGTGAGCGCCCCTTTTGGACCCAATTGAAAGTAAACAACCCCCTTGTGTGAGATTTGTAGCAGGATTGGCTAAAATTATAAAAAAAAACTAAACATATTGTTGTGGGTCACATTAGTAGTGCTATCTAATCACTAGGTGGGGTCTTTCATATCTTCCTCTGCTTTCACTTTTTCGGCTGTGAGACAACAAAAGCTGTTGAAAACAGTCACTGCTCCGAATATCACTCATGACCACAAGGGTATAAATATGGCAGATTTGATTGGGGAGGGGGAGCCACATGACTGTTTTCCACTAGTAGAGAGGGACAACAAAATTAGGGAGAACATGGGAGGGATACCATTGACAGGTAACGTGATGGGACTTTTTCTGTGATGGATGCTGTTTCCGGAGAGCTGATGGCAGCTTGTCAGCAGGATATGCTGTGGTTAAAAGGCCAGATGTAGGGTTTGACACAGTGGTTTGTGAGGTCATGGGTGACCACCCCTCAGCCCAAAGAGCCGAACTACGGGCTCTGATCTGCGCTCTAAAATTAGCTATAGGTCAAAGGGTAAATGTTTATTCAACAGGGAAGCCAATTAAACATGTACAAGAAGCCACTGAGCTATTGTAAGCAATACATTTTCCAAATGAATTAGCTATCATAAAATGTGCAGCACACACAGGGGGTGGAACTTTGTAGCGTTGGGTAACGCTGCAGCTGATGCAGCAGCTAAGAGGGCTGCTGGCTACACTGACAGTCAAATGCTTTTAACAACGAGCGATGAGCAGACCTTATTGGCTCCAGAAATAACGGTTCAATATGTGAAAGCACAGCAATTGGCTGCATCTCCAGAGGAACGCACTTCCTGGTTGGGTAAGGGGGGTATAAAAGATGGGGAGGGAATTTGGAGGGGTTAAAAAATGGTAAACTGGTACTACCAGCTTTGACAGCTGTGTCAGTACTGTCAGAAGCTGAGTCTGAGTCAAAGTGGGGAAAAAGACATTCATACAAGCGTATGAATTTGACTTTGAAACAAAATTGGCTAAAATATGTTCTGATACAGGGATGAATTGGCTTACTGCTATTGCAATTGGTTTGATGTAAGTACCTTGCTCTATTAATAGCACAACTGGTTTAACACATTTTGAACTGTTGACAGGATGACAATTTCCTGGGCCATGGGCTCCTTTCAGTAAGGAGGCTGGAAAGCTTCCACATGGGGACTACTATGACAAAGTAAGGGCGGTAATTAACATATTTTCTCCCCAGAACCCCACCTCTTCACAGGACTGGCAGCAGGTGACTGAGGCCCTTCAGGATCAGTGGGTAAGACTGAAATTGATGAAACGAAAATGGCTGTCTCCTAGATGGTCAGAGCCCATGAAGGTCACTGCAAGGACCTCACATTGTGTTCAACTGGCGGGTAAGGGAAAAACTTGGTATCATTTGTCATCTTGTGTGAGCTGTGATCCTCCTTCCAGGTCACTGCAGGAAACCAGAGTTGACCTGCGAGCAGGTCAAAGAGAGGGTGAGCAGAAAAGAACACAACAGAAGAATCAGCTCAACCCTTAGAAGCCAACACAGGGACACAAAATTATCAAAAAGACACTTTTACTGTTCTAGAGAGGGTGGGAGACCTGCTAAAAATTAGCAAAGACATTCCAATTGCACACTGCATTAGCGCTGACTATGCACTAGGGGTGGGTGTAGCAAAGCAAATAAGACACAAATACGGGGTAGAACAGTTGCAGAAACATATTAGCGTCCCGGGTCAGTGTGTGCTGTCCACACACAGCAAGAAACGTCTGGGTTACGTAGGTAACCCTCGTTCCCTGAAGGAGGGAACGGAGACGTTACATGGGAATTCGCTTAGAATCCAATCATATCTGAGCCTTATACAAAAGGCCAATGAAAATTGGCGAGTGGCATTTGCATGACGCGCCACGGCCCATACATACGGGTATAAATAGCGACGTCATGCGCCAGTCAGACAGGTTCTTCGCTGAGGAGCCGGGTTGAGCGCGACGACAGGGACGTGGCAGGGGATGTAACGTCTCCGTTCCCTCCTTCAGGGAACGAGGGTTACCTACGTAACCCAGACGTTCCCCTTCAGTCGAATCACTTCGACGTTACATGGGAACTGACCCTATGGAACAAGCCACTTCCCTGCGCCGCGTTACGCAACGACCACGTGCCGGCAGGCGGACGTGTCAACAGGCGGACGTGTCAACAGGCGGACGTTAACGTAACCTTCCCAACGCCCTGGGGCCCGAGAAGGGGGGTCCCCAGGGATGCCAGAAACTGAAGCAGGGGTTGGGGGGGCGGAGACATGAATTCTGTCCATGTGAAAATAAGAAATTCAATATATCCATAAGGGGTTTAGGGATATACGAGGAAAACAGAGGCCTTCTGGTTGACCCCTGGAAATATATGGAAAAGATAGCCACGGCCTGCGGGGCGAAGGAGACCCGGCAGGAGCACAGTCAAGAGCTACTCCGCATCTAGCCCAGACTGCGGGGCATGGAGGACCCAGGTTCGCCGGAGGGAACATACTGGGAGATGGCGCACGGATCCACGAGGGAAATGGCGCAGCAAGCCGACACTAGCCGTCCTCTCAGTCACCTGTCAGAACTCGGGAGGAAACGGCCTCTAAGCGAAGGTTGTAAAACCTGGCGAAGGTATTCGGTGTCGCCCAGCCGGCAGCTCTGCAGATGTCCGCTAATGAGGCGCCATGTGCCAACGCATAGGAAGATGCAACACTCCGTGTGGAGTGGGCATGCAAACCTAAGGGGCAAGGCTCTCCCTGATATAAGTAGGACAGGGAGATGGCTTCTACCACCCAATGCGCCAACCTCTGCTTGGAGACAGCATTTCCTTTCTGCTGACCTCCGAAGCAGACAAAGAGCTGCTCAGTGCGTCTGAAGTGCCGAGTGCGGTCTACGTAAGTGCGCAGAGCACGGACTGGACACAACGATGCTATAGCTGGGTCTGCCTCCTCCAAGGGCAGAGCTTGCAGGTTCACCACCTGATCGCGGAAAGGCGTGGTGGGAACCTTGGGCACATAACCGGGCCGGGGTCTCAGGATGACGTGAGGATCGCCGGGCCCGAACTCAAGGCACGCTTCGTCGACAGAGAAAGCTTGTAGATCCCCCACCCTCTTGATGGAGGCCAACGCGGTCAGGAGCGCTGTCTTTAAAGACAGAAATTTAAGCTCAACTGAGGCGAGGGGCTCAAAGGGAGGTCCCCGCAGGCCCTGGAGGGCGACGGAGAGGTCCCAAGAGGGTATGAGACGCGGTCTGGGAGGGTTAATCCTCCTAGCGCCTCTGAGGAATCTCACGACCAGAGGGTGCTTACCTAGGGATGATCCATCCACTGCATCGTGATGTGCGGCGATAGCGGCAACATACACTTTGAGAGTCGAAGGGGACAGCCTGCGCTCCAACTTCTCTTGCAGGAAGGAAAGCACTACTGCAATCGTGCATCTCTGTGGGTCTTGTCCTCGTGAGGAACACCAGTCGACGAACAGACCCCACCTCAGTGCGTACGCCTGCCTTGTAGAGGGGGCTCGGGACTGAGTGATGGTCTCTATCACGGCCTGAGGAAGGCCGGCGAGGTCTGTAGCGTCCCGTCCAGGAGCCAGACGTGCAGGTTCCATAGATCGGGACGCGGGTGCCAGATTGTGCCCATCCCCTGAGAAAGAAGGTCCTTCCTCAAAGGGATTTTCCAGGGAGGGGCTGCCGCGAGGGAAATGAGTTCTGGGAACCAGGTCCTGGCAGGCCAGTATGGGGCGACCAGGAGAACCTGCTCCTCGTCCTCCCTGATCTTGCACAGGGTCTGTGCAAGGAGGCTCACTGGGGGAAAGGCGTACTTGGGCCCCGGAGGCCAGCTGTGAGCCAGAGCGTCCCTGCCGAGGGATACCTCGTTGAGGGAGAAGAACTGCTGGCAGTGGGAGGATTCGGGGGAGGCAAACAGATCTATCTGGGCCTCCCCGAAATGGCTCCAAATCAGCTGGACAGTCTCGGGGTGGAGTCGCCATTCTCCAGGGAGGGTGGACTGCCGTGAGAGCTGATCGGCTGCACGGTTGAGTTCCCCCGGAATGTGAATGGCTCGTAGCGATCTCAGCCACGTTTGACTCCAGAGGAGCAGACGGCGGGCGAGTTGTGACAAGCTACGGGAGCGGAGGCCGCCCTGGCGGTTGATGTAGGCCACAGTCGCAGTGCTGTCGGTACGCACAAGCACGTGCTTCTGACGCAACGTCGGTCGGAAGCGACGAAGGGCCAGAAGCACAGCCAGCAACTCGAGGCAATTGATGTGCCACTGCAGTCGAGGTCCTGTCCAGGAGCCCGAAGCTGCTTGCCCGTTGCACACAGCACCCCAACCCGTGGTGGAGGCATCCGTGTAAACCACGATGTGCCTGGACACCTGCCCCAGGGGTACTCCGGCCTGGAGAAAGGCAGGGTCTGACCACGGGCTGAATAGGCGGCGACACTACGGGGAAACGCCAATCCGGAGTGTGCCACGGTGCCATGCCCGTCTCGGGACTCGGTCGTGTAGCCAGTGCTGAAGCGGTCTCATATGAAGCAAGCCCAGCGGCGTGACCGCGGCTGCAGCTGCCATATGCCCCAGGAGCCTCTGAAAAGTTTTTAGAGGAACCGCTGTCTTGTGTCTGAATAACTCTAGACATCTGAGCACCGACTGAGCGCGCTCGTTGGTGAGGCGGGCTGTCATGGAGACCGAGTCCAGCTCCACAGCGAGAAAAGAGATCCTCTGCACTGGGGAGAGTTTGCTCTTTTCTCGGTTGACCTGAAGGCCCAGACGGCTGAGGTGCTGAAGCACCAGGTCCCTCTGGTCGCATAGCGCCTCTCGAGAGTGGGCTAGCAGAAGCCAATCATCGAGATAGTTGAGGATGCGGAAACCTGACAGCCAAAGAGGGGCCAGGGCCGCTTCCGCAACTTTGGTGAAAACGCGAGGAGAGAGGGACAGGCCGAATGGGAGAACTTTGTACTGGTATGCTCGACCCTCGAACGCAAACCGAAGAAAGGGCCTGTGGCGAGGAAGAATCGAGACATGAAAGTACGCGTCCTTCAGGTCGATGGCTGCAAACCAATCCTGGGGACGAATGCATGAGAGCATGTGCTTCGTCGTAAGCATCTTGAACGGCAGCCTGAGAAGGGACCGATTCAGGACTCTGAGATCCAGGATGGGTCTTAACCCACCACTCTTTTTGGGCACGATGAAGTAGGGACTGTAAAACCCTGACCTCATCTCGGCTGGAGGGACAAGCTCGATCGCATCCTTCGCCAGTAGGACTGCGACCTCTGCACGCAGGACAGCGGCGTGGGTGTCTGAGTGGACACGGGTGTGAAGGACACCTCTGTACCTGGGCGGAGCTTTGGCGAACTGAATCGCATAGCCGAGACGTACCGTCCGTATCAACCACCGCGAGGGGCTGGGAAGCTGAAGCCAGGCTCCCAAGCGCCTCGACAGGGGTGTCAAGGGAACGTTGACCGACATGACCGTGGTGGGGCAGCCTGGGGGGGGAACAGGGAGGGGAGACAAGCTGCTCTGAGCAGGGCCTACCTTCTTCCCAGGTTCCCGCGCTGGCGACAGACAGCTCCGTATCCGGCTCCGAGAGGGCATCCTGGTGCCGCCCGGAACGGGAACACGGGGCCGAGGCCCCGGAGGTGAAGGAAATTGCTCTTTTATTGAAGTTGTGGGTACCGCCGACCCGTGGGCCGGCGGCAGCGTTAAAGTGCACAACAACCCCCGGCCCTCCACCGGGAGCGGGGACGTAGATGTTCTCGTCCCCTGAAGAACAAACTTCTCCACCTCCGGGTTGCCCGCGTCAGGGACGTTTCGCGGCTCTTTTGCGGGTGTTCTTTGCAGGTCCCTGAGAGGCGGGCGGCGCCCCGCCCCCGCGGCCGGCTCGACGTCGGGCCGTCTCCTTCTTGGGTTCAGCAGGCGACGGAGCAGGTTTGGTGGGGGCCACGGGGGGGCGCCCTCGGCGACGAGCTGAGGGAGGCTGAGCCACCGGCGGCGGGATGGGTTTGGACTCGCGGCGGGGCAGGATGTGTTGGATGGCCTCCCTCTGCTTCTGGACTGCCGAGAACTGCTGGGCAAAGTCCTCGACAGTGTCGCCGAACAGGCCACTCTGGGAGATAGGAGCGTCAAGAAAGCGAGCCTTGTCGACGTCTGCCATCTGGGCCAGAGTGAGCCATAGGTGGCGCTCCTGGACCACGGCTGTGGACATCACCTGACCAAGGGAACGCACCGTGACCTTCGTTGCCCGTAGGGCGAAGTCGGTGGCGGCGCGGAGTTCTTCCATAGCCCCCTGGTCGGGACCACCCTCGTGCAGCTGTTTCAGGGCCTGGGCCTGATATACTTGAAGGATCGCCATAGCATGCAGGGCGGTGGCGGCCTGTCCAGCGGCGTGGTAAACGCGGCCCGCAAGAGCGGACGAGCGCTCGCACGCCCTGGACGGGAGATGCAGACGATCCCTCCAGGTGGCAGCGCCGCGTGGGCACAAGTGCACCGCCACAGCGCGCTCAACCCGGGGAATCGCTGCATACCCCCTGGCCGCCCCGCCATCGAGGGTGGCGAGGGGAGAGGAGCTGGGGCGGGGCCGTGATGAAAAAGGGGCCCGCCAGGATCTTGTCAGCTCCTTGTGCACCTCCGGGAAGAATGGGACCGAGGGAGGGCGAGGTGGAGCCGCGGGGGCCCTCCCCAGGAACCAATCATCCAGCCTAGAAGGATCGGCCGGGGGCGCCTGGGGCACCTCCAAACCGATCCCCCTGGCGGCCCGGAGAAGCATAGTCGACAGCTCGGCGTCCACCTCAGACGGAGCGGCCACCTCTGCAGGGGGTTGCGCCGCCGAAGCGTCCGCCTCACCGACCGACTCTCCCTCTGATGCTGCGGTCGACATCTCATCCTCCGCAGGAGCACCGAAGGAGACGCTCAGCCCGCTGGGCGGGGAAGCGTACTGCTCCGGGAACTCGACGGGACCATGCTGTGTGACGGAAGACCGCAGGGCTTTCTGGGCCGGCGGTGCGTTCTGCACGGTGACTGTTAAGTCCCCCCCGCGTCTCGCCGCGGTGGCCGAAAAGCATTGGCGGCTTAACGACGGACCGCGGGAGGAAGACGGGGGGAGCCGCCTCGCGAACGAGCGGCGGGACTTCAGCATGGTCATGGTCATGCATTCGCAATGAATGCATTCACCATCCATGAACGCTGCCTCAGCGTGCTCACTCCCCAAACACGTGAGGCAGTGATCATGTCCGTCCGCAGGAGGGAGGAAACTACCGCATCCTGAAGCGCACGGCCGAAAAGCCATTCTGAAAAGAACGTCTTTTTCAGCCGTGAGAAATTGCTCTTTTAGCTCCTGGTCTGCCCAGGGAAAAAGCCGCGGGGCGGCTGTGCACTCAACGGGACTCTCTCGCTGGTAAGCAGTGCGGCTGTAATGGCCGTGAAAACGGCAGCCCGCAGGAGATCGCTGACGGCTGCCAAGGATAAGCTCTTTTAGTTTCACTTTGCAGCACGTCAGGAGAGAGAGCAGGAACTCTTTTGAAGAACTCTTGAAGATTTCTAGATGTCTCACAGAGAGAAACAGCAGGCTCAACATCAGAAAGGATCTGAAGCGAAGAAGCTGTCTGACTGGCGCATGACGTCGCTATTTATACCCGTATGTACGGGGCGTGGCGCGTCATGCAAATGCCACTCGCCAATTTTCATTGGCCTTTTGTATAAGGCTCAGATATGATTGGATTCTAAGCGAATTCCCATGTAACGTCGAAGTGATTCGACTGAAGGGGAACAGATATTTCACCTGGTTACTAAGTGGTGGTGCCGGGACCTGCCCACGTACAAACACTTAGGAGATAGCCTAGAAAAGCTCAAGGAGCTGTGCAAGAAAAACAAAATACAGGTGTTGGCTATACCAAAATTGGGCTGCGGGTTGGACAGGTTAGACTACATCAAAGTCAAGGAAATAATTGAAAGTGTGTTCACAGATGGGGACATACAAATAATTGTACTGAGCAGAGATGTATTTTAAAAAAACACTAATAGTGGGATTGGGGTGTGTTGTGGGGATACTACTATGCATATTATTGGGAAAGAAGGAAATGGAAATAGCTAAGAGACGAGTGACAGAAGGGGGGTACTGGGGGAGCAAAGCTGACTTTAACAAGAGAAAAGGGGAAGGATGGCTTATGGGAATTTGATCTATGTCAGGTGATAAATCCCGGTGGTCAAAGATCTCACAAAGCCAGGTAAAGTTATTAGAAGTACCGATTATAACACTCTCACCCCGCATGACATAGTTACAATGGAAACAGGGTATAAAGAGACACATTTATGGATTGATTGGTTACATGGGAGTGCAGCTGAATTGAAACTGAGTGGTTGTCTGGCTTGTGCTGCGGCCAGACCTGAACTTAAAACCGAGCCAGCACCCCTGCATCCTGAGGACAAATGGGGTTACAAGTGTATTTTGAACATGACAAAAATGGCAGAACCAAAGAATTGCTCTGAACTGACCAAACTTTATCCTACTACCACTAATCTCACTTCTGTAGGGGCTGCACATAGGGTAAGAGAGGGAAATTATACCTGTTTCAATTTCACTTCCTCTGGAAACGATAAGCTGAATAGTAGGGAACTTCAGAGTGTCATTGTGCACGGTAATCCATCAAAGGGGGCAGGACATGGTGGGATTATGGGCTAGAGCAGGTCTGTATTGTGCATGTGGTACAGGTGTGATGATAGTTAGGCCCACAGAAATAACAGAAGGATTGTGCGCTATGGTGAGGATGGCTGTCCCTTTAAATTTGATTGTAAACAGGTGGAAGCATGTTGAGAGCAATCTGGTTAGGAGAAAAGAGAACCTCCCCGGTACCAGATGCTTTTGCTGACAGATGAGGGTGCATATGATGATGAGGAGGAAGAAGTATGATCTCTTTCAGAGATCAAGAGAGGGAATTGTAGAAAATACTTTTTCTAAATGCTTTTTTAAATGCTTTCTAAATGCTTAGAAGGCTTGGAACAGCTAATGATCGAAAGCATACAACATCATCTGTGAAACAGGGTGGAGTGTGATGGCTTCCAGTGGCACTGGGTTACTGGTATTTATTAATGACGTGACAGAGGACAGAAGCAGCCAGAAGAATTCTGAAGTGTATAAGAGTATATGGTCTGCCTAAATTCAGTCAAATGGAGCAAAGTTGATTAGGCAGCGCTTGGTACACTCTAAAAAGTGAACTTGGGTGTAAGTTGTGTAGAGAATTTTGGTTAGCTCAAAGAATTTAAGATGATCAATATATGTGTGTATATGCATGAGACTGTTTCTCTCATCACATATACACTGCAAACTCCACCAGGTCTTATGACCAATGAATAGGATGAAATGAGTTATTTAAAACATACATTTCAGTCAGGGAAAGTAGTTTAACTCACAGGAAATCGTGTATAATAATCATCATTAAATATACGCAATTTCCAGTTTCTGATCAGTAACAGTAATAACGATATCGACTGGTTTCTTTGTCCAGCAAATTGTTCAGTGATACCCATTACTCTGACGTTGGCCCGTCGTCACGGCAACGCATTTTTACTAACCAGAACGGAGTTAAAACAATTGAACAGAATAGGGCTTAAGGCGAGACACGGCAGGCAAAAACATCGTTTTTTTTTTATTGGTCAATTTTGAGATTTTTGGATATTTGTCTTCAATAACATGTCTTCTTTTAGACTTGTGGTGAAAAAAAGTCCGAAATACACATTTAGGTCTTTATTTTACTGCACTTTGTCTGTTTGCGTCTGTAGATTTCTCATAAATTCAACAAAAGTTGGCGTTCTAAATCAACATGCTGCTCCACGATCTCTGTCTGTACCCAGTCATCACGTACACTGCTGGAAAGCTCTCTCTCTTCTGTGCAATGCTGTCGGATCCAAATATGGTTATTTCCTTTTTATCAGCAACCAATCGTGAAAGTAAAAGAGGGGATTTAACTCTAAATGCGCAATCTCATTGGCTGAAGATAATTTCTGACAACGTGATTCGTTCAGAATCGTCACATGGTATGCTTTGACGCTTCCTTGTTTGGTTTAGCTTTCCGCGGTATCTTTTGAGTGAATGAATGAAAATAACTTCGCGTCAATCATCGAAAAGAGTACAGCAGTTGTCACTTGCAAGGGGGAAAATGAAAATTAGTAATGGATTACATGGTGAAATTCCCTCGGGAAGCGCATCTGAACGTAAGCTGTCGATGGGAACCCAGGGTGGTTTAGATATAAGCCAATCTATAAATAAAGTGCACTCTACACAACAGTGGCTGCTTGTTCATGTATTTGTCGTTCTCTGTGGTTAGTTGAAGGTCTTATTTGGCAATGTTGTTTTATTCAGTTTACATTGTTATAAATAATTACTTGGCCAGTTGTTTTGCTTGTTAGCAATGTTTTCATATAAAAATGTGTGGAATTTTTACAATATAAATCTTTAAAGCCCATTTTCTCAAAATGACTTTTCTCTCATACTCCAAGTCCGAAATCTCCACTTCAGTAGCACCTATATACACCAAACTTTCCAGTCTTGTACCTAGTAATATTATGAAGACTATTACAGAGGGATTTGTAAATATATTATTCCTAGCCTGATTTATATAACATTTTATTCCAAAAAACATGGCGAAAATACATTTTTTAAGGCTATTGACAGTATATTCTGATTTACAGGATAACAAAAGTGGATATCCATAAATCCCTCTGTAATTTTTTTCCCATCTAATATGTGAACACAATGAAAAAAGAATTTTGAACCTGGCTTTATCCAATTCTGAGATTTCGTTTTTTAAAATATAGGCAAATTAGCGCATATTTACTTAGATAATGCCTAATTTGCATATTTAAACATAAAATTACAAAAACATTGTAATACATTTTTTTCTCATCTTAATGTAGGTAATCAACTGAGAAAGTTTCATGGTGATATCTGCTAGTTAAAAATTTTACCCTATTCACCTGTAGTGTCTCGCCTTAAGGTAGCAATATGAGATCGAAACAGTTTAAGTGACTTTGTAATGTAAGCATTCAGCACAGAGAATCATTATATGTGAATATATGGTTGTTTATTAAACTATTCTACTTACAAACGATCGCACATAGACAAACGTACATAAAACACAAATAGACAGAGAACGCGTGAGAGAGAGAGAGTAAGAGAGAGAGAGAGAGAGAGAGAGAGAGAGAGAGTAAAAGAGAGAGAGACAGAAAGTGAGTTTGCAAAGGGACAGGAATGAAACGGTTCTGAACATCCTGAAATCGTTTCTTTTATAAAACGCCTTAAACGCAGCTATCTACGTTTGTAGAAGGGACGGATACTTGCAAACTTGTTGTTGTTGTGCATTGGTTCCGTATGTGTTCAGTTCAGAAAGTCCTTTCCAGTTCCTTGAGAGTATTGCAGGCCTCATCATCTCCTCTGCTAGGTGAGACCCCCCCCCCCATGGATCTGGGGGTAGGTGCGGGTGACGTGTCTTTGTGTCCCGAAGGCAAGAGCAAGAGAGAGAGATGAGGGAAGGTTTATAAACCTGTAGGTTGTTCACGCCCACAGTTGGACCTTGTCCAATCCGGTTGATCTGAGTTTTGGAGGGAAGATTGAAAGTCTTTGTCTCTCAAAATGTGGAAGCTGATTGGTTGTTTGGCCACAAAACTTTCAAAAGTTCAATAATACATATAAAGCAAGGAGTTATTAAGATGCCACAAACATTAACATTTAGGGAATAATAAATGCTGCTCATAGACACCAAACATGATCTATGAATCTTCTCGGTTGACTGAGTGATTCTAAATGTGAGTCTTAGCATGCACAATAATTCACCTATTGCGGATTAATGTTTGAGGCCGACATACATAACAGAAACAACAATATAAGAAAAGGTAACACATTGATACGTGTACATTTCTATATAACTGTATGTGGGACTGCATGTCTGAATAAGGAAAGTCTATCTTTCCCTGCATTCCTGTAGGAGTCTTATCTTGATGGTGGGGGGATGAGCTGGATAGTGACCAGAGGTCTGGCTCATAGCACATAGGTGTTAATCATGGGGGAGAAGTCATTTAAGGAATATAACTAGTTATTTCATGTCTGATGGGCTCCAGGCACTACATATCCCCTCTTTCGAACGTTGTTGTCCGTCCCAACAGACAACAGCGAGCGACGTCAAAGGTGCGGAACAATCAGGCATGCACCCGGCACTCCTGGCTGGAAGAGAGAGGTGGCTCTCTGGAGGTTGGTGCTTCAAGGAGTGGCTGTGGTGCCGTGGTCGACGTGATCAGGTGTGATAATATAGACAGTGGCAAGGTATGGGTCCTCGAGCTTTGTGCAGCAGGTGTCGAGGCACTGTCACTTGTCATCCTGACCCAGGTTGGTCTGTGTCAGGTGGTTGTTATCTAGTATCTGTGGTCCCTGCAGTCTGGAATCGCTGGTTGGACTCTCACTTGTGAGAGGGCAGGTGCATGTAGTTCCAGGGTTCGCAGAGAATTGTCGTAAAGATTTTGTAGTGTAAAGAAGTTTCCGACTGACCCGGTTAGGGTGCAGGAGGGCAGCAGGTGTCTGTTATCCCGCTGTTTTGCTCAAATGTCATCAGGCGTCTGATGTTGGGGGTGTCGACACTGACTTGAGCGGGTCTGAGTGGTGTTGGTAGGGGTTTTGCTGTTGGGCCTGTGGGCCCGTTGCTCCATTCAACATTGTCTGGCTGCTCCTGAGGTGTCGGCTGGTCTTATGGGATGCTTTTTCCTTTTAGGAAGTCTAATGCGGTGTTGCGTTGGGCAAGGAGTCAGAAGTTTATCTTTCAGTACTTCTCAGTGGAGTTTCATTCAAGGAGCTCTTTGTTAGCATCAGAAACTCTGTTCTGGAAAAGCAGGCGTGTCCAGCTGTCCTTGTGGGTGTCGGTTAATTTTGGTACTCGGAGACTTGCAGGTTCAGTTCATTTACCTCCTGTCTGAGGCCCTTGAGGGTGTGGGCCAAGGAGAAGATGATGCTGCTCAGCTCCTGGTTGTCCAGGCTGGATGTGAGTTGTCCATTTGTCGCAGTCCTGCTGTTCCTTTCTCTGCCATTGCAGGCCGTTGGCTGCTTTAGGCTGAAGGATGCCGTTCTCTGTACTCTGCTGAGTCTCCAGTTGGTCCTGGTGAGTGGCAGGGCTGGATGTCCGAGACACGCTGGTTCACAGTTCCTATTGTGAATCTCGCTGGCTGCGGCATGCTTTTGGCTTCCTGCGCTCTTTGGATGCAGGTGTCGCACTCGGGCATGTTTCACTGAAGTACTGGTGAGCAATGTAGGTGGTGACAAGGGTGGTCTCTTAGTTGACACGGGTGTCGTTTCTGGTGCCATCTGGTGGTAAACGTTCACAGATGTTTCTCGTCGACTTGCTGTTTTGCATCGTAGAGAGGCTGTGTCGTTTGAAATCTGCTGGTTTCGAGCTGGCATCAAACTTAGCATATTCTGATGTCCTCTGTTACTGCATGCTTGGCAGTGCGCCACTTTTGCGTTGGTAGTGGCTTTGGTACTCTGGTGTATTCTGCACGGTGCATCTTGGGCATACATCAGCAATGACCTCCCTTTGTTCCTGGAAAGCTGGGAGCTGTGGCGGTGTTTGGTTATCAGGAACAAATGTGAGGATGTGTCATCTAGATGCGGCATGTGTGTGACATCACTGAGTTGTTTTCGGCTTAGTGCCTTAGTGTGGTCGGACAGTGCAAGGTTAAGTGTCAGCATTGCTTGGGAGCAGTGGAGGCTGCTTTAGCAGAGCTATTTTGTAGGTGGAGCCAGTGTGCGTGGGTGTGATGTAGGCGGCGTAGCAGCGTGAGGGTTTGTTGTGGCTTAGAAGCGATGCTTGGGTTGGGTGGGTGGGTTTTTGTTGTTGAAAACCTTAGGCAGCCACAAAATCCCTCAGTTTTTTTTCTGGGCCTTTCACTGTTTTTCCACGAATAGCATGTAAATGTTCTTATTGTGATGGCAATGCTTGTCTGGAACAGTTGTTGATGCTCGTCTGTTTCAAACTGAGTGGTGTTGTTTGAAACTGAGCTTAGCCTACTTTGAGTCTATGCAGGTTAGTAATTTTCAGAGGGAGTTCTTGCGACTTGCTGTGACACAAGGGTTGATCCGATTGCCGTCACTCGTGCTGTGATGTCAGGTGGCCCGGCTTAAGGTGTTGCAGTGGGACAGGCTTGTCGTTTTCCACTAGGTACCTGCTCTGGGCGTGTCTTGCCTCGCTCTTTGGTCTATAAGCACATGGGATTGTGTGCGTGGGACCCTTGGTCTGCAGGCATTGATAGTTATAAACATCACACGTTGGTGGCAGGTCTCTGTGATTCCCTCTGTCTTCTGGTGCGATTGGCACATCGCTGGATGGTTTGTGCAGCGCAGCTGTTGTCATCTGGGTGCTGGGCTCTGCTGAGAGCCTTGTACATGACATTAGTTCTGCATCATCGTCATATGTGGAGAGCAGCTTGGCACCACTTCTGAGTGGCCATTTTCCTTTAGGCTCTTCATGACGGAATTGTTTAAAGTCTTTGAAATACCTGAATGGTATGTACACTGCAAAAGATTACTTTTCAGAAAGGGGGTGTGGCTTCTAGAGTGGGCACTGCTTCACGTATTCCATTGAATGTGTGTGCAGCATTAGGGTTTTAGCCACACTGTGTTTTGAGCCGAACAGTGACCCCTTTTGGTGAATGCAGGTAGTTCGTTCGCCAGAGTGTAAACATCTGGGAGTAATCTTATCTAGCAAGGCTTTCTCGCAGTTGAGGGAGTATCGTAGGGCTGTGAGAAACAGGACGTAGCAGGTTTTGCATTGTCTATTCCAGGTTAAGTTCAGAGCACAGGTGTCCTCAGTGTTGGCCTGCACTGATCTCAGATCACTCCCACACAGTGATGTCGCTGCGTGTTCAGCTCCCATACACCACTGTATGTTTGTTCACCTTGGTCAGTCAGACGTCCCCCCTTGGCATGGGGCAGCTGGACAATCACTTTGCTAATCTTTATTGCCTTCTGGTGCTTGGCTGTTTTCCGGCGGTCTGTAGAGTCCGCTGAATCGAGCGATCGCTGTACGGAAGAAGGCTGTAGCATTTGGGTGGTGACTCACAGTGTGATGTGGATATCTGAGGGGAAAGATTTTCTGGCGTTGATGCCATCTTCCCTTGGTGCCTGTCGCGTTGTCTCACGTAGGCTCAGATGCTGGTCGTAGCAGTCGTGTTCTTAGCTGCTGTATTCAGTTTTGACAGCTGGTACAAATGGCTGGGGTCCTGTTAGCTGGAGGTGGAGCTAAGCAGATCTGTCTCGTGGTCACACTGGGCAATGTTTTTGCTTAAAAGTCAATGTTTTGCAGACAGGCGTGTGTTGTAGCCTACTGCAGTGTTCAGGAAGACAGCGTTTTGTGGTGACAGCTGTCAGATTCCCGGCCAGCTTGCTGGGGTGTGAGGTGTGAACAGTGGGCTGTTAGGCCCGGGAGAGATTTTGTGTTGAGCTGTCCTGTTTGTTCATATTGTTATCTGCAAGCATTTGAGTTCTTTAAGGTGTGCTGGGTTCATTGTAAAGAGAGCTTCCGCTGTTTAGGAGTGTTCTCCTGTACTGCTCTCTGCGCTCAGTCTGTGGGGGTGTTGCAGGCGTGTCTTGAAGCTTTTCTCCTCTCTCCTCGTGTAGGTCCTTGTCCTCTTCATCCGCTATCTCTGAACATCCAGATGGTCTAGGCGGTTCTGCGCGCTGTCCTGGTTCTGTCGTGGGTGAAGCTTTCTCCGCTGCGGCTTTAGTCAGACGATCTTGTTGAGGGCGTGGTCACTGATGGTCCGGGCTGTAGATGAGATGATTGGTTCTCTGCAGCCGTAGCTCTTGACTGGATCGTGATCCATTCGCCTGTGTGCGTGGTCGTCCGGCTGTTCTCCGCTCAGGGGCTGTAGTCACTAGACCCAGGGCAGGATGGCATCTTTGCCTTGTCTGGACTGGATGGCGAGACTGGATGGTGACATGTTGACACAAATAGAGAGGGAGAGACAAAGCACAACGAGCCAATGCAAGTCCGTACAGAACTAATGAGCTAAAATGTTGCTATGTGTTGCGCACTTAACTGATGTCATCAGATGGTGACGCAAACTAAACGCTTATTATCCTAGCTGTAAAGAAGGGGTCAGATAGTTTGTGTGGGTAAACACAGGAAACTATGAGTAAACTTAATGATGAGCGATTAACTTTAGAGCTATTCAGTTCATCGGTGTAGTTACCAAAAGATTTCACTGATGTTCAGACAGGTTCAGTCTCTAATAGGGAGAAAAATAAAAACAAAATCCATCAGAAAGAGAGGTATAAAGGGTTAAAGCAAAAGAGCGAAAGTGAGCTGACTGCCAGCCCTGGGGTCAGTGACGGGGCCCACCGGGTGGGGGCGCTATGGAGTCGTCACACCTGGGAAATGGCAGAGCTGAGAGAGCAAAAGAGAGAAAGGCCCCCCTGGGATGGGCCGAATTACCCGGGGTAGTGAGAGTGCAACTTGATCGATTTGGTCAAAGTTTAAATTTAAATCAAGACTGTTTAATCAAAAATTTAAAATGAGCAAATACAATTATAATTGCTAAAGGGAGAGTTGAATCTAAAGCGGTGAAATAATTAAAATTAAATCACACACAAAAAAAAAGAAAACATACATTATGTTAATTATCATTATGGTTTAAATAACAATAATTAATAATGTAAAAAAAAAAGGAAAAGAGAAGGGAGAGACTGACTATCCATAAGCGTTGTTGCTCAAAGAAAACAAAAAATATGAAATCAGGCATAGGTATTGGAAGAGGTTTTAGACAGACTTCTATCTTTTAATAGAAGGAAATACCTTTTATGCGGGATTTCAGATTCCACCTTGTGTGGATTTAAACGCGCATCTAAGCGCAGTTACCATGGCGACGCGTTATCGCGGGTGTATATTTCTTGTGTCCGTTTTACTGAACACAGGTACATGTGTTTGCAAACTTTAACTTAATAGGATGGTTACACTATTAAAAGGTTGCTTAGTTACGATGCGTGCACCTTGATCTTGAGTCAGCCTGCTGACACAAGACTTGTGTGTGCTTTGCACAAAACAAATAAATAACACTCGATCAAGATTTGTACAGTAATAACGCGAAGTTGTTTACTATATTAAATCTATTCGATGAGCAAACGGGGTCAACCTAATCAGTTAGCTAAGCTGAGGTTTTAACCCAAAGGAGCAAGATAGCTGATTAGCATTGGAGTGCACATCAATGGCTAATCTATCTACACTCAAAATATAAAGATATGGCCTTTGTAAGGTGAAAGAGGAACATCGCTCAATCAACTTCTTCACGCAAAAAAAGAGGGTTTCTTCGCTCAATTTAGGGTGGCTTTAGGACGCACTATTTTATAGGGTCAATATATAAAGGCTTTAAGGTGAAAGAGGAACATCGCTCAATCAGCTTCTTCACGCTAAAAAAAGGTTTTCTTCGCTTAATTTAGGGTGGCTTTAAGACTCTCTATAAAAGTTTTCTTCGTTTTATAGGGTCAATATATAAACTGCAGTTAAGTTACGTCTTTAACAGCGGTTGAGTTTCTCTGTGCGAGAGGCTCAAACATCTGTGAAGGTGTTAAAGGTGGGCTGGTCCACACCGTTCTAACACACACACGCAAACAAAAGAGACGCGAGTCGCGAGCCGAGTTTGAATAAACAAGCATGCAGACACACAAATTATTCCTGAGCCGCTCACATCACATAGTTTAAAACTGCCCCGCATTCTAACGCCAATTAATGTAGAGAATTTTGGTTAGCTCAAAGAATTTAAGATGATCAATATATGTGTGTATATGCATGAGACTGTTTCTCTCATCACATATACACTGCAAACTCCACCAGGTCTTATGACCAATGAATAGGATGAAATGAGTTATTTAAAACATACATTTCAGTCAGGGAAAGTAGTTTAACTCACAGGAAATCGTGTATAATAATCGTCATTAAATATACGCAATTTCCAGTTTCTGATCAGTAATAGTAATAACGATATCGACTGGTTTCTTTGTCCAGCAAATTGTTCAGTGATACCCATTACTCTGACATTGGCCCGTCGTCACGGCAACGCATTTTTACTAACCAGAACGGAGTTAAAACAATTGAACAGAATAGGGCTTAAGGTAGCAATATGAGATCGAAACAGTTTAAGTGACTTTGTAATGTAAGCATTCAGCACAGAGAATCATTATATGTGAATATATGGTTGTTTATTAAACTATTCTACTTACAAACGATCGCACATAGACAAACGTACATAAAACACAAATAGACAGAGAACGCGTGAGAGAGAGAGAGTAAGAGAGAGAGAGAGAGAGAGAGAGAGAGAGAGAGAGAGAGTAAAAGAGAGAGAGACAGAAAGTGAGTTTGCAAAGGGACAGGAATGAAACGGTTCTGAACATCCTGAAATCGTTTCTTTTATAAAATACCTTAAACGCAGCTATCTACGTTTGTAGAAGGGACGGATACTTGCAAACTTGTTGTTGTTGTGCATTGGTTCCGTATGTGTTCAGTTCAGAAAGTCCTTTCCAGTTCCTTGAGAGTATTGCAGGCCTCATCATCTCCTCTGCTAGGTGAGACCCCCCCCCCCCCCATGGATCTGGGGGGAGGTGCGGGTGACGTGTCTTTGTGTCCCGAAGGCAAGAGCAAGAGAGAGAGATGAGGGAAGGTTTATAAACCTGTAGGTTGTTCACGCCCACAGTTGGACCTTGTCCAATCCGGTTGATCTGAGTTTTGGAGGGAAGATTGAAAGTCTTTGTCTCTCAAAATGTGGAAGCTGATTGGTTGTTTGGCCACAAAACTTTCAAAAGTTCAATAATACATATAAAGCAAGGAGTTATTAAGATGCCACAAACATTAACATTTAGGGAATAATAAATGCTGCTCATAGACACCAAACATGATCTATGAATCTTCTCGGTTGACTGAGTGATTCTAAACGTGAGTCTTAGCATGCACAATAATTCACCTATTGCGGATTAATGTTTGAGGCCGACATACATAACAGAAACAACAATATAAGAAAAGGTAACACATTGATACGTGTACATTTCTATATAACTGTATGTGGGACTGCATGTCTGAATAAGGAAAGTCTATCTTTCCCTGCATTCCTGTAGGAGTCTTATCTTGATGGTGGGGGGATGAGCTGGATAGTGACCAGAGGTCTGGCTCATAGCACATAGGTGTTAATCATGGGGGAGAAGTCATTTAAGGAATATAACTAGTTATTTCATGTCTGATGGGCTCCAGGCACTACAGTTGGATTACTATAACAATTTGAGTCTATTTAACTTGACATTCTGCTTTCCGATTGTAACTTAGAATTGTACATTCTTTCAACTTAAATGTTTAGAAATTTATCGCAACTTCGAATTTAATTAAATATTTTAGTTTCAGCCAACGTAAAATTTCCCTTTAAGGACCCCGCGCCAAACGTTCTGTTTTTGACGTCACGACGCACAGGCTTGCTGCTCGGAAATTTCTGCTCAACCGCCATTTGCTTTTTCTCCCCGGACTCGGACAGAAGGTAGGTTGGAAGTCAGTTTTAATTAATATACTCGCTAATACAGTGTTTGAAAGTGTGATTTATTTGTTTTTAATCGTCAATTAACGTCGTTTGATAACATGAATATTAACGAAATCGTAATTAAATGTTTGAATTTGCACGACCGCATGCTTACCATATAGCCTACACGTTAGCACATGTTACGTTTTATATACAGTATGCTGTATTTATTTGTTTCGGTTTGTAAGAATGTATTCAGTGTGGACCTTAGGAGTCTGTAAAATAATTTAAAAGGAGATGTCTCTTTTACCGTGCAACGTTATCGAAGTACAGCGAGAGAAATTTTAAAAGTGGGCGGTGTAGAAAATACTTTTTCTAAATGCTTTTAAATTTGTGTTTTGGATATTCTGTGCTTATGAGAAAACAGAATGTTCTGTGCTTATGAAAAAGACAAAGAAGACACTGTGTAACAGAATCTGTTTAGTAAAATGTGTGTGTAGTTGCGAACTCTCTACATTTATGTCATTTCTGAGAAACCTTTGTTTACAGGCACGTAGGAGAAAAGAAGCCTTGCAACAGTAGCTGTTTGAAGGTCGTTTTAGACTTTTGGTCACTCTAAGAAGAAGAATGGGGTGGGGGCTGTATTTTCTTTTCTGTGCAGGAGCAATTGGTGAAAACAGGCCCTGATTGGAGGAGAAAGCTGAAAGATGTCAGAAGGAGGGACCTGCAGAATCAAGAATATAAATGCATATTTTAGCTTTGTGAGACATTCTGGACTGCCCAGGTGTCAGATTTGATATTGGCTGTTCTGGAATCCTGAGCTCAGCACTCTTTGACTTTACTATTAAATTGGCTTTAAACTTTGATGCGGACTCAAGCTGTTTTATTTAAAGGGCGAATAAACGAGCTGGGGGGAAGTAGGTATTCTTAGAATACCGGCAACTTCCAACAGCGGGAAGAGCGCGGGGAGAGCGGGACTGAACAACACTGGAGGCCGAGGCGATTCCCACATTTAATACAAATATAACGTTACCCTCATTTATTACAAATGTACCAGTATTGTTATATGCATAATCTGTATATATCCGACTGGTATATTTGTATTAAATTTTGGAATCGCCTCAGCCTCGAGTATTGTTCATATGCATAATCTGTACATAACTGGTACATTTGTATTAAATATTGGAATCGCCTTAGCCTCGAGTATTGTTCATATGCATAATCGGTATCTGACTGGTACATTTGAATTAAATGTGGGAATCTCCAGTGTTGTTCAGTCCAGCTCTTCCGGTGCACTTCCCGCCCACGGCATTTCAAATTTCTGGCGCTGGACTTCGATAACGTTGCACGGTAAAGGAGATATCTACTTTTAAATTATTTTACAGACTCATACGGTCCATAAAATTAATTTAAAATCTTTAAAAGTAACTACTACTAAAAGTAATATTCATTTATCTGTATTCCCATCCGAGCTCTGACGTTACATAGCCCGCAAAACAACTCTTTTTAGAAGGGCATTGAGCTTAATGCTAGATTAATTTGGCTAGCTCAATGTGTTTTGTTTCCTCCTGGTAAAATAAGTTGGGTAGTAGAAGTAGTCAGATGTAGTGCGTTAGGTTAGTAGAAATCAGTAGCCTATTTAGTTCGGTTACTTGAATTATAGCAAACAATTTTTGACCACTTACAAATTCTACAACATTTTTCTGCCCATAGGACCTAATTGTTTTCAATACAGATTGAGGACACAATACAACTGAGGACACTTTACAATAGACGGTGAGCCAAATTAAAGTCTGCTGTAATTGTTAATAAATATTAAGAATTGCTAATGTTTGATATGTTTGAGTAAAAAAATCCTCATCCTCAACAAACTATTAACTTGGAATTATCTGATCAAAATTTGTTGTGTGGGTCCATACATCTCAGCACTGAACATCTGTGTGTAACTTCTCCACACTGTTCATCTATAAATAGCACATTTGCACATTTAGAATTCTGTCAGTTTTTTTACTTATATTTTTTGTTGCCACATAGTTATTATTATTATTATTATTATTATTATTCAGGGCTTGACAATAAGGACTGCCTGATGGCCCTGCGTGTACATGTTTAGAGTGGATGCGTGATTTACTCTATTAAAATGCATTTAGAATATCAAAAATGCCCCTGTATGTCTTTTATATTTATATATAAATGACATAATTAACCAAAATAACACAAAGAGTACTGTTTTTATCCAAATATCAGCATGATCACAAAGTTATATTGATTTTATACAACAGTTCAATAAACAGGGAGTTAATAATATTAAAAGATATATGTTTTAGACGCCATATTGTCATTTTTTTCTATTTCACCAACGAAAATGGCTCCAAACAAAGTCAATGTATTGCATTTCTGAGTAACATGTGACACCGTTTCCTACTAAATGAATCAGATTTTTGAATAAATTTGTTTACTGAGTTGCTTGAATCAACTTGTGTATTAAGTCAGTCAAATGCTTCGCTCCTGAATGAAATATCTGTTTGACTGAATCAATTGAATCTCAATGACTCATTAACAGTGATTTACTTAAAATCCTTGGTATTATTTTAATTAATTGCCTATTCTCATTATTAGTGTTATATTTAATTTTATTATATGTATGTCAAATTGCATATATGTCTGGAAGCTGGAAGCTCCTGTCACCAAAATAAATTAAAACACTTGCCAATAAAGCCGTTTCTGATAAAGTATAAACTAATTTTGAAACCCAAAATAGCAAATGGCTTAAACACTCCATTGCTTGTCTTTAGATGTAGTTTGAGGGGTTGCGCAGTCTTAATTTTGTAAATGCATGATTTTTACAAAATTATGAACTTTATTAAGTTTTATTGTTGTTAATTATTATTAATAACTTATGATTATTATTATTACAAATACTATGTTCTTTGGAAGTGATTATAAACAGATAGTAGATTTAATTGAATTAAGGTACAATAGGTTTATTTAATGTGTAGTTAGACATGGTACCAAAATGTTCACATGAACATTCCACACAGTTGGAATTTTGACAGAATTGTGGATATATTTGACCATTGATGCGGAATAAGACGTCACTCTAAAGTTTCAATGATGCTGTACTGTAAATGTAAATATTGACATACTACAATATACATTATAAAGCATAATCTTTAACGATAGACATTTTACATAATTGCCATTTAATATTTTATTGTCATACTAATAAAATATTAAGTAACAAATTTAATATACTTCATTTTGTCTATTCTTTTGTCTTCGACATTAGCCCTGATTTATTAATTTAAAAATATATATATATATATTTTGAATACTAAGAAATGCTGCAACATTTTTCTCCTCATAGGACATAAAGCTTTTTGATGTTGTTTGGTGACTGAGGACAGAGTGCAATACGTGGTAAGTAATTTTTATTTTAAAAAAAATGTATAGGTAGTAAGAATTGCTAATGTTGGATATTTTGAGTAAAAGCCAACTACTGTTGTCTATTGAGTTGAATTTTATCCTCATTAACAAAGACTTTGAATTATCCAACCAAATTTTTCATTAACTCATCCTTAATGCCTCCCAACTGCATGTTACAAATTGCATCTGTTTTGCTGAAAAAAAAAAAAAAATTTGTTTTTGTTGGGCGATAAGCTCAATTTTCATATCATCGTATCGTCAGCCAGTGAGATTGTAGAAACACAATTCTATCGTGCTAATTTATTTAGCTATGCACTAAACATTTTGTAAGGGCAGTCTTGTTAAAGGGTTCTTCCAGAACAAAAATGTACAGATAATGTATTCACCCTCTTGGCTCTAAATGATCCCAGCCAAGGAAGTAGGGTGTTATCTAGCAAACAATCGGTTATTTTTCAAAACAAATTGACAATCTATATCATTTTTAAGCCTGAAATGCTCATCTTGTCTCGTCTCTGCGATGTGCATGCTTAGTCTGTGATCCGGGTCAATACAGTTAGGGTATGTTGACCCGGATCATACAGACTACGCATGAGCATTACAGAGACGAGACAAGACGAGCATTTGAGGTTAAAAAGTATATAAATTGTCATATAAATATTTTTTACGAAAATAACTGATTGTTTTGCTAGATAAGACCCTTCTTCCTCGACTGGGATGGTTTAGAGCCCTTTGAAGCTGCACTTAAACTGCATTTTGGAAGTTTAACTTACTTTTTGTGTGCAAAAAACACCAAAATGAATTCAAAAATTCTTCTACTCTGTGTCACTCTAGCACCATATTGGAGAGTTCCATTACACATACATTGTTTGCATGCAGAGCAAAGTGCACACATGCATCATGATACTCTCCAATGTGGCGCTAGGGTGATGCAGAGGAGAAGAATTGTTAAATTAAGTAATTATCTTTGTTTTCTTCATGCACAAGAAGTATTGTCTCAGCTTCATAAAATTACAGTTGGACCACTGATGTCACATGGACTATTTTAATGGTGTCCTTACTACCTTTCTGTGGTAGGACCCTTGCTGTCTATAGAGGGTCACAGAGCTCTCTGATTTCATCAAATGTATCTTAATTTGTGTTCAGAAGATGAACAAAGGTCTTATGTGTTTGGAACAACATGAGGGTGAGTAACTGATGACAGAATTTAAAATTTTGGGGTGAACTATACCTTTAATAACTTTTTAACGTCAAGCATGTCCAGCTATTTTTTGTATAATTCATGTGTTTCATCACTCTAAAGTGTCAGTAGTGCTGTACTACATATGTACTACATACCGCAATATACATAATAAAGCAAAATCTTTAACATTAGACATTTTACACCATCGCCTTGGTATTTATGGCTTTTGTCATACCACTCAGCCTTAATTTAAAGTAACAACTTTAATATGCTTAATGTTTGTTTATTCTTTTATCTTTGACATATTAGCTCTGATTTATTAACTTTGTAAAAAAAATAGTCTAAGAAATGCTGCAACATTTTTCTCCTCATAGGACTTAAAAACTTTTCGATGCTGTTTGATGACTGAGGACAGAGTGCAATACGGGGTAAGTAGCTTTCATTAAAAAAAAAATTGTCTATTGAGTTGAATGTTATCCTCATTAACAAACGTTAGAATTGGAATAATCCAACCAATTTTTTTCATTAAAGGATTAGTTCACTTTCAGAACAAAAATGTACAGATAATGTACTCACCCCCTTATCATTCTTTCCATGTCTTTCTTTCTTCAGTCGTAAAGAAATAGTTTTTGAGGAAAACATTTCAGGACATTTCAGAAACGATCGGTTATTTTCAAAACAAATTGGCAGTTTATATACTTTTTAACCTCAAATGCTCATCTTCTCTTGTCTGCGATGTGCATGCGTAGTCTGTTTAATCTGGGTCAATACAGTTAGGGTATGTCGAAAAACTCCTGTCTCGTTTTTGTCTTTAATGTCAAAATCATCCTACGTCGCTGTTTTACCTTTTTTGTACAGGGCATTTAATGATCTTTCTATGTTCACTTTGTAAACACTGGATCAGTACTTTTGCAGCGATTTAGGGTGATTTTTGAAGTTGGGGAAGAAAACGAGATGGGAGTTTTTTGACATACTCTATCTGTATTGACCCGGATCACACAGACTGAGCATGCACATCGCAGAGACGAGACAAGACGAGCATTTGAGGTTAAAAAGTATATAAATTGTCAATTTGTTTTGAAAATAACCAACCGTTTCACTAGATAAGACGCTTCTACCTTGGCTGGGATAGTTTAGAGTCCTTTGAAACTGCATTTTGGAAGTTCAAACTTGAGGGCGCCATACATATCCATTATATGGAGAGAAATCCAGAAATGTTTTCCTAAAAAAAAACATTTCTTTATGACTGAAGAAAAAGACATGAACATTTTGGATGACAAGAGGGTGAGTACATTATCTGTACATTTTTTGTTCTGAAGGTGAACTAGTCCTTTAACTCCCCCTTAAAGGGTTACTCCACCCCAAAATTAAAATTGTCACTAATCACTTACATCCATGTCGTTCCAAACCCGTAAAAGCTTAGTTTGTCTTCGAAACACAATTTAAGATATTTTGGATAAAAACCATGAGGTTTGTGACTGTCCCATTGACTGCCAAGTAAATACCACTGTCAAGGCCCAGAAAAGTATGAAAGACATTGTCAAAATAGTCCATCTGCTATCAGTGGTTCAACCATAATTTTACGCAGCTACGAGAATAAAACTAAAATAATGACTTTTGTAGAGAATTTTGGTTAGCTCAAAGAATTTCAAATTAATCAATATATGTGTACAAGTGTGAGACTATGTTTCTCTCATCACCTGTGCACTGCAAATCTCCACCAGGTCATTTTGACCAATGAATAGGATGAAATGAGTTATTTAAAACATACTTTTCAGTCAGGGAAAGTAGTTTAACTCATAGGAAATTGTGTATAATAATCGTCATTAAATATACGCAATTTCCAGTTTCTGATCAGTAACAGTAATAATGATATCGACTGGTTTCTTTGTCCAGCAAATTGTTCAGTGATACCCATTACTATTACGTTGGCTCGTCGTCACGGCAACGTGTTTTACTAATCAGAACGGAGTTAAAACAATTTGAACAAAATAGGGCTTAAGGTAGCAATATGAGATCGACACAGTTTAAGTGACTATTGTCATGTAAGCAATTAGCACAGAGAATCATTATATGTGAATATATGGTTGTTTATTAAACTATTCTACTTACAAACGATCGCACATAGACAAACGTACATAAAACACAAATAGACAGAGGACGCGTGAGAGAGAGAGTAAGAGAGAGAGAGAGAGAGAGAGAGTAAGAGAGAGAGACAGTGAGTTGCAAGGGACAGGAATGAAACGGTTCTGAACAACCTGAAATCGTTTTTCATAAAACGCCTTAAACGCAGCTATCTACGTCTGTAGAAAGGACGGATACTTGCAAGCTTTTGTTGTTGTGCATTGGTCACATGGATCTGGGGGAGGGGGTGCAGGATGACGTGTGATGAGTCCAGAAGGGAAGAGAGTGAGAGAGAGATGAGGGAAGGCTTATAAACCTGTAGGTCGTTCACGCCCACAGTTGGACCTTGTCCAATCCGGTTGTTGAAAGTCTTTGTCTCTCACAATGGTGTTTCGCATGTGGAAGCTGATTGGTTGTTTTGCCACAAAACTTCCAAAATTTCAATAATACCTATAAAGCAAGGAGTTATTAAGATGCCACAAACATTAACATTTAGGGAATAATAAATGCTGCTCATAGACACCAAACATGATCTATGTATCTTCTTGGTTGACTGAGTGATTCTAAATGTGAGAGTCTTAGCATGCACAATAATTCACCTATTGCGGATTAATGTTTGAGGCCGACATACATAACAGAAACAACAATATAGGAAAAGGTAACACATTGATATGCGTACATTTCTATATAACTGTATGTGGGACTGTATGTCTGAATAAGGAAAGTGTATCTGCATTTCTGTAATCGAGTCTTATCTTGATGGTGGGGGATAGTGACCAGAGGTCTGGCTCATAGCACCTAGGTGTTAATCATGGAGATAATCGGGGGAGAAGTCATTTAAGGAATATAACTAGTTATTTCATGTCTGATGGGCTCCAGGCACTACACTTTATTCAACAATTCGTCATCTCTATGTCACCGTAGTGCCATTTTGGAGATTATCCGCTGGATGTAAACAGCATATGCTGTACTCTCCAAATACTCTCCAAAATGGTGCTACAATGATGTGGTGGAGACAAATTGTTGAATAAAGTCATTTTTCTTTGTGTACAGAAAGTATTCTCGTAGCTTCATAAAATTATAGTTGAACCACTGATGGCAGATGGACTAATTTGAAAGTCTTTCATACTTTTCTGGGCCTTGACTATGTTATTTACCTGGCAGTCAATGGGACAGTCACAAACCTCCTGCTTTTTATCCAAACTATCTTAATTTGTGTTCCAAAGATGAATGAAGCTTTTACGGGTTTGGAACGACATGGGGGTTAAGTGATTAATGACAAAATGTTCATTTTGGGGTGGAGTAACACTTTAATGCTATCCCATGTAACAAATTGCATTTGTTTTGCTAAAAAAAGAACATTTTGTTGGTCCATCAGTGTAAAACGATTTTGAAACGTAAAAAAGCAAAAGGCTTAAACACTCCAGTGCTAATTCCATTGCTCTACGTGAAGTATTTGTTTTTTACTGGCCAGTGGTTCCATTTTTTTACATAATACATCTTCTTAAGATTAAGATTAATTTATTTTAGTTAATAAATCGCCTCAAAATACTTCAAAAAGACAACAGTGTGGTGTTGCCTGGAATATTTATATTTATACTATAAAAATGTTTATTATAGAGGATTACACACTAAAAGGAGACCCATCTGAATTAAATCTTATGCTTTTTTTTAAACCTTTAAAATTCTGTTTACCATTCACTTTTATGATTTGAATGACAGGATGTTGAGTGTTTGTGAAAGAATTTTTAAGTAAAGAGTAATTAATAAAAAAAAATTTTAATTGCAGTGTTGCACTTTATGTGGAAATGCAAAGACTGTGTGTGGGGGGGGGGTCTATTCAAGAAGATCTGAACTGCTCAAACATTTCAAGCTTAACCACAGGCATTATGGACGTGGATCCACATATCCATGCACTTATTTAAACTGTGTATGTAGATTCAAGACTTGGAATGCATTACTGAGCCATTTATGTAGAAGCCACCCAGTCCAAAGGTTACCCAAAGATCCCCTAACTTTCAGCTGTCATATTTGTGGCCATCAACTTTCAGCAGGATTATTTTCAACACATCTTTCACCATCTGCAAAACAAGGAGACTATAACATGTATGTACAAGGACTGTACGTACAAAACTAACGTTTATGTGAACTTTAAAAGTCATAAATACAGAAGACCCTCTGGAGCAAGTGACTTTAAGCCTGGAATTATTGAAAACAAAACTTTAAACTGTGCCAATGAGTCATTTGTAACTGTTTCCTGTGATATTTCTGATGATGAGATACCTTATAGCAATGAGCATGTTGACTCTGCAAGTGGCAGTGATCCGGTGAACTTGGTAAAAGAAATAGAACTTAAACTTGCTTTGGTCTTTTTAAAATTAGAAAATATCCATCTTGTATCTAACACAGCCATTGATGAACTGTTGGAAGAGTTAAGCTATTTGAGGAATTTGAACACAAATGAACCAAAGCAAACAACTAAGCAGAATGATTCTGTGAAGGTATACAAATCATTTTATGATGGTGCCATTTTCAAAGAGAGTGAGTTATGTAGTCAGGACAGTATTTCAGTAATACTGTACATTGATGATTTTGAAATTTGTAATCCCCTTGGTACATCATGGAGAAAGCATAACATCGGAGCAATTTATTGGATTCTGGGTAATTTGCCACCATTTTGTCACTCATCTTTGTCTTCCATCTACTTGGCTGCTTCAATCAAAAGTGATGATCTAAAGTGCTTTGGTTATGACAAAGTGTTAAAGCCTTTGATTGATGATCTTGTCATTTTAGATCAATGTGGTATTTTTGTGTCAAAGTTAGGCAGAACAGTAAACGGGATCGTTCAGTTTGTGGTTGCTGACAACCTTGGGGCACACGGTATAGATGGATTTGTTGAAAGTTTCACTGGGACATATGTATGTAGATTTTGCACAGAAGAAACCGTTCAAATTCAGACTACGGAAGTGAGCAGTGGAAGTTTTTGTCTCAGAACCAAAGACACTCATGAAGAACAACTAAGACAACTTCAGGACAATGGACTGACAAGCTGTTATGGTGTAAAGAAACAATGTATTTTGTCGAAACGCCTTTCATATTTCGATGTGAGTTGTGAGTTCCCACCAGACATTGTCCACGATCTTTTTGAAGGAATCGTCCCCTTTGAACTGTCGCTTTGTCTCAATGTGTTAATTTCAAAAAAATACTTCACCTTACTTGAATTGAATGCTGCAATAACATCTTTTGATTTTAAGTGGACGGACAAAACAAATCAACCTCATCCAATTCCTCTTCGTTTTGGGAAAATAATAACAGTTGGAGGCAATGCCCATGAGAATTGGGGTCTAATTAGATTTCTGCCTTTATTAATTGGTCAGAAAGTTCCCTGTGAAGAACCAGCTTGGCAGATTATAACTGACTTGAAGGATATTGTTGATCTAGTTGTTTCCCTAATTCATACAGAGGAATCCATCGATTATCTCAGTTTCAAGATTTCAGAGCATAGAACTCTGTTTCAAGAAATTTTCCCTGACTGTTTGCTCAAACCTAAACAACATTTCTTGGAGCACTATGCTCACTTGATTCGTCAATATGGACCACTTGTTGCATTATGGACTATGCGATTTGAGGCGAAGCACAGTTTTTTTTAAACGAGTTGCAAGAAATGTAAAGAACTTTAAAAATGTGCTTCTTTCACTTTCGGAGAGACATCAGTATCAGATGGCTCATCACTTGCATACATGTACCTTTCCCAAGCATCAACTAGAAGTGTCAAAAGTTTCCACCATTCATATTGATGTCCTTGACAAACGGATCTCCAGTGGATTGAGAGAAAAGTTTCTAAATGTGGACACAGCGCACCTAGCGAAAAATGTGACACACAATTGTTTGAACTACAAAACTGGGATGATCTTAATTCATGGATCAATGGGAGGACTGCCAGACTTTTGTGAAATCAATGGAACAGAGATTGATCTTCATTGTCAAGAAACTTGGTTGGTATATAGAACATTACAGAGCTTATAAACTTGAAACATCACCCAGTAATGAAGTCAAACTTATTGAGCCTCAGGATCTACAGGATATATATCCCTTGGCTGACTACAGAGTTGGAGGAATGCGTCTTGTCACCCTTAAAAGATACATTCATTTGTAAAGGGTAAGGCCTGTTATTTTTGTCCAGAGAGAAAAAAGGATCCTGCTGGTTTGATGCAATTTTGTAGTAAGAACATTGTATATTGTAGGTTATCTTGTAATTTATATGCCCGGTTTCACAGACAAGGCTTAAGCCTAAAACTACATAAACTGGAAGTAGCACTGACATAACTTAAAATATCAATCAGTACCATTGTTTTGTCTTGAGATGCACACCAGTAATGTTTTTTTTCTTAGGCATGGTAAGAAAAGCTACTTAAAGAGATAGTTCACCCAAAAATGAAACTTCTGTCATTAATTACTTGCATTCATGTCGTTCCAAACCCAGAAGACCTTTGTTTGTCTTCAAAATACAAATTAAGATATTTTTGATGAAATCTGAGAGCTTTCTGACCCTCCATAGACAGCAAGGGTCCTACCAAGTTCAAAGTAAAAGAAGGTACCAAGGAAATCAACAAAATGGTCTGTGTGACATTAATGGTTTAACCGTAACGTTATTCATCAATTCTTCTCCTTCGCATTACCTTGGGGCACCATTTTGGAGAGTACCATGATGCACATGTGTGCTTTGATCTGCACATACAGCGTATGTGTGGTGCTGCTGATGTGGAACACCCTTGTTTACGTTAAGGACAGCACAGGCATGCATCGTGACATTCTCCAAAATGGCGACCTAGAGTGACACTGAGGACAAGAATTGTAGAATAAAGTTATTTTCATTTTGCACAGCAAAAAAAGTGTTCTTCTAGCTTCATTAAATTGCGGTTGAACCACTGATGTCACATGGGTTATGTTCTTGGTACCTTTCTGGACCTTGAATATGGTAGGACCCTTTCTGTCTATGTAGGGTCAGACACAGGATTTCATCAAAAATATCTTAATTTATATTCTGATGACGAACAGGTTTGGAACAAAATGCGGGTGAATCAATTAATTAAAGAATTTATTTTATGGTGAACTAACCCTTTAAATGTTAATTTAATTGAGGCATACTCCTGGCCTAATCAAAGTCCTGGTTGTGAAGCCAGGCATACACAGTGTCTCTGTGAATTATCATTAGTGTTTTACCTTGATTTCTGCTAGGTTTTTATACATATTTTTTCTAGGTAATCAGATAGCCCTCAGATTGCACATGTACTAAAGATTCAGAATGGGTTTGACATGAAGTTTTCTGCCACTTAAAAGTTTGCCATCTATTATATGCAGTAAATGTGACGTATATATGAGTATTCTGAATTTTGAATGTGTAGTATGAATGTTCAGTATTCTGAATGTTTTCATTCTCAAAAGACATAAGGGGATAGTTTACCTAAAAATGAAAATTTACTTACCTGCAGTGTTGTCAAAAGTACCAATCACGATAACAGTCAGTACTGAAATTTTAAAAACGTCCATTTCTAACTAACATTTCAGGACTGTTGAGCAGATTCTTAAATGACTGGCCATTGTGTTCAGACGCTCACATAATCACTGAGTGTTCACACAGCAGCACACTGGAGCATTTGAAAACCACGTCTGTCAGTGTCAAAAGCTTCTGTGTGAGCGCTCAGTGAAGCGGTGATCTGACCATGTGATAAAATATGGCCAATCAGCGATGTTTAAGAATCTGCTCAACAGCACTCAAGTGTTAGCGGGAAATTGACGTTTTTAAAATTTCAGTACCAGTTGGTATCAGGGTTGGTACGTTTGACAACATTACTTACCTGTAAGAGTTTTGTTCATCTTCGGAACACAAATTAAGATATTTTTTATGAAACCTGAGAGCTTTCTGACCCTACATAGACGGCAAGGGTACTACCATGATCAAGGCACAGAAACTTAGTAAGGACATTGTTAAAACAACCACTGATGTCACATCAGCAGCAAGACAACGTCCCGCTTTTTTTTTGCTAAAGCTAAATGTGTTTGGAGGCTACAAATACATAATACCTGCTTTAAAAATGAAACGGTGGTTAATATCCACAACAGAAAAACCGAGAGAGGGACAAAATTCACAGGTGAGGCCGGTTGATGGTGCGAAAACTGCAGTTGCGGAGGGAACATCCGAGAGGGCAGCGGAGGTCAGTGAGGGTGAGCCGCAAGAAATGCCCTCCACTTCTGCTAAGGGTGGAGCCCGCCAAGCCCATCACTTGGACCCGGCTTACTCCAAAACAAGAAAATACAAAAATGAATTTATTAAGTATGGATTTGTGTGTCAAGTCGTAAACGGAGTACAACATCCCCAGTGTGTAGTGTGCTCTGAAGTCCTTGCTCACGAGAGTCTTAAGCCGGTAAAAATGCAAAGACATATGAACACTAAACATCCCAATCTAGCTGCTAAACCTATCGAGTTTTTCCGCAGAAAAGAGGGAGAGTTACGAGGGCAAAAAAAACTCCTAACTACTCAAACAACAATCCCCGCTAAAGCTCAGAGGGCTTCCTATGAAGTGGCATATTTAATTGCACAGACTAAAAAGCCTCACACGATAGGTGAAACTTTAATCAAGCCAGCGGCAATAGCCATGAGTAGGATTATGCATGGTGATAAGCAGGCCACTGAGCTCCAACAGGTGCCGCTCTCAGATGGGACTATAGCCCGCCGCATCAGTGACATGGCACTGGACATCAAACGTCAACTCATTGACGCAGTGAAAGGAGGGAAGTATTCGTTACAATTGGACGAGTCCACCGACGTCTCCAATTCCGCCCAGCTCCTAGTTTTTGTCAGGTACATTTTTGAGAGGAAGCTTAACGAGGAAATGCTGTTTTGCGTGCCGCTGGAGGGAACGTGCACTGGTGAGGACATTTTTAACAAACTGGACCGCAATCTAAAAGAAGAGGGTCTCTCTTGGAGCGAGTGCTTGTCAGTGTGCACAGATGGTGCAGGCGCAATGCTCGGAAAAAAGAAGGGTTTAAAAGCACGAGTCCTGCAAGTGGCACCTCATGTAATTTTTACTCACTGCATCATACACAGAGAAGCCCTCGCAAGTAAAACACTGAACCCTGAGTTAAAACACGTTCTTGACACTGCAGTAAAAATGGTCAATCTCATTAAATCACGACCACTTAACACGAGACTGTTTTCAACTCTCTGTAATGAAATGGGATCAGAGCACCAGGGCCTGCTGCTCCACACAGAAGTCCGCTGGCTATCGCGGGGCAATGTGCTGAGCCGTCTGTATGAGCTGCGAGATGAGGTGTGCATTTTCCTCACTGACCAAAGATCTCCTCTCGCCGAGCACCTCACTGATCCTGGCTGGGTTACAAAGCTGGCATATTTGTCATCTATATTTGAAAAACTGAACGGACTTAACATGTCACTGCAGGGCGAAAACACGAGCATCCTGTCTCTTAATGATAAAGTGCAGGCATTTGTGCGCAAAGTGAAGCGGTGGAAAGAACGGGTGGAAACTGGGCGCATAGACATGTTCACCAAACTAGACGAATTCCTCGAGGAAAATACATTGAGTGTAAATATTGTCAGGGAGTCTATTACTGACCATCTCCAAACCCTTCTGGATAATTTTAACAAGTACTTTCCAGAGGAAGGTACGCAAGAAAAACACGATTGGATTCGATCCCCTTTCATTGCCACCGCAAACCATCTGATGTGTGACACGGAGGACGCGCTGATTGAACTTTCATCTGATCGAACCTTGAGGACACTTTTTGACTCAAAAACGCTGGATGAGTTCTGGATTTCGGTGAAGGATGAGTACCCGCAGCTTTCCAAAGCCGCTTTGGATACACTGATGCCATTTGGATCAACTTATTTATGCGAGAAGACTTTCTCCGCACTAACTTACATAAAAAATAAACATAGATCGCGTCTTAACGTGGAAGATGATCTCCGTGTTGCCATCTCCAAAACTAAACCCAGACTGGATCTGCTTTGCTCAGCGCACAGCGCGCACCCATCACATTAAAGTGGTTCCCAAACCTGTCCTTAAGGACCCCGCATGTGTGTGCGCGCAAAAGTAACTAAACACATGAACTGAGGTCAAAACATCAGAGTCTTATGGCTAATGAAAATATTCTGTCTTTTCTCTGTAAATATTGTTATGGTAAATTCGGTCATAGTTTAATGAAAGTAGTTCTGATTTAGTCTTTTAAATTTAAAACAGTTGAACAAATGAAATGTAACTGGGTGACACGATGTTCTCTGAATTACTGTCCTCTTCATAGTTGAAAAAATGCAAATAATCTTCTGTTTGACCGAAGTTATAGGTCAGTTCTGTTTTAGAATAAAGGCAAGATATTAATGTGTGTTTGTAGAATTAAACGTTTCAGATAAGTCTGTTTTAAACAGTGATCTTGATTTATTTTCTCAAGCTGCTGAGTTATTAAAATCGTCTTACACATTACATTTGTGTATTCCAGTTTAGCATTTATTGTATGAGCCCGATCTCATGAAAGTGCGTATCTAAAGCACGAATGATTTTTCTCGTATCATTTATACGCCAAAATTAGTTTTTGCGTGCATATGATATGCAGTTTTCGCGTGCATTTGATATGCACTTTATGGCGTGTAATATGCACGCACTCCTCACCCCTAATCCTTAAGGGGGAGGGGGAGGGGGAGGGGGGGGTCGTGGGGCAGCAAAGCATTTATCATGGGGGTCGCGGGCTAAAAAGTTTGGGAACCCCTGGAATAAAGGACAACATCAGACTTCAGTATATGGATCAGGATTTTGGCAATGATTTCTTCAATCTGAGTTGTACCACTGACCTTAAGGATCTGGGAACGGTCAAGGTGATTCTTCTTCAAAACAGTCCAGCTCTTGACAGTACCACTGAGGCTGGATTGTCACATTCCATTTCATTGGAATTAGATGACACCATTTCTAATGCTTCAAATGGCACCTCAAACATCACACTTCAGATGTCATCCCCTGAATCTGTGTTTCCACGAAAAGAGCAGTGGCCAAAGGACTTTGCAATTCCTCGCTTTTCTTTTGAGACTGAACTCCAGCTAGAGAAAGGAAATTCTGAATACCTTGCAAGCCAGAAACTGCTTAATGTCAGCTCTCGTACAAAGTCTGATATTCTAAATAGACTAGCAGAAGACATTTTCAAATATAAGGCCTATCCAGAGGATACACACTTCTGCCTTGTCGCAGAGGCCTTGGTCAAGAAGCACCCTTGTTTGAAAGAACCTGGGGTTTCCAGTGGATGGTCTGGTTGGAAACAGCGACTGAAGTATAAGATGGGAAACTATAGGACCCAACTCAAAATGCAGGGGTGTGTAGAGGTGTCTGTCAACTCATTGAAATCCAAAGCAGCCACAGATGGTTTCCCTGCCAAAAAAATTAAGAAGCCAAAACATGCAGAAGCAAACTTTTACCCTTCCTTTCCTGCTGGAGAGACTAGTGAAAGTCTTGAAAAAGAAAGACTTGAACTTTTAACAGAAGTTGAAAAAAGGGGAAATGAAAGGGTTGTCAGGGAGAAAATGGCCCTCACATTTGCATACAGACGTCAAGAGGTGGTGAACCAGGAGCCCAGTGTCAAGGATTTCAAGGAGAGGTGGCCTGCACTTTTCGGATATTATGAGGTATTGAAAAAAAAGACATTTAAATTTAAGTTCTGGTTGTACTGACTGATTACAATATTTGGGTTCATATAATGAAATTTTGCTTGTGCAATTTGACTGATGACAATTAATTTTTTTTTTTTTTTCAGATCAATGCAGAGTTCCACAGACTCACAGCTGTTCCCCTGGAAGACACGTTCGTTGCCCAGTTAGATGCGTACATGGGTCAGCTAATCAGAGTAATCCGATCAAAAGGAGGAGCAACCCGTGAGAAGACTGCTGCAGTTTTGCAAATTTTGGATCAGGTACATTTGTGTTCAACTATACTGTCAACTGCACAAGCTTATTTTTGTCACGATGGGCTGGTTGTACCAGCTGGATGTAAAATGCTGGGTGTAAGATTTATGCCAGGCTTGGCTATGTCCAGCCTTATGATTAGGGTTGTCAAAAGTACTGACTTTGGTACCAGCCGGTACTGAAATGTAAAAAAAAAAAAATGTGGTGATACCAGCATTTCCCATAGGAATTTTGAGCACCGTTAATCAAATTCTTAAACAGTGGTGATTGGCCATTGTGTGGCCATTGTCTCTACACATGAACTCGAGCATTGAGAACATTGTTTGTGTACACAGAGTTTACTAAAAAGAAGTCTCGCAGCCATCTTGCCAGTCAAGAAGTGTCGATCTCCGAATGTTTCTTTATATGAGGCTCTTTTTACAACTAGAAGGTTAATATTGTTTTTCACTTGCGACAAAACAACGAATTAGCCGTGCATTTATATGGAAATATGCTTTAGGAGCTATCCATCTTTACTCTCCTCACTATTATGTCGCATTCGGAGATGGACACTTCTTGACTGGCAAGATGGCTGCGAGCGGAAACCCGAACAGTGTAAGTGAGTTGTTCAAAACCTTTCTTTTTAGTAAACTCTGTGTACACAAACAATGTTCTCAATGCTCGAGGTCATGCGTAGAGACCCAGGCGATACTTCGAGCAAAGTGTCATGGTGTGTCGAGCCTTCTTTTTGATGCACTCAAAGTAGTGCCCCTAGCACTCCCATTTACCGGCCATTTGACCAGAAAATTAAATCACGGTCAATCTTAAAAGTGGCCCTTTCGTCGTAATTATGCTTTTAAATGAAAGTTTGACTCGTTTACAATCCAAAAAACACCCCAGATTGCATTTTGGCGAAAGTTTCCCTTTAAATATAGTAATAACCTTTATGCTGTAAGTCAGGGGACACTAAACTTGGTCCTAAAGGCCGGTGTAATGCAGAGTTCATCTTTAACCCAAAAGCCTAGTTTTACATCCAGCTGGTGTACCTAGCCAAAAGTTTAACAGTAATATTTAATATTTAATTGTTAATTCTTGTTTCATGTCATAGAAATGTGAAAATGTTGTCATTACTTTACAGTAATTCTTAAATCAAGAATGATTAATTCTATCAGTGTATAAAAGCTATTTTATGATTTGTTGATGGATGTTTTATTTTCAGACTAAATCATAAATGCAACCACTGACTGATTCAGGTGCATTTCTTAGCTACAAATCTGGGCATTTATAAATGCAAATTATTTTAGATTATTACATTTTAATATTTCCTTGTTCCTTGCTATCACAAAAAAACAGATAATTCAGATTTTGTAAAATATGAAAAATGATCACAATTGCTTTATCACAGACTGAGAATATACACACGAAAAGAGAGAGTGTCCTGAAGGCCCTGATCCTGTTCCTAGGAGAAAATCCTGAGGACCTTCTAAAAGAGTACCTTGTGAGTTGAGTGTCAGCATATTCTATATTGAACTTTATTATTTTTCAAGCAGAACTTGTGATTTTAATAATGCATTAGTAAATGTTGAAATTAACATTTAACTAAGAATAATAAATGCTGTAAAAGTATTCATTCCTAGTTCATGTTAACTAATGTAGTTAACTAATGTACCTTATTGTAAGATGTTATCTAATCGTTTAATGCACAGGTACTTTTGGTAACACTTTATTTGAAGGTGTCCTTGTTACAAGGTACATGTACCTACTATTATAATAACAATAAATTACGCATAATTACATACAAGTAACCCAAACCATATAGTAAGTACTTGTATTGGTAACACTTTACAATAAGGGTACATGAATAATCATGTACTAATGCATAAATTACTACTTAATTCATAACATACTAACGATTATTCAAGGCGTTAACTAATTATGAACTAACAAAGAGCTATGTAGAACAATTCCTAAAGAAATGCTCAAACTGGAAAGAGTTCACTCTCCATCCAGACACAGCCGATGATCCTGTACCTGGCGCTCTCTGACTTCTTGAAAATCCACACAGGCTTGTTAAGGTTGATTTTGACATGACTTTACTTGAGCTAGTCTCAGCCTCAGACGTCACGCCCACGGAACGTTGGCTAAACGTCTGATGCATATGGTACACTTAACTGGAAACACTTCAGGAATGTCGAAGTCGTCATCTGATTAGTTGAATTTGACCGGATTTCCGGAACACGCGAGTGTCGCGTTTATTTTCGGTCCGCCGGGAAACAAAGCGCAGACTCTTTTACTCGGCGTTTTGCTAAAAGGTGCTTATGCAGACGCCCTTGTTGTTAAACACATTTGCGACGTTCGCGAACAAATTACTGACTTACTGCTTGTTCTCCCCCTTCTTCTTTAACTTTCAATGCTGGTTATTTCAATGACTGACTTGTTGCATGCCAGTCTGTTGTTGTGGGGACATTTCTACGCCCCGAAACGTGACGCTGAACGAAGCGAACTGTGATTGGTTGTTTGACATGTCGGTCAAACGGCCTTATGGGCGGGCCTTGGCCAATTAAAGCTGCCATGAATTCCAGACCTTCAGCCGTCAGTCTGAAGGTCTGGCTACGTGAGACTACACTTGAGCAGGCCCAATCAATCACTTGATCATCACGGCTGTGTCTGAATAGAGAGTAAACTCCTTCCAGTTTGAGCATTACTTTAAAAATTGTTCTACAAATGTTCTTTGTGGGTTTTAGGTTTTTATTTTTTATTAATCTGTCACAATAGGGTGAGTTTAAAGGGAAAGAGAAGAACATAAAACAGACAAGATCAGTATTTTCTACACTTGCCACCCAATAATGTTTGACAGCTGAAAATGTCAAATGCTCAAATTATGATAGTATTCAATTATTTAAATTAATTTCAAAGTCAGAGTATTTCTTATTCTTTCTTAAAAAGGCTGTATGATTTGGTTTACCCGCTCTTAGTTAGTTCATAATTCATCACATGCTAATGATTATTCAAGGCGTTAACGAATTAAGTATTAATTTAGGCATTAGTACATGATTATTCATGTACCCTTATTGTAAAGTGTTACCCTTGTATTTAATTAATATTACTCAGTACTTGTATAATTACACTGTAATCAGGACACCTTAAAATAAGTGTAACCTTACTTTATAAAACAAGTGAAATGATATAAATTGCGAAACAGGGATACCTATGATTAGAAAACCATAAGTAACTCTTTAAAAAGAACAAAAAAAAAACACACACACACACACACACACAAGGGTGAAATGCAGTCCTAAAACTGCAGTCTGGTATTGCAGGAATACCCTACTCAAACATAAGAATACATTTCGTCACCTTGGAATTATAAGGTTCTATCTGCGTTCCGAGTGGTTTTGAGATATTGAGCTTCAAAGTTTTTGCATTCTATATAGCAAAAATGATATGGGGAACAAGTCTCTTTCCTACATGAGAATGACAGAGACCCTGAATGTATTCTAAATGTACAATATCAAAATCCTCTCAAATTTTTAAATGGGGATTTTGGGAACAGGTCAAATGCAGATAGAACCTTCTAATTCTAAAAAGTCGTTTTCTGCTTGGAATTATAAGGTTCTATCTTGCAAAACATTAATTAAAGCAACAATTTTCAAGAAATAAAAGTAGTTTACTTATAATTTGTTTTAAAACATAAATTACTGTTGGAACAATGTGTCAACATGTATGAGAATTGAATGCTTTAATGCTTTCTTTATCACATTTATTTAATATTTTAGGACAAATATTTTTTGAATATTTTGTCCAGAGCAGATGTTAATTTTATAATTATAGTGGGTAATTAAAAACATTATTGCAGAAACAGTTAAAAAATCAGCTACTCTAATCCATCTGACCAGGACTTTATTCCACAGAAAGCCATATTCAACCATATTCGCAAAACTAACTATTTCAACATCTTTAATAACAACAGTTTGATCACTATTTACCACATTCAACATCAAACGACAGTGATACTTATATTTCATTATGTACTTTACATTATACATTATTGCTCTGCAGTAAACCCATTCAAGCCAGTTGCAGATAATATTATTTGTTTTATGCCGGTAATGTATATAATGCCGGTAGCGGTAAAAAAATCACGCCATCATTTTGTTTTAAACAGTGCCACTTTGAGGAATAAATGTGAATTGCACTCATTGATTCTACAGACGTGCAATTGTTGTTTTACGTTTAATCTTTCTTGCTGTTATGAAGCAGTCCGGCGACATGACAAAGAAAGTTGATCCTGATTGGTCGTCTTGTTTGCATTCGAAGTGCTGATTGGCTCACAGATAGAACCTTATAGAAACAAGTTACCCCTTCAGTCGAATCACTTCGACGTTACATTGGGATCTCGCTTGAGAGACCGATCACCTCTGAGCCTTATTAAAAAGGCCAATTGAAAATTGGCGAGTGGACGTGCGCGCCGGCCACGCCCCCGTACATACGGGTATTTAAGATGGCTGCGCGCACCACTCAGTCAGACTTTTGCTTTCAGAGCCGATGTGTCGAGCCTCTAAACAGCTGAGAAGAGTTCTTCAGAGTTCATGCTCCCTCCTGCTGCTGCGCTGCCATAACTAAGAGAGTGTTTCACAGAAAGAGCATTGTTTGGCAGCCGCCAGCGCGATCCCGCGGGCGGCCGTTTTCACGGCCATATAAAGCCTTTTTGCATTCCAGCGAGCAGCCCCGGCGAGTGCGTTGCCCCGCGGCGCCTCCCTGGGCAAACCGGGATCACAAAAGAGCAATTTCTAGCGGCCGTTTTAGACGTCCTTTTCAGGACGTTTTTTCGGCCGTGCGTTTCTGGATGTGGTAGTTTCCTCTCCTCAGCGAACGGACATGAGCGCTGCCTCACGTGTTTAGGCTTTGAGCACGCTGGGGTGGTGCTCATGAATGGTTCATGCGGTGAAAGCATGACCATGACCACGCTGAAGTCCCGCCGCTCATTCACGAGCTGGCTCCCCCCGCCTCCCTCCCGTGGTCAGCCGTTGAGCCGCCTATGTTCTTCGGCCACCGCGGTAGGGCGCGGGGGGGGACATTCAAATTACGATAGACAGCGTTCCGCCGGCTCAAAAAGCCCTGCGGACCTCTCTATCTCAGCGCAGTCCCGTTGAGTTTCCGCAGCAGACGCTTCCCCGCCCGGCGGGCTGAGCGTCTCCTTCGGTGCTCCTGCAGAGGATGAGATGTCTGTCACAGCATCAGAGGGAGAGTCAGACGGTGACACATCTCTTCCCGCGGCGCGGCGCCCACCCGTGGTCGCTGCCTCCCCGGAGGTTGATGTCGAACTGTCGGCTATGCTTCTCCGGGCAGCCGGGGGGGATCGGTTTGAAGGTTCCTCAGGGGCCTCCGGCCGATCCTTCTAGGCTGGACGACTGGTTCCCGTTCTGACCGGATGTGCATGAGGAGCTGACAAAATTTATGGCACCCTATTCATTTGAAGCGCACTCCAGCTCCTCTCCCCTCGCCACTCTCCATGGCGGGGCAGCCAAGGGGTACGTGGCGGTTCCCCAGGTCGGGCGCGCCATCGCGGTGCACCTTTGCCCGCGGGCGCGGCCGCCTGGTGGGGCCCTCCGCGTCTCCCTTTTAGGGCATGTGAAATTTCTTCCGCCCTCATTGGCTGGGCCTTTTCTGCGCCCCCCGACACGCTGCCCCGCCCTGCAGGCCATGGCAACACTGCAAAAGTGCCAGGTGCAGGCACCTTAAGGCCTGCACGAGAGTGGTCCTGACCAGGGGGTACTTGAAGAACTCCGCGCCGCCACTGACTTCGTCCTTCGGGCCACTAGGTCGCGGCGTGTCCCCTTGGTCAGGTGATGTCCACCTGCGTGGTCCAGGAACGCCACCTATGGCTGACTCTGGCCGGATGGCAGAGGCCGACAAAGTTCGCTTTCTCGACTCTCCCATCCCCCAGAGCGGCCTATTCGGCGACACCGTGAAGGGTTTTTGCTCAGCGGCGTCGAACGTATCGCCGGCCCCCAAAAGCCTGCGATCTTCCGCCCATCAGCATACCCCGTCGAGATGCCAGAGCAGTACGCCTCCCCGTCATTCGGGCTGGGCGTCTCCTCTGGCACTCCAACGGTCCAGAGGCAGACGGAGGCCGTCCAACATATCCTGCCCCGCCGCGAAGTTACCATTCCGCCGCCGCCTGGGCCCCCGCCTCCGCCTGCCCGTCGCCGAGGGCGTCCCCCCGCAGCTCCGTCCCCTGCTGAGCCACACGATCCAGGCTCGCAGCCGACGTCGAGCCACCCGTGGGAGAGGGACGCCGCTCACCTCTCAGGGTCCTGCGAGGGAAGACCCTCGCAGGCGAGCTTCGAAGCGTCCCTGATGCGAGCACCCCGGAGGTGGAGAGGGCTACTCTGTCGGCACTCCCGCTGGAAGCGGGACTTAGCCGGTCATTTGAAATCACAGAAAGACAAGAGCCGGCTTTCTCACCTCTGGGGCCCCGGCCCCGAGTTTCCTTCCTGAGCAGCACTTCCACTCCTCGGAACCAGACTCGGGACCGGATGTCGCCAGCGTGGGAACCAGGGAAGTAGGTAAGCACTGCTTAGTGCAGTTAGACACTTCTTCAGGACATTTATCTTCTAGGTTTTGTCTCCTTCCCTGTCTTTCCCCAGGCTGCCCCACCACGGTCACGCCGGTCAACGTTCCCTTGATACCACTACACTGGTTGATACGGACGGTACGGCCCGGCTCCAGGCGTCCGCCCAGACTCACAGGTACCCCTTACTTTCTTTTCCGGAAACAGGCGTGCCTCTGTTCTGCCTGCGGAGATCGCGTTCCTACTGGCGAAGGACGCGATCCAGCCTGTCTCTCCAGCCGGGACGAAGTCAGGGTTTGATAAGAGTCCCGACTTCACGTGTCCAGTTAGAGTGGTGGGTTAACATCCGTCCTGGATGGAGCTCTGTTCCGATCCCTTCTTAGGCTGTCGGCACACATGCTCACGACGACGCACATACAAGTATGTTTCCGTCTCCAGGGCTGGGTTGCAGCCATCTGCCTGAAGGGCACCCGCTGTCGCGTCTCGATCTTTCCTCGGCGCACACCCCTCCGGCGGTCTGCCCCGGGGGTCGAGCGCTCAGCGCGAGGTGCTTCCATTTGGCTAGTCCCTCTCCTTCCTGCTTTCTTAAGCCATGGGAGCTCCCCTGTCCCCTCTTCGGCAGACAGGTATTCGCGTCTTCAACCGTCTCTTCGACTGGTGCTTTACTAGCCCACTCGTGAGTTCCGTTGTGTGAACATAGGGACCTGGTGCCTCGGCACCCCCGCCATCTGGTCCTTCAGGCCAACCGAGGAAAGTCGTTTCCTCGGTCGGGAGCCCGACTCGGTCCTCAAGACAGCCCGCCTTACTACCAAGAGCGCGCAGTCAGTGCTGTAGTTCCTGAGTCAATCAGGCACAACACAGCGGTTCTCTCAAACTGAGGCTCCTGGGGCACATGACAGCTCTAGCCGCTAAGAGCCGCTAAGCTTGTTCATGTGAGACCGCTTCAGCACGATCGAGTCCCATGATGGGCATGGCATCTCGGCCCACTCCGGACTGGCGTTTTCCCGCAGTTTGGCCGACAAGCCAGCCCGTGGCTTACCACGGGTTGGGTTGCCATGTACGACAGAGGCTTACAGCCTCTCCATCTGCTCCCAGGGAGTACGTGGCAGATTTTGCTACTTGCCATTCACTTGAAGCAGGTAAACTCAACCGTGCAGCCTATCGGCTCTCACGGCAGTCCACCACCTGCAGGATGGCGACTCCACCCCGTGACGCAGCTAGTTTGGAGCATATCGGTAGGCCAGCCACATCCGCTCGCCCCCGATTGCTCTCATTACCAGCTGCCTCTTTCAGAGTAGCGCTGGCACTCAGCTGACCTCCGGGGCCCAAGTACGCCCTTCCCCAGCGAGCCTCCTTGCACAGACTCTGTGCAAGTCCAGGGAGGACGAGGAGTAAGTCTGTTGGTTGCGCTACAAGAATGGCCCACCCAGACTCAGGTCTACTAACCGTTCCCTCGCGGCAGTCCCTCCCTGTAGGGCACGGGATGACACCCAGACCTCTCCGGCCTTCGCAGGCCGTGATACAATTATCACTCAGTACCGAGCTCCCTTGACTAGGCAGGCTCGCACTGAGATGAGGTCTATTTGCTGGCTTTCCACAGAGTTACACGGTTGTAGTATGCTTCCCTTCCTGCAGGAGAGTTGAGCGCAGACTGTCCCCTCACTCTCTAAGTATATGCCGCTGCTTCGCCGCGTATCACATGCAGTAGATGGAGCTAAGTAGGTAAGCATTCACTGGCCGTGAGGTTTCCCAGAGGTGCCCAGAACGCACCCCACACCCTCTTGGGACCTTTCCGTCGCCTTTAGAGCCGCGGGACGCTCCAATTGAGCCATTGGCCTCAGTCGAGCTAGCATTCCTGTCATCAAGACAGCGCTCCTGACCGCCCTGGCTCCCGTTAAGAGGGCAGGAGACCTACAAGTTTTCTCTGTCAAGTAACGCCTCATACCCTCTGGGACCCCCCCGTCGCCCTTCGGGGCCGCGGGGTGCTCCTCAGGAGCCTCGGGCCTCAGTCGAGCTAGAATTTCTGTCATTAAGACAGCACTCCTGACTGCCCCGGCTTCCTTTAAGAGGGTAAGTTACAGACAAGCTCAGGTTCCTCAGAGGTGCTTAGCACGCACCTCATACCTCGTGGGCCTCCCCGTCGCCTTTCAGGGCCGCGGGTCGCTCCGTTGGAGCCACGGGCCTCAGTCGAGCTAAAGTTCCTGTCATTAAGACAGCGCTCCTGACTGCCCTGGCTCCCATCAAGAGGGCCTACAAGCTTCTCTGCCAGCAAAGTGTGTCGAGAATTCGGGCCCGGCGTTCTCCACGTTACCGTCGAGACCCCGGCTCGGTGCCCAAGGTCCCCACCACGCCTTTCCGCGACCAGGTGGTAGACCTGCTAGCTCTGCTCTGGAGGAGGCAGACCCAGTCGTGCGATGTTGTGTCGTTAAATATGTGAGACTGAATCACTCGGCACTTCAGCTGCACCAGCAGCTTCATCTGCCTCGGGATTCAGCAGAAAGGGAATGCTCCCCGAACTGAGGTTGGCTAAATGGTGGTAGATGCCTCTCCCTGTTATACCCAGGGACAGCCGTGATCCTTGGTTCATGGCACCTCACCAGCAGATGTAAAAATCGGAAGCTGTGGGCTGGGCGACACCCTACCTTCGCTTGGTTCTCCAACCTTGCGTAGAGGCCGTTCTCCCGTGTCCTAACTTAGGGACTCACAGGTGAGCGGGAAGACCGGCTGGTGTCGGCTTGCTGCGCCATTCCCACGTGGATCCATGCGCTATTTCCCAGAATGTTCCCTCCGGCGAACCCTGGGTCCTCCCGCCCCGCAGTCAGGGCTAGGCGCGGAGTAGTCCTGCACTGTGATCCTGCCTGGGTTTCCTTCGCCCCGCAGGTTGTGGCTTAGTTTTTTATTATTCCAGCGGAGGAGACCGCTGTTTCCCTCGTATATCCCTAAAAACTTTTTATGGATATATTGAATTATTCTCATTTCCACATGTAAAATTTCATGTGCTCCGCCCCCCCAACCCATGCTTCAGTACAACTGGCATCCCTGGAGGGGCCCCCTTATTGGGCCCCAGGGCGTTGGGAAGGTTACGTTACACTTCGCCTGCCGGCACGTATACTTGTCAGCACGTGAAGCTGTTGCGTAACGCGGCGTCAGGGTTGTGGCCTTTTCCATGGGTTTGTTCCCAATGTAACGTCGAAGTGATTCGACTGAAGGGGTAACGTCTAGGTTACGAAGGTACATTCCCCTGCCACGCCCCTGGCGTCGCGCTGACGCCGGGCTCTCCGGCTCTTCAGCAAAAGCCTGACTGAGTGGTGCGCGCAGCCATCTTATATACCCGTATGTACGGGGGCGTGGCCGGCGCGCACGTCCACTCGCCAATTTTCAATTGGCCTTTTTAATAAGGCTCAGAGGTGATCGGTCTCTCAAGCGAGATCCCAATGTAACGTCTCCGTTCCCTCCTTCGGGGAACGTGGGTTACCTTCGTAACCTAGACGTTATAGTTCGACTTTGTAGATAGAACCTTTTTCTTTTCTAAATAAAAAGTCCTAAAATGTACACAACTTAAAAAAAAACATCACATAATGTAAATAAGTTGTCACAGAATAAGAATATGTGAATAACTCAATTTTGACAAAAATGTCAGATAGAACCTTATAATTCTAAGGCGACGATTATGGCAAACAAAATGAAGGTGAAACAAAATTATGCCACTCATTTTGTACTGCAGAGCACGGACCATTTATCAGCTCAGCCCAAAAAGAACAGTGTCAGTGCAAGCTTGCGGGCCGATCTTGATCACATGGCATCGTCACTACACAAAGCTGAGAGATCTAGTGAATAAGTGTTTGAACTTGCCACAGAATTAATAACATCGCTGTGAGATCAAATTTGAAGCATTCAAATTCAGAGCAGAATGCTCTGTTACAGATCGCAGATGTCAGTTTAATCAGCACTAACATGGAAACCAGGATAAACATTGTGCCATCAACTAACTAGTTCTCGAACATGCCTTAGGATTTAATGTGCTAACGCTGACTGTAACCACGGTAGGTTGAAACAAAATAAGTCAAATGTTTTTACAATATTAATTTTTGGATTCGTACAGCCTGAAATTCAAGGACATTCACATGCTTGAATTTTTTTCCAGCACTTCAAACTGTAAATATAAAGTATTTGATAACCAAAAAAGCATTTGTTCAGCCATTAAAATGTCAACATTTGTAGAACTGTGAAAGTGTAGAACTGTAGAAAGTGTCAAGATGTAGGAAAACTGACATGCTTTTATTTAAAAATAAAATATATTTATATTTGCATTATATTTCCATTTTAATACATTCCATAAAAAAAAAAAATCAACAAGAATTTTTTTTGTACTTAAGTATAAAGTAAAGCTATTTAAAAAAAAATAAATAAATAAAATAAAATACACTGCAGGGCTTAACACTAAGTTTTTTTTTGTTTTTTGTTTTTGTCTACTGACCCGGTGAGGCCAGTGGTTAATTTTTTTTTTACTATAGTTGTTGTTTTCTGATAAATGTAACCTTTACCAACAAGGTTATGGCACCAAAAACTACGTTAATTTAATAACTTAACAATATTTAAAATTTAAATGAATCAGGCAAGTGAACACTACATGTTCACTGTATAAATATGGAATTAATCCTTATAAAAGTTATTCATTAAAGAGCAAATACAAATGCAAAAAAAATTATTACAAATGAAAGGACACTTTAAGCCTGTGAAGAGTTCTGGATATTTCATTTGCCATGGAAATTCTGTGATGTTATCCAGTCTTGTTATTAGGTTAAGCTTTTCAATGGCGTGTCTGCCCAAAAGTGGGGTGAAAAGATTTTTGACCACATATATGTCTTCCTTTATATTTTTGTCATTTTTGGAAATGGTGGCCGAGAACACCCCTTTCACATCCAGAACATGCCTCCCTGGTCCCATCAGTTTTTTCTGTGTTTCGTTCAGGCCAGTGTTTTTGTTTGAGGTTAACAGTGTGAAGACAGATTCTGGCAACGCTGTAACATCTGCCCCAGTATCCATTTTCATCTTTACTGGTTGCTCCAAAATCTGGACATTTGTGCACCAGGCCTGAGTATTTTAATCTATGGCTCTGAGGAAAGCTTGCTCTTCTTCTGAATCATAGTCCTCTTTAACCTCATGAAGCACAGACTTTGAATGGCATTGGCTCATATAGTGGCCTGTTCTATTGCATTGGTGACGCACTGCATCCTTGGCTGGACAGAGGTCTTTTACATGGTATGGTGTTTTTCCACATCTCATGCAGTGTGATTTCTTTGATTTATCCTTGTTTTTTCTGAAAACCTGGTCAATTTCTTCCCTTTTCTGATTTGTTTGGCTTTTTTGGATGAATCCTGCCTGTATTTCTCTTTGTGTATGGCCTCTATCCTTTGGTCTTCATCTTGCTCCTGCCTAAGTTCAGCCTGCTAAGTTCACTGTTTCACTCTGTCTGGCCATAGTCACTGCTTTTTCCAGTGTTAAATTTGCATGCAGTTGAAGATGCTCTGACAGCTTGGTGTTTTTTAATCCAACGACAATTCTATCCCGGATAAGTTCATCTCTCAGAGGTCCAAAAGCACAGCGTTCTGACAATGAATACAGTGCAGTGATAAAGTCATTAACTGGTTCATCTGGCTCTTGCTTTCTGGAGTTAAACTTTGCTCTCTCAAAGATCACATTTATTTTGCCAGTGAAGTACTCTTTGAATTTATTCTGCACAGTTTCATAATTTTCACGCTCTTCTGTAGTCATGGCCAATCCACACAGAATGTCATCAGCTTTGTCTCCCATAAAATAAATCAGTGTGTTAACTTGGTGCAAATCTGATGCTTGAGCCAGGTTGCTTGCAACTCTGAACCTTTCAAATCATCTGAGCCATCTTCGCTGGGCAACCATACCCCTCCCCTGCTTATTACTTACAATGTGGTGGGTAAGCACATGGTGATACGCTTGCTGTCTTTGCATTTTGTTTTGATTTTTCCCCTTGGAAACAATAAACTACGGCTTTAAGTTGACATTTTATTTTCCCGCGGTGCTTATGAAGTTATTCGACAGCATATGAGTTGCTGGAGACAGTTCTATCCGCTTCTGAAACCATGTTGTATTACTGTGTAAATAGAAGACACTGAACACCAGCCTGGCAGGTCTGTAACTAACTTTTATTCACAACTCCCCCCTCACATAGGGGCGTGGCTCACTTTGTAGCAGTCTCGCCAATAAGATACCACAACACCAACCACTGACCTAGTTGATGTTTAAAAAAAAAAGAATACTGATTTCCTGACTTTTTGGCTTACAGGAAAGTAATCCTAAATATAGAATGACTCTTGATAAGATTAAACAGATTATACTTGTTTTAATGTCTCTTATAAAATAGTTTGAATAAAATCGCTTATGTGTTAAACAGTAAAGATACAAAGCAAGTTAAGGTAAGTATTATTAACATTAACACAGTAAATTATTTTTGGCATTCAATGACACAAAATAAAACCAAAGAAGATTTGTAATGACGAAAACATATGTATACGAATAAGAATAAATGATGTGACCTCTAAGAATAAACATTAAATTACATTTAAAACAGTATACTTGATATCTTTTTTTTTCAGTTACTTGACTGAGGATCAGCTTCCTGCCTTGAGGAAATTTTCAAGTCTGACTGCAGCTAAACCAGTACGTCGGTTTTCAATTAATGCTACTTCACCCAATAACCTTGCAAACCTTAAAATTTAGCAACAAGTGGCTGTATTCAGTTGCAAAGTGTATTTATGTTAATTTTTACAAACATAGAAGTATGCCAAGCCAAAAGCATAAAAAAGGGCAGCAAACGTGAGCATATTGTACCATGTTACATAATGCAGTGGGCTGAATAACAGGATGTGGTTTCTCACTTTCAGAGAAACAAATGCACTTTGTGGTACAGCTGAATGAGAATGTGCTATAAACATTATTTTACTCTTTTTTTGTAACATTTTAAATAGGGTTGTAAGCATTAAGTGGCGCTTAGCAAGATCATTGTTCAAATCTTTTGTTTTAAGAGCTGTTCAGATCGTTTAGATCATCGTTGTTTCTCCCTCCACTAATGCAGAGCTTTCACGAGGGACAGCTGAACTTGGATCAGAAACTACTTTTTTTATTCGTACATCTTTAGACTTTTCGGTTTCTTCGTCTGGCGGACACCAACATCTGCAATATCCACAACCATATCCAAATAGGAACCAGGTGGCCACAAACAGCAAGCCCAATGCTACTACCTGAAACATAAAAATTGTGTAATACCGTTTAAAGCAGTGGTTCCCAAATATTTTCCTGGATGTCCCCCAAACACTGCATGTTTTCTATGTCTCCTTAATTTGTGCTTGTTTGCATAAATTTCTGGTACAAAAATCTAAACACTGGTTGGAGTTGGTCTCAATTTTTTTTTTTTTTTTACATAGTAGAGTCAAAAGTTTTTACAGAGGGAAATGTGTATATATATGAACAAATCCTTCAGTAATAACGATTAAAAAAATTTAAAGTTTTTTTGTGAGTGCTACTGAAGTGGAGATTTAAGGCTTAGTGTAGAAGAAAAAAATCATTTTGAGAAAACGGGCTTTAAAAATATGTATTGTAATTGAAATCTATTGACACAAATAGATACAGTGCTATAAAAGAAAAACTTAACAGGGCCTTTTGAATATTTTCTTTCCACTTATCTCAAAAAACACTTTGAAAAGCCCAATATCTCAAACTTGACAGGTGCATGAAAAAAAATTAATTTAATAAAATCCTTAATTTAATTTGATAAATCTCATCTTCACCCACATCAAACAGAATTAAATCATCCCATTGTTTCACTCACCTGAGAAATATTTCGAAAACTATAAAATTTTATTTGCTTCATGGTGATGTGGTCAGAATCGATCAAAGGCTGACACCATGTTGTTGCAGCAGATATATCCGTATGGACTGTCAGTCCTTCCCAGTCGGTCAGTGCACAGGCAAGGTATTGTCCATCAAACAACAACAGCGTGATCCAAACAACACCTGGAAAGATGATCACCAAGGTGGATGGACACTTTTTTGTTTTGCATTGTGGGCGATAAATGCAAAACATAAGTCCAATGGAGAACAGAGAAGGAACTAGCAAATATGCAAAAGAAAAGCACACGTTCCACTTTGGATCACAAGGACATGCAAAGTCCATCTCCACGAGTTTCTCAATTAGCACCATTAAAAAGCCAATAATTGCATTTGAATACAAAGGACTCTTCTCCACCTCTGTTTTCAAGCGTTCTACCCAACTTGTGCTCATTTTCTCTGTTATCAAAGTTTAGAGGCATACAGATTAAAACTGCAAGCGATCACTGGCTGACTGTGTGCTGCAAGTGAAATTCACAACTTTTACATCTTCAAATATCTGAGACTCCTCCTGCGAAACTGTGTTGCGAACATTTGATTTTTAAGATACAGTTTGAAAAAGGCTGGGCAATAGTCACTTTAATTGCACTATATAAATACAGGACATAATACTACAATTTGAGTTTGAATTTTCAGGAATCTCATGAAGCACTTATGGGTTTTCATGGATATTATGATTATTATTATTATTATTTTATTTTATTAAAAAAAAAAGGTTTTTAACCATAAGTTTTTAGAGATTTTGCTTTTAAATTAAAATTTTCATTTACAAAAATCATTTACTCGCTTTGATTGCACTCTTAACCTGTATAATTTTCCTCTGTTAAACACAAAAGAAGATATGAGGGAAAAAAAAACATTTTTTTTTTTACTGTCTGAAGAAAAACATTTTTCAAAATATCTTCTTTGTGTGCTCTGCAGAAGAAAAAAAAATAATTTTTCTTTTGGGTGAACCACACTTTTAAAATTAATCATAAAGCATGGTTCAACTGATTATCTAGGTTTAAAGCAGCTATTTACTCATTTTAAGCCAAAATATTTTAGTAGATTTCATTCCTGAGAAAACTGTGGTGTGTGGAAGGAGTCTCCAAGTCTCTGCATCTGCTATCATATTCTTTCTGACATGTTCTACCTCCAAAACAGCTAAACATGACAGTAGCAACATTTTTACAGTTGTTTTTTGTATGCATTATCTCTTTTTTTTTTCTTTTTAGAAATGAACTGAGCTATGCTAAAAAGTAAATGTTCTGTAATCATAATTAGTCTAATCAAAAGTTGTTTTTTGCAGATTGCCAAGTATCTTACTGCAGTTTTCAGGTGTTTATTTCAAAACTGCTGTGAAATGTGTCACATTCTTGCTGTTTTATTTTCTCTCAGAAATGTAGCTAAAACTATATATTTCCATTTATGTGTTTACATTACTGAAGCAATAATGTTTATATTTATATGTATAACAGTGCTTTGTTGTTTTACATTGTTCTGTTTTGCCACAAGTTTTCGCTATACTCCTATACAAGAGACTTTTTTTTAAGTTACTTGACTGCAGATCAGCTTCCTGCCTTGAGAAAATGTGTGTCCAACTGCAGCTAAAACCAATTTGTCGGTGTACAATTGATGCTTCATTTTCACCAAATAACCTCCCAAAGTTTAGCAACAATTGGCAGTAATCAGTTGCAAAGTGTATATTATTATTATTATTTATTTTTTTTACAAAATTTAAAATATGCCAAGAAAAAAGAGTAAACAAATAGCAGCCAGCAAATGTGTGCATATTGTACCATGCTCCAAAATGCAGTGCACTGAACAACAGGATGTGGTTTCTCGCTGTCAGTTGCACTTTGTGATACAGCTATATGAGAATTTCCCCCCTTTTTTGTGACATTTTAAATACTTGCCTGAGACTTCAGCTGCTGTTTCTCAATCATTACCCCCAACTCCTTTGAAAGGATTGATTCACTGGCCCGAAAACGAAGTTCCAGCGATCTGGATGAAGGTTTACTGCATGTTCGGTGTTTTTACAGCGCTTCAAGATTTAGTTTCAATTTTGACCTAGCTCCGTTCTAATCTGACTCCAGTTTTAAGTGATCATTAAATTTAGACTGTATTTCCAATCAAAAAGTTATTACAAATATCGATTATGAATGAAAATAACTATTTGATTATTCTAGAAATTCCATATTTTCAATTATTTGTTCGTTGTGGGACCTAATGTCTCATTATTTTAGCTGTATATTTGTAATAACTAGGGGTGTAACGATACACCAAAGGCACGATTCGGTTCGGTTCACGGTTTTGGAGCCACGGTTCGGTTCGGTTCGGTTCGGTTTCTGTTTGCTGTGGGGTTAGGGTTGATGTCATCTTAACAGCAATGCTAAGGAACAATAGATTCACTTAATAACAACAACTAAACTTTTTCTTTATTAACTCTGCCAACCCATTTTAGTACAGTCAGGATACCTGAGTAAGTTAGTGAAAATTAGACATTCACTTGTCCGAGTTAAAAATTTACTTGTCCTTAAATTGATTTCTAGGACACTTTTTAACTTTATTTTCCTAACCGTACTAACTGTATGTGTCATCATTCACATCAAATTCTTAAATTTTATCAATACATCAAATTAGAATAATTAGACTCTGTATGGTTGCACAAATTAAATCAGTATCAACAAACTCCATCTTTCCATTGCACAGGAAAAACCGGGCCTGCAATGAAATTGACATTTAACTGTATTTACTTAGACTGTTTAATGAAGATAAGAGGTTCCAAAAAATGCATTTACACAGTAAAATTGCAAATACATAAATAATGTAATAAGATTAATGTTATACAAAAATATTGGGAAAATGCAATACCTTTAAATATAAAATCGAACCACCAATAGGTGGCAGTAGTCACTGTCTTAATGAGCGAGTCACGGATTCAACCATAGATGGATTCAACCAGTTCATTCACTGACTCGATTCATTAAAAATGCTAAATCATTCAGTACTGAAATACCGCTGTGTTGCTCGGAGATTCACGGAGAGGTTCTGCTGTTGCTTAGAACTATTTTCATTTGCAAAAATGGTTAATGATGTGTCTAAAATGTAAGTCAGTTAATATTAACTAACGTTACTAGTTTATTGAACTACTGTTGTATAAAATCAATGTCACTCACGTTTGCAATTGTAATGGTGCTTTTCTACCGCAGTATATCTGTTCATGCTTGTTTCTTTGTGTATGCTGTTGAGCCTGTTAGTGTTGATTTTCTGTGAGTCAGATAGCCTGCACGAGCTTGATACTGTCCGTTTTCAGTTATCTTAAGTAATAAAATCAGAATTATGCTCACCAAAGTTTCGTTGCTGCGCTAGTTATTGTTTGTACTTGATGTTTTAATGGTGTTACTTGTCCGGTCGGGCAAGTAAAATCCCCTTTCACTTGCCCTTTCACAAAATCCACTTGTCCCGGACAAGCGTTAATGTCGAGCCCTGAGTAGTAACCGAGTGTGATCGCTCACTCAAGTCAACATGACATGACATGCACTTGAAAAAATACTAACTTTAGAATATAATATTTAGAACAAAATTTAGAACAAAAGCTCATCATTACTAATACAATTTAATCAAAATGTGATAAAATAAAGATGTGTTTAAATTGGTTAAATTAGTTAGAGACAAGAGACGTCAACCCCAACAATGGGCAGCAGGGGGCGTGAGAGTACCGCGGTACGCCACGAGAGTTTCGCGATACGTATCGTGGTTGGTGTATCGCGATATTTCGGTTCGGTTTGTAATATCGTTACACCCCTAGTAATAACAAAAGTCTCCTCACAATGTACTAGTCATATTGATTTCAGGACATATCAGAATATCCAAACATAACATTTTATTTGTCAGGTAAAAATGTATCATGCCAATTACACAATTAAACAATGAGAATCTAATTCAATTTCAATTTAGATAAATACATAACCTCAATGACTCAAAGATGCATTTAAGAATAGGAAATGCATACCTGACAATCAGAGAGACACACTGCAGCATTAGAGACCTGGGCTGGGTTCTCCGATAATGTTGTCTCTTAGCGTGCTACGAAGACCTTAAAAGGTACACCTTAACTACAGGTATACCTTTCCTACATGTGTTCTCCAAACTATACCTTAGGATATTGCTTAAGGTAAACCTTCTTAAGTGCGACCTTAGCAGGTGCTGTCCATGGTGGAGGTGCTGAATCGGTTGATATCGATGCCTCGGTGATCGATTGTGCGCTCCTTCCTTCACAGCGTTATAGGTAAAGTATTGAGAAAACAATGTTTTTTGTTTTTTTAAAAAGAAGCGTTTTAGAAATAGTACAAACTGCATTTATCGGGGCTCATTGAAATATGTACATGCAGAAATACATGTGTATGTGTTTCAACTTATTCTCATCATTTTGCGTACGAATAACACGACTTTGCAATAGTGTGTAATGCATACGCCAAAGTCCAATTTTGCGTGCATATGATACGCCAATCCTTCCCATTAACTTCAATGGAGAGAGGATGCGTATAAATACCACGCATCATCTTTTATATAGATGATATAAAAGATGATGCGCAGTATTTGTATGCATCCTCTCACCGTTGAAGTATCATATGCACGCAAAATTGGACTTTGGCGTATGCATTACACACTATTACTCTCCGCGCACGGCGCCTTGTCTTTGATTTAAAACAAGTACTCACTGTCTCACTGCCATAGCTATAAAGTTTGTGTAAACTCATCTTTCTTTATATAGACTCATAGCCTTTTCTGTCAAATGGTTCGCCCGCTGATGTGCCTCGAGATAGTAATTAAAAAAAGCTAACAACCATGGAAACTTTATTAATGAAAACACTTCCATACACTGGCCAGAGGAGAACTGGTCCCCCGACTGAGCCTGGTTTCTCCCAAGGTTTTTTCTCCATTTCTGTCACCTGTGGAGTTTTGGTTCCTTGCCGCTGTTGCCTCTGGCTTGCTTAGTTGGGGACACTTTCCAGCGATACCGTATACTATTTGAACTGAACTGGATGATGATATCACTGAATTCATTGATGAACTGCCTTTAACTGAGAATTGATTATCTACAATAATGCGTTACTTACACACTATTGTTCTGTTTAAATACTGTGCAGTTGCTTTGACACAATCTGTATTGTTAAAAGCGCTATATAAATAAAGGTGACTTGACTTGACACTGGGTGTAGTAGGCTATAACAACTTGAGTATTTTATGTGTAAAATTTTAAAGTAAAGTAAAAAATGCAATTTTAATACTAAATCAGATTTTATATTGAATATAAAATTTAATATTTGTAATTAAACTGCGATGTAAAAAAGCTTTTTGCGTGGTGCCCACTAGCGGTATGAACCGTCAGCAGCGGTAAGGGATAGCTAAGAGCGCTCCAGACCAACCTTACGAACGTATGACTTACAGAAGGTATACTTAACTAAGAAGGTTTCGGAAAACACATATTAACGATAAGGTACTTCTTAAGGTACAACTTAAGAACGACGTAGCGTTAAGGTGGTTTCGGAGAACCCAGCCCTGGAGGTTTAGCTCCAGAGCCTCATGCAGTGTGGGGGTTCTGTATGGCGTTTAAATCGAGTCAAAAGTCACACGCACGAAAACCACGAGCACACGCGAGCTACTCATTTATATATGTGTGCGCACAAACCTTTATTGTGGATACAATAAATCATTTGACACCCCAATTCAGAATGTTGTCCTTTTGTTCCATGAGTTAAAAAAAAAGAAAAGAAAAAAGTGACAATTGCATATTTACAGAGCACTGCTAAACTGTATCATTTTACTTGGGAAAGAAATCAAAATAAATTGCATCTTTTGATTGTGATCTTTTGATCTTTTGACATTTTGATTGTGTTTGTGCATATATAGGGAGAAAGAAGTAATTTAAGATCTTGAAAATATTTATGCAAAAAGCAGTATATTTTATGGTCTGTGCATTGAGGAAGCCACACTGAATAATTCAAAACAACTACACAATGTATCCAAAATTACTACACCACACTTAATTGGTTTTATCTAAATTAATAGTAGTGAGTTTGTGGTTTTATATACACAATACTTTAATAATGTACAACTAATTGTTTTTTGAACCACTGTCAAATCAGTGGAGTTCAACAACTAAAAGTGTAAATTATTTCCAAAATATACATAAGTTTAACAAACAGGGCAGATGGTGAACAATGTAGCAATGTCACCTTGTATGTTTACAAGTGCTGCACACACTCTGAGGATTTTGTCACAAGGCTCACGGCATCGAAAGGGTGGGCCCCGCCGAACGTAGGGCGAACATTGCGTGGTCGGGAGGTTCCTGGGGTGTCCTTGCCAACTGTAGGAAGGAAGGCAGTGTGACTCCTCTGATCACTAAAATCAACAGCATCACATATGGGAAGGTCACAGTGAAGTACTTTTTAAAGGATAACTATTGGCAAAATGCAACCCGGGCTGTTTTTTTTTTTTTACTGTAAACGAGACAAACTTATATCTAAAAGCATAATTACGACAAACGAGCCGTTTTTTGGAGATGACCGTGATTTGGTCGACACACCATGAAAACTTTGCTCGAAGTATCGCCTGGGTCTCTACACATGAACTCGAGCATTGAGAACATTGTTTGTGTACACAGAGTTTACTGAAAAGACAGTTTTTGAACAACTCACTTTCACTGTTTGAGTCTCCACTCGCGGCTGTCTTGCCAGTCAAGAAGTGTCCATCTCCAAATGCGAGATTCTTATATATTAATGTTTCTTATATGAGGCTCTTTTTACAACTAGAAGGATAATATTGTTTTTCGCTTACGACAAAACGAATTAGCCATGCATTTATATGGAAATATCCTTTAGGAGCTATCCATCTTTACTCTCCTCAGTATTACATCAGATTCGGAGATGGAC
>NC_133361.1:99588026-99678026 GCF_049309525.1 Garra rufa
TAACGTTTTAGGTTAGCCAACCTAGAAAAATATAAAGTAAACGTAACATAGCATTACAGTTTAATGCAGATTTGCTTTGATTCTTACATATTAATGCATTAACTAATTACAATCCAATAATATAGTGTACATTATGCGCTTCTACTGTAAGTTCTAAATGGTTTTATTATTATAAAAGTGTCGTAACCATGTTTTTGGCAGATTGACTTCAGTTTGTATAACCGCAGTTTTATATTTAACACAATGGGCAAACTATGGTATGCGTGACAAAATACACCTAGGGTTAATTTGTGGTTACAATGGTTTAAATACAGTAACAATGTGTTTTTGGTTTTATTTGTTGTAAAACCATTGTGATTTTCATACGGGATTTGTCTTCAATAGGAGATCACATAGAATAGACCAAACTTTCCCTTATCTACTACCCATTATTTGATAAATCCAAAAATAAAAAAGGTGTATTTAATGACATAATGATTTCTGAAAAACAATGGGATAATTCTATTATGTTAGCCAAAATTTTAAGGAAAAATAAACAAAGGTTTATATGAAATCACAAATCATTTTGATATTGTATTTTAAGACGATTTTACCAGGAAGAATTTAGAACAAAAAATAAATTAAATAAATACATTATAAAGTAATCAAATAAATGCAAATAATAATAAAAACGAATGTCAACATAAGTACGAAAAACAAGATATTTGTAAGATTTTGTAAGATTGTAGAATAATTAAATTAACCATATGTATCTGTGTGTAAGTATATACAGTATATATATATATATATATATATATATATATATATATATATATATAATCATATTATAAATAACTGGAGTAATGTTAAATAAATAGCTGCATTGATTAATTTGTTAATGCGTTTTATATATATATATTTTTTAGTTTTTTTCATTTAGATGGAACCTCGCTTCAGGAGACGGGCTGATGGCAGCCTGAATCTGACCGACACCATAGAAGCAGCCAAGGTGAAGGAGGCCAACAAGGGAAGGCCGTACGCAAGACCTCTCTCCCCGGAAGTGGTGCTGGACAAAGCTAAAAAAAGCTTACGGCAGCTCAAAGGAGATCCCACTAACAGAAAGCACCTGCTGGGTTTCTTTGAAATCCAGTTTGGTGTATTTCGTGGGCAAACATTCAAGTGGGTGGCTGAAAATGCTTTGGGGCATGCTGCTTACCTGGTGTCAGCTATGAAGAGAGACCCTACAGGAGGCAGCAAAGACTCCCAAGAACATTCTCACAACAAGGAGAGTTTTAGGGAGTACATGGAGCTTTTTCCTTCTGGCAGAATTGCCATTGCCATGAAGGAAGAGCAATATGCTGGGAAAGCACCTCAGCATTCTGCCACCTCCACGCACGCTGCTGCCACCTCTCTCCGCTCCCTCTTGGTTGGGAAATTGCCTAGCAAGACCAACCTTACCAAGACTGTAGAAAGACTGGTTTCCCCCCTCAAAGTCACACCATGTAAGAAAATATTTATTTGTTTAACACTTTGGTTTGTGTTATATTGTGTAGTATTTATTGCTGTTAAGTAGTTATGTTTATCTGTTTGTCCTGTTTTATTTTGTAGCTTTGGCCCAGGCACGTGTTTGGCCATCAGCCACCATCACCTGCCCAACTGTGTCCACTGAGGCAGCCACAGAGCCTTCGGCCACCGTCACCTGTCCATCTGTGTCCACTGAGATAGATGACAGTACACTGATGGCAGAGGCATCTAATTTTGAGGAGGCATATGTGGCGTGTACGTTTGTATCTATTTAAAATGTACCACAAAATATTCACTTTACCTTTACAGGGATAGTAAATGTAAGCAATGTGAATGTGGTTGTTTTGCATTTATTTGTGTTTGTTTTTTTTTCCAGCACAACGAGTCTGCCTTCCAGCTGGATGGTTACACACCCTGCCTGAAGTGGACCAGAGGTGGATGTCCAAGGCCCTGTTCAGGTGGACACAACAGGGGCATCCTGAGCTGGTCTTCAGCAGGGTGGACAAACTTTGGTGGTATCCACCACAGGTGCCACTAACGACCAGTTATTCTCCTTCCTTGGAGAATTACTTTGGCCATTCCCTGCAGCTCTGGATGCCACGGAAACTGTGGCAAGTGAAGCTGATGTGTCCGCACCCAGACTGTCAAAAAGTCCTCCTTACATCAGCTGGCTTGCAACAAAAAATTAGGCAAGTGGTTGCTTCGGGTACCATGTTCTTTGTGGCATCCGAGTACCTGGCCTGCCCAAGATGTAAGAGGAAAGTCATCAGCTGGAGTCATGATATCGTCTCCCAACTTGACGTTGGCCACAGGGTGCATTTCCCCTGTATCCTTACATCATAACTTGCATGTGACTTTGAGGTTGTAAGTTTGATGCGTCAGCGAGGACTGGGAAACAGCAGCAGCCAGATCCAGCGTAAGCTGCAGGAGCGTCATGCTGAAGTATGGTTGCAAAAGACAGTCACATACATGACAGATTGCAAAAGGATTGCCAGTGCGATCACATCGGGTCTGATCCTGCCTGTTACGTTTGAACCTGCTCCTTCCATGCCTTTTATCTCTAAGCATCGGTGGCTGATGCAAGTGTACGCCCAAGATGTCCTGCAAAGGCTGGAGGAGATCAAGGCTGCCATAACTTCACAGTATAGTAGAATTCTAAAGATGGATTCCACTAAAAAAGTGGCCAGAAAACTGGCAGGACACAGTTACGGCACCGCAACCTGCGGTTGTGACCCCACAGCGCCGTGCCTTCGATCGCACAGCTGGTAGAGCGGAGGACTGTAGAAGGAGCGTTGGCAATCTTTAGGTCGCTGGTTCGACTCCGGCTTGAAGGAGGTCGTTTTACACGTGCCTTCTGGAAGCGGCCAGCAGAGCTTGATTCTGCGTCGGAAGCCAACAGTCGAGCTGCAGAAACCTGATAGGCCGAGGTTGTGACCCCACAGCGCCTTCGATAGCTCAGCTGGTAGAGTGGTCGTTTTACACGTGCCCACCTTTTTTGGGGGGGCCGGCCTTCTGGAAGCGGCCAGCAGAGCTTGATTTCACTGTCCGCCGTTGGGGGAGAAGGGGGGCAAAAGAGCATTCCCTGACCGGGAATCAAACCCGGGCCGCGGCAGCCCAACTAAAGCAAACACTGATCTTCATGATGGTAGCATCATTTTAACCAATAAAACAACATTTGATCCTCTGTAATTCTCAGTAACAGCAGGTGTTTATCACTAATGCACAATCATCATTTAATTACTCACTTAATTATCTTATTACCTTTAACTCTTTGAGGACTTGGGCTTTGACTTGTGACTTGAATAGAAAGACTTGGTCCCACCTCTGGTAATTAATATAAAGTAGAGGAGCATCCTTTCTTCGATGGAGTTTTCATTGCCAAGGATGAAGATGTGGCAGCATTTATCAATGTCATTCAGCAAAACACCAACCCAGTAAGCTTCCATAATTTTATTAGTATTTTTGTTGTTTAACTGGAATATTACACTCTACTGATATTATTTTGTTTATTACAGGTACAAGGAAGAGGCACATGTGGAAAAACGACATGGGCTGCTGCAAGAGAGACCTCAAAGAAGTCAAGCAGTAAATTGAATGAGGAAGGGATGGAGGTAGCGGTTTGCAGACACAACATCTTGCTTAAAGCCCTGAACATGCAGAGGGGTGAAATATTTGCTTATCCAATGTTTTTGCAAAAAGAAGTTGCATCAAAAACAAACTGCAGATTTTTCTGCACTGACATCATGTGCCGATATTGGCCCTACTTGCAGAAAGTTGCACAGGTAGTTCCATGTCTGCAGCAGTTAACGGCGATGAAGCCTTTTCTTTCTGTTATGCACGCAAAAGGACACTCTAGGTTACAGGTTGGAAATAAGCTAGAACTTTTTATTTCTTTTCTTTGGCTTCACTAGCGTCCTCTTTTCTCTTGGGTTATTTTTGTTTTTGTTTTCTTTTCCCAATATTATAAACTTTGCACTTATTGGTTGGTTGGTTATTTATACTTTTCTTGTTATAAATGTACCTTTTTTGTTGTAATTATATTTTCACTTTGTACATTAAAACCACTTTTTTGGCAGTTCCTTTGTCTTTGCATTTTTTCTCTTGTCTCCTCCATTCTGCAATGTTGCCACAATCTTAGTGTCACTCCCTTTAACCCCTAGACCATCTTCAGGGTCGTAACTCTGTCTGTGTCTGTCTGTCTGTCTCTCTCTGTGTGTGTGTGTGTGTGTGTGTGTGTGTGTGTGAGTGAGAGAAAGATGAAGGCTAATATGTATATTTGAAGTTATATTTGAAATGCTTTCAAGTAATTTCATAGTATACACTATTGCAAGATTTAAAAACTAATGTCTTAATTGTTTTCATTTAGATTTGCATCCTATGACCTGCTGAGGAGATTCTGGGCCTTAATAGAGCCATCACTGAAATATATGGTCAGTGTGACTCAAGCACAGAGAGGCACCTATACAGAATCAAGCTCCACTGTGGTAAGTAGGACTATACAATACAACTTAATAAAGATTAGGGCTTATGGAAGTTGAGAGAAACATAATGCAAATGTATTTATTTTGAACAGACTCATTCCCTGCAGCCCATTGATGAGATGTTTATGTTCCTCAACTACCTCGCACTGGGTTCAAAACAGCGTGACCTTGCTGACCGGTATGGAGTCCACCAGTCCACAGTCACTCGGATCATCACAACATGGATCATCACAAGCATTTTTTTTTACCAATTATTATTATTATTTTCTATTTTTATTTTTGGTCTATTTATGCTAACATATGTGTATTTTTTCTTATTCTCTTATTTTTATTGTCTGTGCGTCTCTGTGTACTGGAAGCTAATAACACTGAAACAAATTCCTTGTATGCGCAAGCATACTTGGCAATAAAGCTCTTTCTGATTCTGATTCTGGTGCAACTTTCTGTACACTGTGCTAGGGTCTGTGAGAATCTGGATACCTGAGGAGAAAATAAGTGAATATCTGCCAGCTGAGTTTGAGGACTATGCAGACACTACAGTCATCCTGGACTGCACAGAGCTGAGGTGTCAGTGCCTTACATCACCTCTTCTCCAAAGTGAAACATTCTCGGCGTACAAGTCCCACTGTACTCTCAAAGGCCTGCTTGGAGTGGCTCCTCATGGGGCAGTCACATTTATCTCTCCACTGTATGCTGGTTCCATCAGTGACAAACAGATCATGCGAGTCTGGAATTCTCTCCCTTTTGAGACCTGGAATGGCCATCATGTTTGACCGAGGTTTCCTTGTTGAAGACTTTGTGCCTTGCAAGATCTATAGGCCAGCATTTCTCTCTGGAAGATCCAAGATGTCTGCCTGTGAGGTTAGGGAGACCAAAGCAATTGCACGCCTTAGAGTGCACGTTGAGCGCCTCATACGCCGTGTTAAGGAACACAAGTTCTTTGACACCGAGATTCCTTTACCTCTTTTCGGAAACATTAATCAGCTCTATACTGTCTCCTGACCAACTATGAAAATGGACCTCTTGTAAAGGCATGGGCAAAGCAGTGTTTGGGTTCTCTGAAAAACACATTGTCTGTAAATAGCATTTTTATGTTCAAATCTTTTATTAGCCAATGTTGCAATAGTTTCTTCAGCCACTTTGTTATAATAATTTTTTTGAAATCTATACAAATGACTGGAGGACTGTTATTGCTTACCTTTAGAAATGTATAAAATAGACCAGAGTGTTTTTGGAAATCTAATCTAAATCTAATCAGTATCAATAAGCAAATGGCCCAAAACTGTATTTGTTGTTTTGTATGCCTATACAAATGGGCATAGGTAATGTAAAAAAAAAAAAGACAGTTCTGGAGGCCATGGCCGGGTAAACAGTCCAAGTAGCCATGGCAGATCTGGGGGCCCAGGCGGCCATGGCCGAGCAAACAGTCCAGGCGGCCATGGCGGATCAGAGGGGTAGCCCCCCCCCAAAATTTTCTTGGGGAAATCCAGGGCGTAGCCCGCCCAGGGGATCAGGGGAAAGCATGCTGGAGGTGATGCCGGCTCTGGAGGGCGCGCAGGAGAGAGCTCGGACACTGGAGGGCGCTCTGGAGGAGCGGACACTGGACGGCGCTCTTGAGGAGCGGGCTCTGGAGGCACGGATACTGGAAGGCTGAGCGGAACCAGCGGAAGTTCAGGAAGGCTGGGCGGAACCAGCGGAGGCTCAGGAAGGCTGGGTGGAACCAGCGGAGGCTCAGGAAGGCTGGGTGGAACCAGCGGGGTTTCGGGAAGGCTGGACGGGACCAGCGGAGGTTCAGTAGAGAGAATTGGGGCCGTAAACTCCATTGGGAGTGCCATGTCCATAATGTTGATAATCTCCATCTTGCCCGGAGACTCAGGTTTGGCGGTCACTTTGGCTGGGAACTCAGGAATTAAGGCCATCTCAGCCAGGAACTCAGGAATGGAGGCCATCCTGGCCAGAAATTCAGGAATGGCGGCCATCTCGGCCGGGAAATCAGGAACGGCGGCCACCTTGGCCGGGAAATCAGGAACGGCGGCCACCTTGGCCGGGAAATCAGGAACAGAGGCCATCTTGGCCGGGAAATCAGGAACAGAGGCCATCTTGCATACAGTCTGTGGCGTTGCAGCCGTCTTGTGTGCAGACTCGGGCATTACAGCCATCTTGCATGCAGATTCGGGCATTGCAGCCACCTTACGCGCAAACTTGGGCATTGCAGCCATCTTGCGTGCAGATTTGGGCTTTGCAGCCATCTTGCGTGCAGACTCGGGTATTGCAGCCATCTTGCATGCAGATTCAGGAATTGCAGCCATCTTGCGTGCAAAATGCTGAGCCGCGGTCTGCGGTAGTGGTCTGAGGAAAACTATAGAGCTTTGGAGGATCTCGGGGTATTCAGGACGTGGCAGGTGGTCTGAGCCGTTGGCGCGGTATGTAGAGATTCCCGGCTTTGGATGAGCTGGCGCGATGTGACGTGCCTCTGAGGGAACTGGACAAAGATCCGGACCTTCATTCTCTATTTGAGTAATCTCGAATTTAGAGCCATTTAAACAAAGAATGATATTGACCAATTCGACAAACGGGAAATCATGAACAGAGAGATCGCAACGGATCATATCTTTGTCCAGCCCCAACAGAAACACAATGCCTATAGAGGCCAGCTCACCAGATGATATAGCTCGGTAAAATCTGCCACGTACCGCTCCAACTCCCGACCACCCTGCCGCAAACTCCACAGCTTTTCCTCAGCAGTCATATTTAGGTCGATCCTTCTGTTAGCGTTGTGGGGCTGGAGAGATGAGGTAACACGATGTACAAAACAATAATATAGTTTAATGACTTCTGGATAGGATACAAGCAGGAACACAGAGCAATATCCACACATCAACAAACCATTTAACATTAAGGATCGACAGGACACTGAAAACCGAGACAGACTTATAAAGGGGAATTAATAATTAGACACAGGTGAAACAGATAACGATTTAACTAGGACTAAACCAAATGATAACAAACTGACGGGGGAAGACAGAGGGAGAAACTAAAATCAGAAACAGGGCAATGACAAGAAACACTAGGATACATGTAACACAAACAACATAGGTGTATTTAAAAAAAAAAATACATTTTAGGTACTCATGAATTGTTACCTCAAAACAACAACAAATTCAAACATTCATTGAAAATGTAATTTAATTAATCAATATTAGATAGTAACATATGTACATATCATAGCACATACCCTGTAGTGGTCTCAGAATAACTGACTGCAGCCTACAGAAAGGTATAAATTCTTACATGCACTCAAACGTACCCTGGATTTGCCAAAAGTACGGATGAGACTTCCTTAATGCATGTGTACCCTCACTGATCTTAATATAAGGACAGTCAACATAGCTTGCTACATTGGGGCATTTAATTTCAACGAGGCCAAATATTGACTGCCCCTTTGGATCGTACACAATGCCATCAGGTGATGACCCCATCCATGGTGCGTCAGGGTGGATAAGGAAGCCACAGGGATAGTGGTTAACCTCCCTTGTACTACAGTACTCCTCTATAGCCGCAGGTTCCATGTCAAGCCCCCTCCTCATGTCTGCAGTCTGATGGCTATGTCTCAAAAGTCTTTTTGCAAGATTTTCAGCAGAGCTCTGTGCCCTGGTGTGACAGACTTCTCTGTATTTGGAGGAGGTGATGCGGGGCCGCCTTAGTTGGTGCCACTCATTTCAGGAACTCTGTTCTTTTGTACTGTTGGCAATTCTATGTGCTGTCTCTAATGTTGTTGTTAGGGACATCATGTGGTGCTGCTGATGTTCAGTGTAGACAAAAGAGCAGGCAGAGGGTCCCAGCCTGTAACCGTGAAGTGGCAGCTGTGGGGGAGAAGGAGCATCTGTGTGTGAACAGGTTTTCGGCACTCTCTTTGCTGGTATGCGATAGGATAACACACTTCCTTCTTGCACTTTTCCAAATGCAGAGTCAACCAGCGGAGCACTAATGTCCATACTCATAGTGGTTATCAGGGGAGCCACTTCACTTGGTAGATCACAGTAGACCTCACCCACCCGAAGTGTGGAAAGTTGAGGCAGAGGTGAACGTACACCCTTATACAAGTTGCTCCTATGGAAAAGAACAAAAAAGGAGCCATTGTCCATCTTGGTGAGTGTTCATGTAAACATGGTCAGTTACAGTAAATTTTTTGTCCATATAGTGGACTTCTATAGTGCCGTGAGTTTGAACTTTGAAAATGTAGTTTAAATGTGGCTTCAAACTATCCCAAATGCGGTTTATGACGATTTATAAACTTTTTACCTCAAACGCTTGTCCTTCTCTGCCTGAACTCTCTTTCAAGAGAGTTAGGGTATGTCAAAAAAACTCCCATCTCGTTTTCTCCCTCAACTTCAATTTTTTTTTCAAAATCATCCTACATCGCTGTAAAAGTACCGACGCAGTGTTTACAAAGTAAACATGCAAAGAAGATCAAACACCCTTAACAAAAAAAGGTAAAACAGCAATGTAGGACAATTTTGAAGTTGAAGGAGAAAATTAGATGGGAGTTTTTTGAACAAATCAAAAATTTCTTGAACCTGAAAAAATGTTCAAGTAGAGCAAGACAAGACAAATGTTTAAGGCTAAAAAGCATACAAATTGTAATGAAATAAATAATTCAATAAATAAATGATTGTTTCGCTAGATAAGACCCTTCACTCTTGGCTGGGATCATTTAGAGCCCTTTGAAGGTACATTTTGGAAGTTCAAACTCAGGGTACCATAGAAGTCCCCTATATGGAGAAAAATCCTGAAATGTTTCCCTCAAAAACAATTTCTTTTGACTGAAGAAAGAAACACATGAGATCTTAGGGGTGAGTAAATTATCTGTAAATGTTTGTTCTGGAAGTGAAATTCTCCATTAAAGTGAAAACATCTGGCACAAGAGGCAGAGGTTGGAGGTTTTTCACTGATGTTTTTAATCTGCCATCCCTCTTTTTATTTTTTGTTCTTTAAATAGAATCAAAGTACTCTGTTAGAAACATTATTTACCATGGTTCTTGGCTTATGCCACTTCTGTTCAGACTCTGTACAGCTGTGTGTTGGGGGAACAGACGTAATTCTAAGCTGGCAATAATGTGCAGTCTGGTACTACAGAGCTGCCACATGATTACATAATGCTGTACCTGCCACACAGGTACACTGGCAGCTTTCTAGCTGCACAGGATGGGCATCCTTAAGCACAATCTGTAAAAAAACCAAAAAAAAAAAAACAAACAAACACACAAATCAGTTATAATACAATGAATGTGCAGTGTTTAAAAAAAGAAGAAAGTCTGAGTACAGTGAGATTTAAAAATAAACCCATCCAAAAATAAGTGGCATGAGAAAAATAAAAACTACAAAACAATTAGATTCTTTTATAAGTTATCATTATCTTTATTTAATCTCACTTTACTCATTTCAATAACAGAGGAACACAGAACGTGTGTAAAAGAAGGGACAAAACGGAACATATCAGAAGACACAGAACGTGTATAAATAAGTAAAAAAAAAAAAAAAAAAAAAAAAAAAAAAAAAACAGAACTCAGTTGCTGTGAATCCCAGTGCTTAGCTTACATATCTCAATATAGATAAATATCCAGAGACACCTATGTAACTTACAGTATATGAAACGAAATGTATAATAAAATAGCCTTCAACTACTTTACATGCGATGATTCACAGAAACTCGCTCTGACGAACGGAACCTGTCTCATTAACAAGCCTGCAATGAACCTGCAGGACTAACTTTCCCTTACGCTCAAGCTGTGAGGCTTTTGGCTTTTCCTCATTGATCGGTAACAATCAGCCCTAATGGTTACCTCTCCTGTGCTCAAATCCTTGTTTGAAACTGAAATTGACAATGACGTTAAAAAATGCACATAATGTTAGTATATCTAGACTGCTGCGCTAGCATTTGGAAACTTAACATTAGCATTCATGGTAAAGGCATGTAAAGACACAAAACGTCCAGCACTTAGACCTTCATAACTGCGGATGTAGCTTGATATGTATAGCTTGAATCCCTTCTCCTTCTTGGCTTTTGATGAATGGGACAAAGTTTGGATTATTTGAGTAACGTCGTTGACCGTAATCCTAGGTAAATCTTGGAGCGACCGTGTGAAAAACGCCATAGTTGTCATTGACGCTACGTGCGCCAGATATGATACAGCTGGCTGACTGTGAATCCGGAAGACTGAAAATATCTGAGCAAAAACCAAGTCCTGAGGTGAAGATAACCACCTGTAGAGCTCAGTGACAGACTTGTGTTAAGGCAATTATCTAGGGAAGAGTTCAGAAAAACATCTGCTGCATTGAAGGTTCACAGAAGCATGTAGCCTCCATAACGGAAGACGATTGGAACAACTAGGACTCTAGAAAATGTCTGCCAGCCCCCATTCAAGCTGACAGAGCTTGAGAGGTGAAAAGGTGAGGCAAAGAATGGCAGATAATTGCCAAATGCAGATGTGCAAAGCTTGTCACATCATACCCAAAAAGACTTGAGGCTGTAAAGGTGCTATGTACTGAGTTAAGGGTATGAATACTTATGCAATGTACTTATTTCAGTGTTTTATTTTTAATACATTTGTAAAATTTGCTTTGTCATTATTATGGTGTATGGAATGTAAATTGATGTGGGGGAAAAACTAATTTAAAGCAGTTTAACATAATGCTGCAACAAAACAAATTGTGAAAAAAATGAAGGGGTATGAATACTTTTGCAAGGCACTGTAGAGTTGTAACTGTAATGCTTGTGAGTTCTTTCACAACTGATAACACTGAGTAGTATGTTAAATCTTTTAGGTGACTGTTCACACTGCGGTCACATTGCAAAACATCTGACCTGTATCAGATTTACTACCACAAATGGCAGAAATTCCATGTGGTTTGTACTGTTCACAGTGTCATGACAAAAATAAATAAATAAATAAATAAATATATTTATATATATATATATATACAAACTGTAGTCTAATCACTCTGGTGTGATTGTACTGTACATATTAGTGAGCTACTCAATGTCCGTCAAATCTCTGATCAGGCTTTTCTCCAGTGTGAATCTTCGTGTGTCTATTAAGTGTTACTTTGTGAGTGAATCTCTTTCCACATTCATGACAGGTGAAAGCTTTCTCTCCAGTATGAGTTTTCAGGTGGACATCAAGGGAATATTTCTGTATAAAACTCTTTGGACACTGAGAACACATGAAAGGTTTTTCTCCACTGTGAATGTTTGTGTGTTTATCAAGGCTTGATTTTCGACCAAAGCTCTTTCCACATAGTTTACAGGTGTAAGGTTTTTCTCCAGTGTGAAATCTGATGTGGGCATCAAGGCTGTGTTTTTGTGCAAAACTCCTTTCACATTGAGAGCATGCGTAAGGCTTCTCTCCAGTGTGAGTTTTCATGTGGTTTTGAAGTTTGTCTTTTTGAATGAAACTCTTTCCACACTGTTGACAGGTGAAAGGTCTTTCTCCAGAGTGAATATTTGTGTGTTTTTTAAGGTTTGATTTTCGATTGAAGCTCATTCCACATAGTTTGCAGGTGTAAGGCTTTTCTCCCGTGTGAATGATCATGTGAACATTAAGACTTCCTCTTTCAGTAAATCTCTTTCCACACTGTTGGCAGACAAAGGGTCTCTTTCCAGTGTGAACTCTCATATGGTAAGTAAGGTTTCTTTTTCGAATGAAACTCTTTCCACACTGTTGGCAGGTAAAAGGTCTTTCTCCAGTGTGAATTCTCATGTGGACTTTAAGGTTTTCCTTTCTGTTGTAAGTTTTTCCACACTGTTGGCAGGTAAAAACACTTAAAAAAACAAATAAAAACACTTTATTGTCGTCTTCTGTGCTTTTGTTTCAGTATGTGAGCAACTATATGATTTTTCTCCAGCCATGAAATCATGTTTCTCATGCTGGTGATCATCTTCCTTTTCATTGAGTTCTTGACTCTCCTCTTTCAGTGTCATCAGGTCTATTGCAAAATAAGACAAATCCAAATTAACACCATTTTTAATTATTCAAAGCACAAACATCAAACCCAGCAACATTGAGATCTTAAACACACTAAACTATTAAAGGAGGAGTTAAATGTAATCTCAAAACCTGTTCTCATCTCCCCCTACAGTGGAAGCATTTCGTATTAAAGACATGGATTTTTGTTTTTACATACTTCCTAATAATTTTTTTTATTAGATTTAAATCATATTAAGAATTAGATAAGGTATCATATGATGTTCAGTTATATGTTACTTGTGTGGCCTACTTAAAATTTTGAATCATCTTATAATTTTTTATCTAATTATGAGCTAACAGCTGCAGAGAAATTAAACAGAATTAAATGTAAAATAAAACAGCATAGTCTTCACTGTAATTTGATTTGTTTAATATTACAGCTACAGAAGTTTTTGTCTTTTGTAGTTTGGTTATCATTACAGACGGCAGAGGGAATAGTGTGAGCTGTTGACGTTTTAAGAGCTGCATGGATCCAATATACTGTTACACACATATTTTCATTCTCAGCTGTTTGTGTTCACTTAAGACATAACTGACGAGGGTTTATGTGAATAATCATTATCAATAATTAAGTGCAGCATTCTGCCACAGTTTTGCATGTATATGACCATTTAGGTATGCAGTATAAGCTGAAATTGTATTTCAATTAATTGCCCAAATTTCTTGCAAGAAGTAAATAACTAAAAGCTTTCTGCCTCTTGACTTATTGGAACAGAAAATTGGCACAACAGATACTGCTGCATAATTAAGTGATAAAAATGAATGCTTTTAATTTAGAAGCAGATATTGGGTTTAATGTTACAGAACAGAAATGTTCAGGCTTATTCTGTATTACTGTTACAACCTGAAAGCATGATGTCATCATAACAAATGTCCAATGTGAAAGCAGGATTTTATTATTTGTCTGGTCATGTGATCTCAACATGTCTGTCCACAAACCGCTTTAATTACGACACTCTCAAACATTCTCACAAATATCATTCATTTCTGTAGAGCTAGACATTTTAAGGATAAAATCAGTTCAGCTTTGACAATAAAAAAACCAACCTGTTTGTTCCTCAGTATCTTCATGTTTGACTCTGAATGTCTCTTCAATCTTCATGTCTTCACTCTCCTCTTTAATAAAATCCATCTTTATTTGTTTCTCAGTATCTTCTTGTTTGACTCTGAATGTCTCTTCAAGCTTCATGTCTTCACTCTCCTCTTTAATAAACACCATCTTTATAATAGTGTGTCACACGGATCTCAGTTGATTCAGGAGGGTTTTTCTGTCTTTGGACACTTTTGTCCTGTTTAAGATTAGAATAATTAACAGAAAGTAAATTACTCTCAAAATTAAATGCTAACTAAATCTCTATGTTTTTCATTTATTCAGTTTTGGCATTCAATTATTCGTACATAACATTTCATAGATTACACTTTCATGAAAACATTTGCAGTTTGTAAAAGTTATCATTATAGATGTTTGTTTGTTTCACTGAATGAGTCGATTCAAACGATTCGAATCACTGAATCATTTCTCCACTGATTTGGTTCAAATGATTCGGATTTTGTCTCACTTTCTACTTGAACCATGGACTGATTCACATTTAAGGAGCAAAATGAGTCGCACATTTTCTGTTATTAATATGAGGGTGCACTTTACTCGCAAAAACAACAAAGAAATTCAATGTTATATTTAAGATTGACTCGTTTATTTTGTATACCTTGTAAAAACGTTTAAATTGACACCAATTTGCATTGCTTAAAAAACTTAAAAGCACAAACCTTTCTTCAGCAGAATCCCAACAAATGCAGGGCTAGGGGCGCCGCTTTATGACGTCACATCACCAAAATAAAAGTCCCGTTTATACACTGATGTGTTGTATCTGCATTTCCACAATTATTAGCATGGTAAATCTAGAAACAATTTCCGTTTGTTAAATTAATGTACATTTACAACACTATACTTTGTGTTTTCTTACATTGACATTCATACCTAAAACAACTGCTGCAAGTGTTTCTATACAAAGGCTGAGGGAGTTTCTGTAAATCTGACATAATACACTGTTTTGACTAATCAACCTCTTGTTATTTATTTACTTTTTCCCATTATTTGGAAAGTCACTGAGACACTACCATGGATTTTTTTTCTTTTGCTATAGTGGCGAATGAGAACACAAAAATGCAAAAATATTTGCTGCAGTTTACTTTACAAAATCGACAATAATGATCTTACTTTCTTCTTTTTGTAATATTGAAGCCTGTACTCCAGTAAATTCCTTTCTGTTATTTAATAATTTGTCTATTTTTGTAAATGTTTTTTCTTCAGGGCCTTCCACATTACCTCAGTAAAGATCCATCAGATTTATTCAAGTCAGCAGAGGTGGACTTACAGGTTAATATTATACCTTTACTTAAAATAATGGTCTGTGTATATATGTTTAACCATGACCTTGTCTGTGAAATTTAGAAATTGAAAATTAGAAATCTAATTATGAGATAACAAATGCCACATTTTTTTAAGTTTAATTTCACTGTTAAAATAGTCAATATTAAATATATCAAGGTTATATTTTCATAGAATCTTCTTTACATTATGTAGAATGATTAAATGTAGAATACAGTAAATTGCAAGCAGGGTCTTAAGATACTTGTCCTCCCTACGTAATTTTCTGCAAAAAAAAATTGGGTTGTACAATATTTCAATAAAATAACTGACATTCTGATTAAATATTTTGATAATACAATTACTGTAGGAAACCGACATTGAAGACCATGTGACTGCAGGAATGGATCTGGATGGATCATTCTCATAATGACTGATGGAGATGATGCCTTTTTGTGGTTCTGGAGGAAGATTGTCCTGAGAGATGTCAAAGGCCTCCCCCATGCTGTAGCTCTACTAGTCGGGCTGATTCTTGTGCTTAATATTGATTTTCCCCCAAAAACTACATTGCACATTGAGGTCATTCAAAAGATTTGCATTGGAGATGACCTTGGAGGTAATACATGTTCTGTAAAGGTGCATAGACTGAAAAATAGACTCATTCGCAAAACTGTGTAGTGTAGTGCTTACTGAAAACTATATGATGTGCACCTTTTTGTTTTGCATGATTTGCCTTTTGAATTTATGGTTATTGTGTTTTAAAACATTTTTTTTTTATTCATTTTGTTACTAGACATTGGTTACCGCAGTACCAGTTGGATCTTGTTGGAGTTTAGACACTTTTATACTGTTTATACAGAATTATTGTATATTACTGTTTTTTGTGCAATAATATTGTTTATGCAGTACATTACTGTGTTTTATACTGTATTGTTTTTGCAGTACATTACTCTGTATTTTATGCAGTATTATTGTTTTTATGTATCACTGTTTGCTTCATACAGGAGGTAACTGGTCTGGACCAGTAAGGAGATAACAAAGAAATCCCAGTCATTTTCTACTGTTTCCATTTATTATTAGTTGCTCATTTCTGAATGAATTATCAGCAGCAGATTTACCAGCTTTGGCTTTTTATATGAATGCTGATATTTCTAAGTTTTGACATTTCTACAGATTGTCGCAGTTTCTGTTGTTTTTTTTTTTGGTTGGGATTTTATCAGTTTGAGCACTCCTAGACCGTTTTTTAACTGGTCTTGCTTCCTTTTTGATCCCTCAGTTCATTTGGTTACTTCTCATCTTCTATCAACAGTTCCTTTACTGATGTGTCAAGCTGTAAAATCTTGGTGAATAATTAATAGACATAGAAATATCCACAATAAAGGTCATTTTTAATTGTAAAAGAAAGTGTGGAATAACAGTTTTTTTAATGATATGCCCATGTTCACAGTTGTGTATTTCAATCACACAACTCACTGTCTTCAGTACAACAAACTTTAGGTCTGGAGGAGAAAGTGGAATACGTACATTAGTCTCTGTGTGGCGTGTTTAAGGAATTGAGTTTTTGTAAGAAGCCAGATCTGCTTTGCTGTAGCAGTTGAAGTCATTTGTTTCTTCACTTTTGAAATTAAAATATAAATGTTTTTTTAAATGTTTCATATCATGTTAAATGCATGTTTGAGGACTCAAATGCCCCAAAAAGGTGGTTGTTTTGGAAGTGGCAGGAAAAAAAATGCTGGATTCCTCTTCAGAAGTGTGTTTAGCATAACATTCACATGCTTTACATTTTCGGGCATTTCTTCAATTGGTCTCAGGTTTCCTTTCAGCAACACGTGGAGGGTAGGTTTTAGTCAACACTCAACTGCCTATAAGACACATTTTTTTTCTAACAAGCTAAAATAAAGTTTTGCATGAAGGTTTGTGAGAGACAGAAAACTGGCAACTACGCAACCTGTATCTTTAGCTTCTCCCTTGCTGACAAAGAAAGGTCTAAATAAATGTCTTAGTAAATAAGTCAGGGGAAAAAAATCAACGTAGACATAATGCAGAAATATACGGAGCCCCTAAGGGGACATGGAGCAAAAATTAAATAAAGTTTAGTTTTGCGTGCTCACGTGAAACTATCGTGTGCGCACGTGAAACTATCGCGTGCGCACGTGAAACTTTCTCTATAGTTTCGCCTGCGCACGTGAAACTTTTTTCTATAGTTTCGCCTGCGCACGTGAAACTTTTTTCTACAGTTTCGCGTGAGCACGCGATAGTTTCACGTGCACACGTGAAAGCCGTATATTGATGTAGCTTGGGCCATAGACTACTGGAGACAGTCACAGCTAGAGATATGACTACATTACAGGAATTAGTTGCACTATATTTTAATCTAGGACTTTATTATAAGGACATTGCTGCTGTGCTTGCAAGTCGTCACCATTATATGGTTTCGATACGACATTTAAAACGGATTTTAAAGTCTTGTAATCTGTTCCGGCGCAAGGGATACAGCCATTTGGATCAGGCAATTACTTTCATTCACGAACAGTTACAAACATCTGGCCAGCTCCACGGATATAGGTGGATGTACACAAAATGCAAGGAGAGTGGAATAAACATAAGGAAAGAGGATGTTCGATTAATTCTACGAGAACTAGATCCAAGGGGTGTTGAACTCAGAGTGAGGAGACGGCTTCGTCGCCGAAACTACTTTGCTAAAGGGCCTAATTACATTTGGCACTTAGACTCTTATGACAAACTGAAGCCTTTTGGCATCTGCATAAACGGCTGCATTGACAGATTTTCGCGGAAAATCATCTGGATTAATGCATTTACCACAAGCAGTGATCCAAAACTTATTGGTGGCTACTACATGGAGGCAGTGGAAAGGTTGGGTGGTTTTTGTTTACATCATATATGTGTGTGAACTATGTATAATAACTTTGTATAGATAAATGCACACATATGCATGTAAATATTTAAGAAATGTTTACATGTGTATATACATTTGTATATTTATGTATAATTTATATTATACATAAATGCCACAGCCACAGCCACAGCCATATCACCCTGCAGCCCAAGATCGGTTGTTCACTGAAGCTAAGCAGGGCTGAGCCTGGTCAGTACCTGGATGGGAGACCTCCTGGGAAAACTAGGTTGCTGTTGGAAGAGGTGTTAGTGAGGCCAGCAGGGGGTGCTCACCCTGTGGTCTATGTGGGCCCTAATGCCCCAGTATAGTGATGGGGACACTATACTGTAAAAAGCACCGTCCTTCGGATGAGACCTGACTCTCCGTGGTCACAAAAAATCCCATGGCACTTCTCGTAAAAGAGTAGGGGTGTAACCCCGGTGTCCTGGCCAAATTCTCTCCTCTGGCCCTAGTCAATCATGGCCTCCTAATAATCCCCTTCCATTCAATTGGCTATATCACTCTCTCCTCTCCACCTGTAGCTGGTGTGTGGTGAGCACACCGGCGCCGTTGTACTGTGGCTGCCGACGCATCATCCAAGTGGGTGCTGCACACTGGTGGTGGTTGAGGAGAGATCCCCCATATGATTGTAAAGCGCTTAGGGTGTACGGAAATGCACAATAAAAGCGCTATACAAATGCTTCATTCATTCATTCATTTATAAATATAAATACTTAATATATACATATATATTGTTTCTTAAGATAATACATGCATGTGTTCATATTTATATAAACAACTATTATACACAGTTCACACACATATATGATGTAAACAAAAACTTTTATTTTGCTATGAATTAATAGTGATTAATCGTTATGCATCCCTAAATGGAAGAAGAAATGTTAAGCTTTTACTTATTGGTTATTAAGCATCAATGCTTGTTCTGTAATATGAGTTTTTGTAGATTTGCATGTAGCATTTAAATGCTGTTGCGATTCATGAGAACGTTTGGACAGTGATTATTAAGATACATTTTTGTTATATATACCTTTTCAGGGAAGATTTTATTACTGTACAATACTGCAGAATATTGCATTTCACACATTCACTTGTTTCACATTTTAATGGCAAATACCAATGGCTGTTTTTGTTGAAGCCTCACATGGGAAACATACTCAAAATGTCCAATACTGTTAAATAAAAATTACAATTGTTCATTCATGTCATATGCTTCATTTCTTTGCTGTGCTTGTGTCCATATTTCCCTGTTTATGATTGATGTGAGGGCAAAGCAAAACATTCTATATTACCAAGATTCATAATACAGTACACATAACAGACAAATTAACAGCACCAGTAGGCTATCATTTACACGCTGACTGGAGAACATTGGTGTGTTTCGTGTAGATATATAATTAGAGAGTGGATCTGATTTCATTTCTCAAGTGCAGATACAAATCCAATGCTTGATAAGCATCAGCCGGAAGATGCAATTGGGATTCAACCATCAGGAAGTTGCAGATGTTGTAAATGTCTGTGTCACATGGCACTGTTGATCGAAATGTGCAGCTACTCTGACAAAGCTGTAAATCGTCTCTTTCCACTGGGGAAATGCAGTCATCAGTTCTGTAGAGTTCAGGGAACATGTACATGACTCTGGGTCGACCACTGGGCACTTTGTCATTCTTTGATGGTCTGATGACATGGGAATCCCACACACGGCTAGTCTCATCTAACTCATCCTGGAAAAAAAAGGTTTATTGGGAAGCAATTTGTTATTGTCATGTTTTTTATTTTATTTTGGGGCTTACAAAATATTTAACAAAAACTCGTAAATCACACTAAAATAATTACTGCATAAAAGCCTTAACAGTTTAACACCAACTACTGTCACTTATACTTAGGTTATCACAAAACTGATTAGTATGCAGAATGTCGTAGGTTACACAACATCAAGACACAGGAAAAAAATGATATGCTCTTGCCAATAGCATGAAGTTCCATCTATTTTGTTTCAGCAATCATAGGCAACATCACATTCATTTTACACATTCGCCGTGTGTTACTGTGTAGACCTTGTACAATTGGTTCATTTGTGACAGCCTATGTTTACAGTAACAATGTAGGTCTGTGACAATGTAATCAACAGTGAGTGTAGGCTATGTGTAGCTTACCTGGATGATGCCCATGAAGCAGAATTGAATTAGACCTCTGTCCAAATACGCACCGTCGAACAAACCACGGTCCTTAAGATCAATAAACAGACAGATGTAAAACTTCATTGATTCTCGCCTGAGGAAGCCCCACCAACTTTCTATCCTCTGATTGGCCATGCTTGCCCCTTCAATGTAGCTGTCAATAGCAGAGCCATCGTGAATGTTGCGACGGAGATAGCGCTGACAGTCTCTGACTTTACCATTCTCAGTGCCTCGGTCGCCTCGGACAATCCAGATTACAAGACTTCAAAATCCATTTTAAATGTCGTATGAAACCATATAATGGTGACGACTTGCAAGCACAGCAGCAATGTCCTTATAATAAAGTCCTAGATTAAAATATAGAGCAACTAATTCCTGTAATGTAGTCATATCTCTAGCTGTGACTGTCTCCAGTAGCCTATGGCCCAAGCTACATCAATATACGGCTTTCACGTGTGCACGTGAAACTATCGCGTGCTCACATGAAACTGTAGAAAAAAAGTTTCACGTGCGCACGCGAAACTATAGAGAAAGTTTCACGTGCGCACGCGATAGTTTCACGTGCGCACACGATAGTTTCACGTGAGCACGCGAAACTAAACTTTATTTAATTTTTGCTCCATGTCCCCTTAGGGGCTCCGTAGAAATAAATACAAAATTAAGTAAATATTAAATGAACATGGAAAGAAACAATTGTGGACATAAACATTGTCATAAATACATAAATGAAAGAATGAATGCATGCATTTTGAAAAAAAAAAAGCATAAATAAGTAATTAAAAGTATAAATATCACCATTTGTAAATATTTGTAAATTAATATTTTTTAATATTTTATTCTTTATATATACTTTAATATGTATTTCACCAAGAAAAAATATGACATAACGATTGACATAAGTTTTACCCTGTAGATATCTATGCACTATTTGGATTGTAGACACAGAAGCGCGTGAACAGGACTTTTATTTTGATCTGGTGGTGTGACGTCATAAGGCTGCTCCGCACTCCTGCATCAGTGTTTCAGCTGAAGAAAGGTTTGTAGTCTTAATCGTTTAAAGTGTTTAAATTCATACACGTTCAAGCTATTATATATGATTTACAGGCGATTTAAACTTTATACTTATTTTGTGTAATATTGTAATATCTAATCTAATAATGGACGTTATTTTGTGAGTAAAGAGCCTCCACAGATCAGTCTGATTTCTCTCCGTAGTGATTCAGATCAGAAACACGAATAACAAACTCCGAGTCAATTGAATCGGTTAATTCACAAAATGATTCACTGTTTCGAATCGCGGCTCGCTGAGAGACCTGCTGCTCAAAACAGTGTAAAAACAACGAGAACAAACTCAAACATGAGTAATGACAACTTTGACAAACAATTGAAAATGTTTTTGTTGTACTGACAACCTTTAAATACAATAGCTATTTTTAAAAGTGTGTAATCGATTAAATGTAATATACTTATCATTAAATGTTAATCAAAACGGAATATAAAGTTAAAAGGTTTGAGTGTTTGTTAAATCAAATCATTTAAGTCCATTAACTATTACTCTGACTCCCTTACTAGTGCACTGACTACTCAATTAGAGCTGATTGAGATGAACACAGAGATTTAATTTTGTTCTTTTTTTATATTCTGTTAATTACTCTCATCTTAAACAGGGCGTTTCCAAACAGAAAAAAACTCCTGGTGGAGCAACTGAGATCGATGTAACACTATTATAAATATGGCGTTTATTAAAGAGGAGACTGAAGACATGATGATTGAAGAAATATTCAGAGTCAAAGGTTGGTTTTCATTCTCAAAGCTGAACTATCCTATGAACTGTCCTGTGCATTTGCTGAATTAATTTTCCTTTGGTGGGTGTTTTTTTTCTCTGTTGCCCTCCTGCAGCTTTTTGAAAGGATTTTAGCTTCATTTATTCTTAAAGTTCTCTTAGTGCTCTGATTTAAAAACAGCATTTAAAGAATTGTGTCTATTTAAATGTTAATGTTCACTGCAAGGACTGAGTAACATGTTTCATATGAAATGGGTAAATAAAAGTGGTGTGCATATGGTCTTGCTCTGATTTAATGATGACGTATGCGAAATAAAGTCTGGCGACAGTTTACTAAATGTTAGTCGTTGAGAAGAGACTTAGTCAACTGAAATTGAATTATTTGGTCAGTCACAGAAAAAAACGGTCCATGTCAATATTGAACAGTTTGTTAACAGCTGGTCCTTGAGGTGGGCCTAATTACGGGCAGGAAATAAAAACATTTGCCTGTCATTCATCAACCTCACATATGCCTTATCATTTGAATATGTTGGGCCAAAGCGGGTTTTGAACAAAGGCAGAGTTTATCTCAGTTAGAGATGGTCAGCACCACTGTTTATTTCCCTCATTTTCATATTAAGTTACCAACTGACACCAACATTTCAGACATTTAAAACAATTTTAATGGCAAAACAAATTTTCAGATACCAGCAAATTAACTTCTGAATTTACATACAGTTGCGACCCGATGGGAATTATGGTCAAGGCAGAAATATATTACACACAATGCTAAAAGTTGCATATGCTAACAATCACTACAATAAACACACATTATGTTTATGAAAACACCAGAGTCTGCTTTTAGAAGAACTTCAGTAATACATGATTAAAATCAAGTATTTCTTTGTTTTCAGTTTTGTTCTGTGTCCTCCATGTGCCTTTTTTATACTGGAATTCTGCATAAATTTCATATGCTTTTTTAAAACTCATTTAACTGAAATTTGATGTGTTTTTGTGTTTCGTGTTTTTAAACTGGGGTTAACTTTTGTCTTTTTTCATCTTAGATCTGATGGCACTGAAAGAGGAAAGTGAAGTACTGAATGAAATGGAAGAGAAAGATCATGATTTCATAAATGGAGAAAAATCTTTTAGTTGTTCACAGACTGAAACGACTTTCTCAAGAAAAATTACTCGAAAGACAGGAAGAAGTTCTTTCATCTGTCAACAGTGTGGAAAGCATTTTAGCCTTAGAGCAAGTCTTAAAAGACATGTTAGGAGTCACACTGGAGAGAATCCCTACACATGCCCTGAGTGTGGACAGAGTTTCCATCAAAAACAACACTTTGAAGACCATATGAGAATTCACACTAAGCAACCCTACACATGCCCTCAGTGCGGAAAGAGGTTTAATTATAAAGTACGCTTTGAAGAACACTTAAGAGTTCACACTGGAGAGAAGCCTTTTACCTGCCAGCAATGTGGAAGAAGTTTTAACCGAAAAGGACACCTTGACAGACACATGAGTGTTCACACTGGAGAGAAGCCTTACACCTGCCAACAGTGTGGAAGAAGTTTTAACCGGAAAGAAAACCTCCATTGCCACATGACAGTCCACACTGGAGAGAACCTTTTCACCTGCCAACAGTGTGGAGTAAGTTTCACTCAAAAGGAAAGCTTTAACAGACACATTAGAATTCACAATGGAGATCAGTCTTACACGTGTGATCAGTGTGGAATGAGTTTTGATCAACATGAAAACCTTAAAGTCCATATGAGAACTCATAAAGAGAAACCCTACACATGCTCTGAGTGTGGAAAGAGTTTCTGTCAAAAACGACACTTTGAAGACCACATGAGAATTCATTCTAGAGAGAATCCCTTCACATGCCCTCAGTGCGGAAAGAGGTTTAATCATAAACAAAGCCTTGAAGATCACTTCAGAGTTCACACTGGAGAGAAGCCATTCACCTGCCAGCAATGTGGAAGAAGTTTCAACCGAAAAGGAACCCTTAAGAGACACATGAACCGTCACACTGGAGAGAAGTCCTTTATATGTGGTCACTGCGGAAAGAGTTTCAGAAATAAAGCAACACTTAAATACCACATGAGGTTTCACACATGAGAGATCATGTCAGATCATATCAGTGTAAAAGGTGTAATTGTGTTAACAAATGAGTTGAAACAAGCAGATGAGATCAAGTGTGAAAAAGTTGAAGTTGCAATCAAATAGGACATAAAACATTGAGGTGTGGAGTAATAACTGGGGTCCCATTAAGTGTGAACATGGGAATATAGGAGGAAATGTAATAAAAGCCAAATGCTTAGAGATGACTTGAGAGTGTTTTGTTTTCTCTCCTGAACTCTTTCTTCCTGTCAGTTTGTCTGTCATGTTTGTCTTAGGCCCAAGCCCATGCCATCTCTGTTGCTGTAGGTACATTTGTTTTCATAATGAAATCTTCAATTGTAAGCAACATGGGTCATTTTTCATCAGTTAGGTTCAGTAAAGTATCACCACACCAGAGCAACTCATTCTCAGTGTCAGGAGCACCAGAGCTGACTGAAGGACTGAATTACCTCTGATTCTCCGATCTATATCAGGACTGCCATGATGTTTTCATATTTCAAGAACTTTTGTAACCATTCGAAGAGATAAAAAATGGTTTTATAAGTGAAGCTAGTAATGCTGTTTTTGAATTTGTTTATTCATTATCTGATGACATCTTGATAGATTTAATAGTATTTTATTTGCAGTTGATTTCAGTGTTACTCTTAACACTAAGTAGGGCAAATTATATAAACAGTAACATTCATTCTATCAAATAGGGCTGCACGATTTTGAGAAAAAACCTAATTGCCGTTTTTCTGACAAATATTGCGATGCGATTTTCAATTTTTGCGTTCGATACTTTTAAGTGCATAAAACTCAAATCATGAATAACTTATGTTGTTACTTTTACGACACAGAGGGTTAAATAAACTACATACATAGTGATTGAGGTAATGAGATTGTTTGATGCTTCGTGATTATTAAATACCTGAACCTAAATACCAAAGAATAAGAAGACATAACGGAAATGAACTTAACCACTTGGTCATTTGTTTTTAAATTTAACAATCTTAAACACTGAAAAATAGAAAATGAATTCTTATTAGATTTAGATTTACAATTAGACAAACAAAATAATTCTGTAGTCCACTGCCATTTACAAAACATGAAACTGTTTTATATTGCACACATTTTAAAATAAATGACAATAACAATTAAAAACACCTTATCCAGCCTTCTGCAAGATAAGAAAGTGCAAAATCAGAAACTGTGTCAGAGTGCTACATTAAAGGATTTTTACTATAAAACACCAACATATTTACCATTTCTGGCTTGAGACAGGCATGCTCACATGTGACAATGTTGTCACTGGCACTGAAAAGATGCTCTGATGGCATAGAATAATGAGACATACTGGGAATTACCTTGACAAATGGTAAATTTACTTTGAAAAAAGTGAACAATTCTTCATTAAACTTAAAATTGAAAATAAATAATACAATCTCTTATTAGGGCCCGAGCCCAGAATGGGCGAAGGCCCTCTTGTTTTCCTAAGGATTCTTATTTTTTTTTTTTTTTTTTTTTGTTAACCTTCCGGGCACTTAAGGGGGTCTTAACATGCTCAAAAACTCTTGAAAATTTGCACACATGTCGGAATCTGCGGCCATCAGGACGTCACAGAGGCTGGTACCGGGGCGTGGCAAGGGGACTCTACAGCGCCCCCTGGAATTTTTAGGGCCATATAGCACACATACTTGAACGTACACATATGAAACTCGGTACACATATAGAACTCATTGAGCTGAACAACTTTTGTACTCTATGTCATTTTCTTAACGCAACAGGAAGTGAGATATTTAGGGCTGTTTAAAAAGCGCATGCTCTGGAATTTAACGTACTCCTCCCAGGATTTCCATACGATTGTCACCAAACTCGGTCAGCATGATCTCAAGACATTGGGGACGCTAAATTGCGAGGGGATTTTTGATATCTCGAACGGTTTGGCCGTGGCAAGGCGACAAAGTTATGGCGAGAAATGAGAAACAGGAAGTGTCTAATAACTGTTGCACACATTGCCTGATTCTGATGAAACTTCACCAGATTGTTCGTTGTATGATGCCGATTCCATAAATGTGACTATTATGAGTCAAAGTTATAGCGCCACCAACTGGTAGCAGGAAGCGTGTCATTTTCAAAATGCGTTGAAATCAGCCTCTTAATTTTACTTGATTTTCTTCAAACTTCATCAAAATAATGTCAAAACACGGCCGATAAGAATATGTAAAGGGTACGATGATAAATCAAATGCTGTTGCCATGGCAACGTGTTAAACTTTAAAATTAGATTCCTGTCTTTTCGAAGCAGATAACATGTTTAGAATTTCATGAAACTCAACACACACATCAATATTAATGATAGTTAGACACTGGCAAAAGGTCATAAATGGGCGTGGAGCAGGCACTCTATAGCGCCATCTTTTGACAAAAGTTGGGGGGTTAGTTTTTCCTACAGTCACCAAACTCTGTACATATATTGTTCTCATCAATCTGGACAACTTTCTAAATCAAACTCATTAGCTAAGACCAACAGGAAGCCGGCTATTTTGATTTGAATGTGGATTTTTGGAAAAATCAGGCTGTAAACAAATTCACACTCCTTCTAAGAATAACAAGGTATTCACACCAAACTTTTTTAACATGAAGAGAAGATTCTGAAGATGTTAAATTGCGAGCGGATTTGGGATATCTTGAACGGTGTTGACGTGGTGATTTTTTAAAAAACATAACCCTAATTTTTTATATCTTTAAAGTGCAGCATCCAAACTCTTTAAAACTTTTTTCACACAGAGATCTAATCATTATGAGCAAGTGCTGGTAATATCATAGTTATTCAAGCTTCTATGAATTAAAGAAAATTAAAAAAAGAAATCAGTAAACTGTTGTCACTGGGCTGACAGTCTGTGTTGACACTAAGAGTGACTGAAGGGGGGAGGGGTGAAAGGGAGAGAGACCAGTGGAACATGCTGTTTTGCTTAAGACCATCTTTGAGGAAGATGCAATTTGCACATTGCACATTGCTGTAGTTTAATCTGCATAAATAAGTCTGAACTTTGAGAGTCTGATCTTTGAGAAAATATAAAGGGTCACGAACTCTTTCATTCTTTGTATATTGCAGTTGTTGTTTTTTATTTATTTTTTACTGAACTGTACCATGAACTTGTCCTATTCAGTCACATAGCAAAAGATTAAGAAAAATACAGCTTTTTAGCATGAGCGATTTATCTTCATTGATAGACATTTATTTTCATAATTAAAATTTTTGATTCAATAAAAAAAAACACTAACAATTTCAAGACAAACTTTGACAACAAAACAAACTTTGCTGTTATCTGTTCAAAACATCTGAAAATTGTACCATTTTAAGATGAGTTATATTTATATATCGCCCCATTACAATACCCAACTTGATTTTTAAAGATATTTTGAAAGAATGAAGCGTTTATTGAGCACTTTATTGTGTATTGCTGTACACCCACACGAACTGTGTTCATGTTCATGTTAATTCACAGTACATACACTATGTTAAAATGTTATTTACCTTTAAACAATATATGAGTACTTTTTTAGGTTAATATTAATTAACATTAATAAATGCTATTTATTATTGTTCATGTTAACAATGTTAACAAATGAAACTCGATGGTAAAGTTGTATATTTAGTGTGTATTTGTCTGTGTGTTGATTTAAAAATGTAACCCTTTCATTTCTGTAAACTTTAAATCCAAACTGGCAGAGGGTTACTGTGAATGCATGTGCCAACTGGGCACCGTTTTCCTAATTGATTCTTAGTTATGTAGCGCTTAAGAGTGATGTCTTATAACAGGAGTCACCTGCAAAGCAATGTCCACACACAAATGGAACAGATAGGTAACGATGACATTTAAACAGAAGTGGTGGACGTAAAGCAAGCAATAATAACATTTTGTTATCATCATGAATTACATGTTCTTATCATCATCCTCAGAATATAGGGAAAATGTTCCCTATATTGTGAACGGCTTTGGGATATCTTGAACGGTGTTGATGTGGTGATTTATGAAAGTAACAATAAAAAAGATGAAGAGTTATTTTCATATATCTTTAAATTGCATTATTCTTACTCATCAAAACTTTTTACATATAAAGAACAAGAAATTCTTAGGAAATACGTGTAGTTTCAAAATGTTATCATGCTGAGAGGCCCCAAAAACATTAAAAGTGTCAAATAAATTCGTCTGATTAAAGCTCTAATACCAGGGATGAACACTAGAGGTCCTCATAAGATAAGGAATCGTTTGACCTCTAATGCTATTTAGCTCATTGTCAGTGTATAATAATGACAATAATCCATAGAATCAATTGATATGTACTGTACTGTCAGTGTAATTTTACATAATTATTTTGTATAGGTGCTTAAAGAGCATTAAAATTTTTTTTTTATCTTTTAAGGAAAAATTATGTGATTTAAATACATATATACACTCTGACTGATAGAACAAAGTATCTTATAAGTATGACACTATACTGCTCAGTTCACTTAATTAGAATGAGAAACAAATACAAAAAGGCCAAAAAATCAACTAAGTTAATATGTATTTATTTTTAATATATTTGTTTATAATTATTTCACAGATGCTTATAGACTATTAAAATAATATTTAAAAATGCTTGTAGACCATAAAACATGGTAACTATTTAAAATAGGGTCCAATACCTATAAAAAAGCCTCTTGGAGCAAAATTTGACACCCAACAGGAAGTCGGTTATTTTTAATTTTCTCAGCAAATTTTGTCATTTTTGCCATTTTCAGGCCTCGTACTTGAACGAACTCCTCCTAGAGATTTATCCGGATTAACGCCAAATTTGCTGAGTGTAATCTAAAGCACTTTGTGACGGTAAATTGCAAAGATCTAGAGTTTTCATTGGAGGGCGTGTCCATAGCGGTCTCGCAAATTTCGATGTTTCGCCATGAAAAAGGAAGTTCCTATAACTCAGGCATACAATGTCCGATCTGTCCCAAACTTCACATGTGTGATAACACTCCTGACCTGATGACATCTACATTCCCATATTCAGTTATAGTCATAGCGCCACCTGCTGGCAACAGGAAGTGTCATGCTGTACTCTACAACAAACTCCTCCAAGAGATTTATACAGATCAACACTAAAATCGGTCAGTCTAATAAAAAGGCTTAAGTGATGTTAAATTGCGAAGATCTTGAGTTTTCGTTGAAGGGCATGTCCGTGGTGGCCTGACAAAGTTTGATGTTTGGTCATGGACATAGAAGTTGTTATAACTCAGCCATAAAATGTCCAATCTGCCTCAAACTTCACATGTTTGATAAGAGTCCTGGCCTGAAGATATCTTAAGGCCAATATTCAGATATCATCATAGCGCCACCTATTGACAGCAGGATATATCATATCTTGCACTAACTTAAACATACCAAGGTCAATCTGCACCAGACTTCATATGTTTGATGAAAGTGCTGGCCTGAACACATCTACATGTCAATAATCAGTTACAGGCATAGCGCCACCAGCTGGCAGCAGGAGGTTTGGCACATTTAAGTGACTTTGATCTATTTTTCCTACATTTACTGTTTTAAAAGCATAATGCCCACCGTTTGCCGTTTTCCTAAAGCCACCGGTCGGCGGTGAGCCCGGGTGCGAGGGCCCGTTCATCGCTGCTTGCAGCTTTAATTAGACTTGGAATTAGAAAACAAAATAAATATAGCAATACTGCAACCCACTGGCATTTAGTAAACATAAAACAGTTGCATTGCACACATTTTGAAGTAAAATAAAAAGCTAAATCAGCTTGCCTTCTGAAAGATAAAGTGCAAATTTGAGAACTGTCACCGTGTTACATTTTCAGAGTTCTTTTGCTAAAAACACCAACATGTCAACAAGTTCAATCCCATAAATCTACATTATATAAGCAACAAAAAACAGCTATTAATAGCAACTATATAAAAAATAAATAACCACTATATAGAAAACATTTTAAGAATTTCTAACAGTAAAACTTAAGTTAATGAGTAAAAAGTCTCAGCGCGCACACACACACACACACACACACACACACACCCCAATAAAACACACCTCACTCTCCAACTCCTTCCCGGGCGAATCTGCAGAATGTCTTGATAAAATAACTTGTAGGGTCCCACTTTGGACAGTAGTACATTGCTGTCATTTCCAGCCCAGGCACTTTGGATACTTACAGAAAAAAAACACACCCACACACACAACCTGACGTATTAAAATTCAGACCAACATTGATTACAACATGTCATATTTCATCAGTACTTACAGCTATGTACTGCAGCCTTGGCGTCAGCTGGTATAACCATTGCTACAGTAATGGGGGACACAGGGGAGTTAAGTGGCATTGATCAGTCCAGTGGAGAAAGAGAAGAGGACGATTTGGGGGAGATGCAGGGAGAAAGCATTGGTGCTGTTGGTGAGGATGGAAGTAATGGTGGGGGCTGCATTTCCTTAGTGATGGTGAGGTCTACATGTGTAGGTGAAGGGTGTTGTCCAGTTTCTTTATGTCTTTTAAGTTGGGGTTCATGTAGAGTAAGTCTGTGGGGCAGGCCCGGTTCTACGGGGGTGCTTGAGGGTGCTAAGCACCCTCAAACGAAATCAATAGCACCCTCACTTAAAGCTGTAATAATGTTATTTTATTGCAGATTTAGATAACAATCCAGTGCATAATCATTAAAAAAACGATTTATTTTTCGGCTGTAAGCATTAACAATGCCCTACCATATTGTAACGCATCAAAGCAGTCAATTAGAGCGTTGCATTTCAGCCCCGGTCGACTTTTTTACACCTCTAGTTGCTGGGCTTCAAGGCCAATTTTCACGTCAAAGTTCAGAGGCGGGCGGGCACCTGTTTATCTGTTTTTGGTTTCTCCTTATTTTAATATTTTAGACATCCATAAATTATGGTGAAGAAAAAAATGCCGCGCTGGTGGAAACAACAGGAGACTTCACTTTTGCTTTCACTTTCGAGACCGTTACAGACGGCAGCGCAGCTGGAACAGATCCGCGCTCAAGCACACAATATGCTGAAAATTGCCACAAAGATAAATAACACTGAATGTGTCGGGCCGGAAAGAGTAAAGCTTATTTAAATTATATATTAATAAACTAGTGTATTCTGAGTCAGCGTAACAAAAATCCTTTTTGGATGTGCCTTTAGAGAGAAATTTATCTTTACGGATTACATAATGAGAGAGTTTTTGTTTTCTATTTGTTTTATTTCGTTAAGTAATAATGTAAAACTATTTTATACGTTTTGTTAAGTGCACACAAATAAAAGTACGCTACACCCTTTACAGTACCGAATGATGTATTACTCTTACCTTTGTGAGCAAAAATGACAGATCATTTTAAATTGCTTCCACTGAAAAAAATGCACTGGCGCCCATGTCCTGCGTCTTTAGCTTCCACTCTCTGCATAAACTATTGGATATGCGCCTAATACCGCACATTTATATAGGTTTAACGTTTAAACTAACATTGTTTTATACTTGAACTATTTTATATCTATAGATTTTAGGCAAATCATGATGATTTGAGTAGGCAAACTGATCAAACAGACAGTCTACCGCTGGGCGCTGTTCGTTAAAAATAATAAAAATACAAAAAAAAAAAAACCAACTTATATTTACGAACAAATATGCTCCAAACGTTTTTTTCTAAATTAACTTAATTAAAAATAAAACGAAACTAATTATAATCAATTTGCCATTACATACCAAACTTAAGTATTTTGATTTTAAAATCTGGCTCAGGACACGCGACATCAGTGGTAGACCGGCTCCAGAATTAAATCCCTGAGGCTGCTTTCACATTTATATTTTTGCCCCGTACATTACTTTGATATCACTGTGTTAGTCACTGCTATTTCGAGAATGAATCCAGCATAAATATTCAGATGTAATTCCCTAAACATGGCAGCGTGTATGTGTCCGAAAAAAGACAGTTGCATACAAATTCTGAATGGACTGTAGTCTGGAAAGTGTAGGCTACAATACTCGGTCCCTTTATTATCATCACTAAAAGCACTGAATTTATAGAGATCTCACAAAATTCCGTTATAATAATCAATAAAGCTTTCTAAACTACACAATGAGTCTTGTATTTATCGTGCCATCCCCCCTCCTACCCCCTAATGTCGCCTGTGGGTATAAGTTTAGAGCACCCTCATTAATTTAGGAAGCACCCTCAGTGATTAAGTTCTGGAACCGGGCCTGCTGTGGGGTAACCGGGATGTGTCTTCCTTAAAGGATTTAAGGTGGTCTGTACTAATTTTGGGGTATATGGAACCCTTCTCATCCCTCAGATCTGCACTCTTGTCTTTTAGACCTATGATTTCATATGGTCCCAGCCAGCTGCGCTCAAGCTTGCCCCCCTTCCTCTGCTGGGTCCTTATATTTTTCCGTAGGACCTTTTGACCTACACAGAATGGTGCCTGATTTGCCACTTTCTGTCTCCGCTCCTGTTTTCTTTTGACATTTTCCTTCACTATGTGGTACATTCAGGGGCGTAGCCCCAAATTCTGGGCCCTGTACCCTCAAATGTCAGTGGGCCCCCTACACATGCCATTGTACGATGCAGGTTAGCAAAATGAAAATTCAATTTTGAATGATTTTTTTTTATTATTATTATTTGAATATTAACAAGCACAAATAGTGTTTAAATCTATAATCAAATCAGATTATAATAATGACTGGTCCTTTTATTCACCACCTGAATTGATGTTTTGGCCTACTTGTGCTCAAATACCTTTAAACCGTAGGCTACATCGGGTTTTTGTACTGACATTTTGATCCATGATACTGATGCAAGTTTTGATTTAAAAACATTTATTTTTGAACAGGAGAACACGAGACAACTGTACCTTCAGTACGTCCACTTTTCCCCCCACTACCACGCCCATGGGTATATTTTTTCCTTAAGAGAAATGGCCCCTGACACAGAGTCCTCTGCTATAACAGATTCAACTGTGCTGTTGACCTTTACAAAATATAGAACATTGAAATTATGTAATCAATTTGTAACTGAAACATGAATTTTATTATAGATAATATGAATATTGTATTCTCACAAAGCCACTTGTTAAAAGGTTTACCTCTGAATGGTACCAGTTTTTCCACAAGTCTGTTAGTTTGTGGATGGTATGGGCCACAGAGGCTTCTTTTCACACTGATGAAGGCACAGAGTTCTCTATTGATCTATTTGAAAAAAACATGCATAAGGTTTGTGATTTGCACAAAGCAATTATGGTTCACTGCTTAATATACACAACTTGTTCATGCATACAAAATGTAGTTCATTCAGCACGCTACAAACCTGGTTGACAATGTCAGTGTCTTGGTCAGTGAGTATCCTCTTCGGTGCCCCAAAGAAAGCAGGAATGTCTTTCTGACTGCATTTTTATTATGTCGAGAACAGTTCATCCAATCGATTTTTGCTGTGGACCCAAGGGAGTGCAGTGTTGCATTTTGGTGCAATATGGACAAATGTTCAGAATTAATAAATTGTAAAGAACATTGCAAAGTTGGAAGCGGTGCGCCTCACGCAGGCAGAGCTTGCTTCGAGAACAGACACTGCGCTAGTGATACAAAACACAAAGGTCTGTTAAAGGTGCCATAGAATGGAAAACTGTATTTACCTTGGCATAGTTAAATATTAACAGTTCAGTACATGGACATGACATACCATGAGTCTCAAACACCATCGTTTCCTCCTCCTTATACAAATCTAGTGTTTGCAAAAGACCACCGAAAAATAGGTCAATTCCAACATAACACCGACTGTTACGCAACTTTCCCGGGATCGTTAATAGTTACGCCTCCAACATTTACATCGCCCCAATCATCGGTAATGTCAGCACATCAGTAAAACAAGGCAAGCCACTGAAGGGACACGGTTAGCTTAATGCTAGCCTGTTACATTGCAATACATAGGATTTCACTTACCACATAAACAGAGAGATGACTGTGCTGATGATGGTGAATGATGGAGAAATAACTGCGCTGATGATGGTGAATGAATTACAGATCTTGAGTATCACTGACAAACAGCTGAACTTGTGTGGTAAGCACTCCCTCTGCATTATAACTTTACACAGAGCACATGCGATCACAGTAATGAGACTAAAATGTCGGCGATTCAAAACGGCAGATTCAACAAACCGCATATTAAAAGCGGCTAGAGCTCCTAATTAAATATATATTTTTACATATATATTTTATATAATATATAAATGTATATTTTTATATACATTTAGTGTCCAAAAGCACCTGTTTGGCAATATTTTGGGTTCAAAGTTTTTTTTTTTTTTTGTAGTTTCGTTGTCGTCCATTAAAACAATTGACGCCGAATTGCCAATTACCGCAAAACTGAAAGTGAAAGTATAATACGCACGCATTTATAAGCTATTTAAAAGCAGAAAAAAGAGCAAACCCCCACCCCACGGTGATACCGGTATTAGGCCGGTGACACACTGGATGCGTGGCGTGAGCGTGGCGTTTCTGATGCGTGTCAGCTGCGTGGCGGCTGCGTCGCGTTTTCTGTGTCTTTACACACCAGAACCGTGCCTGACGCGGCGCTGGCGCGCTGCTGCTGCTGTAGGTGACATAGGGAGGCCTCCGACAGACCAGGCTTTGTCTTTACGACAACATTTTCAACTTTTTTCACACACCTACACCTTCCAAAATCCGAAAAATGGGTAAGTGGGCTGTCTGTTTATTTCAATAACATTTACAAATTTGTGTAGTTTTAAAGAGCTTATTTAGCCGCCTACCTGATGTTGGACCGTCACTCAGAATACACAATACGTTATTGTAGTGTGTCATATTTTTTTCATGTAATCACATTAAGAAACAAATGGGAATTTTTTTTAATATTTTATATGCTATGACCTCTGTATTGGACATCAGGACTCAATTGTTTAAAAAAATAAAATGACATGAAATTACTGGCAAAAATAATGAGATTTTTTTTTTATGTCAACCTATAAACTTTCCAACATCAAAATATCATTAATTAATATGTATTTGTGTACAAAATGACATATAAACATATTTTCCTATTCTATTTTGCCTGGAAACGCTTCCAACACGCTTGCGTGTCGCGTGAAAAATAGGCGTCGGTTCTATTTCTAGCAAGCACGCGTTTTCCGCGCGGCTCGGGCAGGCAGTGTGCAAGCTCTAACCTGTTAACATGGGAGCCGAAATAAAAACGGACACGCCACGCAGCTGAGACGCTTACGCCACGCATCCAGTGTGTCATAGGCCTTACCGGTGTTGTCGCATGCCGATTAACCGGTGAGGAAATTTCCTCATCGTCACAACCCTATTGCTCACCCATCCATATGTAATGAAATTAGGTGACTGACAGCCGGATTTGCCTATCAGCGATCAGTATCCTCAATATAAAGTCTGATTGGTTGCTGCCCAGGGTGCGTCACGTCCGACTTTCCCCTTTGTGCCCGTGTTTACGGTGGTCACAGGTAAGCACGCTGTGCTGTAACAGGTTGTACTTTTAAAACTGGTTGGTCTTTTAAAGCGTTTTGTTTGTAAACTTTATAGTGTCGTTTTGTCTGGTCGCCTCTCAGGTCGCCTCTCAGGTATGTGTATGTGCATGTGCATCTGTATAAAACTCATCTTGTGCTAGCGTGATGTGCTGCTAACCCTGCTGCATGCTGACTAGGTATGATTTCCTGTACCCTATTGTGCTATCGGTGGACTGATTGATAAACCTGTGCCGGTATATTTTCTATTCAGTGTGATACCTTGACGGTGAGTTTTTCTAAATGTAACTAATTCGTAAAGGGAAAGTATTATTACTAGTGTAGTGTATTGTGTTATATAGAACTCAGGAATATATAGAATAGTTGGCCACCCTTGTATTGACACTGAGTTCGAGTTTAGTTGGCCAACCCCTTTTTCCTTGTAAGCATTCCCCGTGGTTATTACTGCTGACAAGTCAGTAAAGTATAAGAAGAAAACTGCCCACCTGTGTCTAGACTCTTATTTGAGTTAATCACGCGACGGACACAACAGTTGGCGACGAGGTTTAAACGGACAAGATAAAGACACTTTTCCTAGGTTTTTTTTTCGGACTGGGCGTTTTTTTTCTGGGAAAAGTAAGGAGAAAGCAGCATTGAAAAGGGAAAGGACAGAGCAACCCTTCGCTGTAAGTGAAACAAGAAAGATGGCTGGTTATATTGGAAAACTTGACGCTTTTGATAGCGCGTCGGACGATTGGACAATGTATTGTGAACGTATGGAGCAGTATTTCAAAGCCAACGATATTGAAAATGAAAAGCGTGTATCTGTGTTATTGAGTGCAATTGGAGGAAGAGCATATGCATTGCTGAGAAGCCTCACTGCACCTGTAAAGCCTGCTGATGTCAGTTTTGAAAACATTGTTAAAACGATGCAGGACCATCTTGCGCCAAAACCGCTGCTCATAGCGGAGAGATTCAGATTTCATAAGCGGAATCAGAACGAAGGAGAGTCAATCGCAGCGTACATAGCTGAATTGAAAAAGTTGTCTGAACACTGTCAGTTTGGGGATGGATTGAATGACGCGCTGAGAGACCGACTAGTCTGTGGTATTTTACAAGAGAGTATCCAGAAGAGATTGCTCACGGAGGCTGATCTCACTTTCAAACGTGCAGTTGAAATTGCCGTAGCCATGGAAACGGCTGCCAGAGACGCGGTGGAGTTGCGGTCCGGAGCGAAAATGTCTTTGAACAAAATGTTTGCAGTGAGTAAAGCAAAGAAAATGATTCAAACAAGTGAAGTGTGTTACCGATGTAATAAAGGTGGACACAAAGCAAATCAGTGCAGATTTAAATCTGAAACCTGCCGGAAATGCAACAAAATTGGACACATTCAAAGAGCATGTCGATCTGATGTACCAAACAGTGAGAAAGACAGACAGTACAAAGTTCAGAAAAAGAAAAGCAAGAATGTGCATGTTATTGCTCAAAATTCAGATGAAGAAAGTGATACTGGGCTTGCAAATTTGGAAATTTACAGTCTGAAAAGTGACTGGAAGCAAGCAATCTGGCTGATGCCACAAATTAATGGAAAAATCATCCGAATGGAATTGGACACAGGCTCCGCTGTGTCAGTGATGTCACAAAGTGAGTTTGAAAGAAATTTTGAGAATGCCAAGTTAAAGCCATCACCTGTTAAACTAAAAACATACACCGGTGAACCTATACTTCCCATTGGGGTAATGCCGGTCACTGTTGAGTACAGTGATCAACGGAGTGAGTTGGATCTGTATATAGTACAGACGGAAGGACCAGCACTTTGGGGACGTGACTGGTTGCGAAAGTTAAGGTTGGATTGGAAATCCATTAAAAGTTTACAAGTCACAGTTCCTGATGGACTGAGTACTCAAAGGAAACTGGAAAAATAACACTGAAGGAGGACGCAGCGCCTAAGTTTCATAAGGCACGTCCCGTTCCCTATGCTATCCGCCAGAAAGTGGAAATTGAGCTGGATCGATTGGAAGCTGAAGGAATACTATCCAGGGTTGACTGGAGTCCCTGGGCAACTCCCGTCGTGCCTGTCTCCAAGAAGGATGGAAGCGTAAGACTCTGTGGATATTTTAAAGTGTCTGTTAACCCTGAGCTGCATGTAGAACAATATCCACTACCAAGAATAGAGGATTTCTTTGCCACGCTTTCTGGGGGGAGACACTTCAGCAAAATCGACCTGGCGGAAGCATATTTACAGATGGAAATGGAGGAAGACTCCAAAGTGCTTCTGACAATAAACACACATAAGGGATTGTATCGGTATAACAGGCTGGTTTTTGGCATTTCCTCAGCACCCGCTTTATGGCAGAGGGCTATGGATCAGGTGCTTCAAGGTTGCCCTGGTACTCAATGCTACCTCGACGACATTATCGTTACAGGTGAAAGTGACAGTATCCATTTGGAGAACTTGACACGTGTGTTAAAGAGACTGGGTGATTACGGGTTACGTGCAAGACGTGACAAATGTGAGTTCTTTAAGAACAGCATCACGTACTGTGGACATCAAATCGACACCAATGGCCTACATAAGTGTCCTGACAAGTTGAGAGCCATTGAAGAGGCTCCACCACCAAAAGACATCACACAGTTGAGGTCGTTCTTGGGATTTGTCAATTACTACAACAGATTTTTGCCAAATCTAGCCACTGTTCTCTATCCTCTTAATGCCCTGTTGCAAGCTGGAAAGAAATGGATGTGGACCAAGCAGTGTGCAGAAGCTTTCCAAGAGGCCAAAAGACTGGTGATGTCAGACACAGTTTTGACTCATTTTGACCCCCATAAGCCAATGAAATTGGCATGCGACGCCTCACCGTATGGCATCGGTGCGGTGTTGTCCCACATAATGGGTGATGGGACTGAACGGCCTATAGCCTTCGCTTCACGTTCTCTCAGCACCGCAGAGAAGAACTATGCGCAGATTGATAGGGAGGCACTGAGTCTTGTCTGGGGGGTTAAACGATTCAATCAGTATCTGTATGGAAACGAGTTTACCTTGGTCACTGACCATCAGCCTCTGGTTTCCATATTCAGTCCACAGAAGGGAGTTCCGCTGACAGCTGCAGCACGGATGCAGAGATGGGCTTTGTTCCTAGGAGGACACAGATACCAGATTGAATTCAAAAGGACGAATAGACATGCAAATGCAGATGGACTCTCACGCCTGCCAGTAGACCTTACCAGCACAGAGTCAGTGAAAGAAAGCATACCTTTGGATGTTTTTACTCTTGCACAGCTGGAGGGCTCCCCTGTTACAGCTGAAATGGTTCAGAGAGAAACCAGGAAGGATCCCACATTGTCTCTAGTGTACGCAGCTACACGAAATGGCTGGAATGCCGAAGCAAAGAGCCGGTACTCACAGTACTATCAGCGCCGTGACGAACTGACTTTGGATGGAGGATGCATCATGTGGGGGTTAAGAGTCATTATACCTCCTAAGTTACGAACTCGTGTCTTGGAGGAGCTTCATGTTGGACATCTGGGAGTAGTAAAGATGAAGTCACTTGCCAGAAGCTTTGTATGGTGGCCAGGAATAGATCAGCAGATCGAGCAGCTTGCCATGCATTGCTCAGGATGTCAACATGTTCAAAAGATGCCAAAAGCAGCCCCATTGCACCCTTGGGAATGGCCCGCTCTGCCATGGCTAAGGATACATGTTGATTTTGCGGGCCCCTTTATGGGCACTACGTTTCTCGTTGTTGTTGATGCATGTTCAAAGTGGCCCGAAGTGTTCAGCATGACCTCCACAACTGCTTCTCAAACTGTGACAGTACTGAGAGAACTCTTTGCAAGGACTGGTGTACCAGAACAGCTGGTGAGCGACAACGGGCCCCAGTTTGTATCTGCAGAGTTTCAAGTCTTCCTTAAAAACAACGGAATCAAGCATGTGACCTCAGCGCCCTACCACCCTGCCACAAATGGCTTAGCTGAGAGATTTGTGCAAAGCTTGAAGAATGCTCTGCGTGCCATGACAAACGAAAAAATTACACTAAATCAAAAATTGCAAAATTTCCTATTTGCATATCGAAACGCAACTCATGCTACCACAAATCGAACCCCAGCCATGTTGTTTCTGGGAAGACCTTTACGCTCTAGGCTGGATTTGTTGAAACCAAATCTGAAAAGAACCGTACAGGACAAACAACTGAAACAATCACAAGGAGGAGGAAAAACACGCGAGTTGGAAGTTGGAGATAGCGTGCTTGCTAGGGATTACAGAGGAGATCACAAGTGGATGCCTGCAAGAGTCAAAGAAAGAACAGGTCCACTCTCATATACAGTGGAAGTTGCTCCTGACATCCTCTGGAGGAGGCACATTGATCAGCTGAGAAGCTCAAATGTTCCTCTGGAAAGTGTTCCAGTGAGTGTTCCATTTACACCTGATGTCTCTGTTACCAATGGAAGTGACCTGGCACTACCACCAGAAGACACTGTAACTCCCTGTAAAGCACCACAATCACCTGTTCCTACCTGTGAAGAGAGACGTTACCCTACCCGCATACGGAAACCTCCAAACCGTCTGGATTTATAAGAACTGGAAAAAAAAAAAAAAAGAGAAATATTTCCAGGAAGCAGTTATTTGATTGTTACCTTTGTTTATTCGTAAGGAAATTGTTTTTTTTAGACTTCTTTATTTAGAGGGGAGGAAGTGTAGTGTATTGTGTTATATAGAACTCAGGAATATATAGAATAGTTGGCCACCCTTGTATTGACACTGAGTTCGAGTTTAGTTGGCCAACCCCTTTTTCCTTGTAAGCATTCCCCGTGGTTATTACTGCTGACAAGTCAGTAAAGTATAAGAAGAAAACTGCCCACCTGTGTCTAGACTCTTATTTGAGTTAATCACGCGACGGACACAACAACTAGTAACATCTCTCGTTGTTTTTATAGGATTCTCCCTCTCGTTCTCTCGTTTCATCTGGTTTTTATATTGTATGTACTGTTGCTTTGCGCTGCAAACGTTCTTACAATCCTACGGTCCTCCTGTGCATACTGTTGTGCAGACGCCGCCATCACCGTTAATGAAAGGGGACTGTTCGTCTGGTTTTTACGGTGCTTAGTGCCATCTTTGTGTGTGCGACTGTGTGTCAGCATGGAGAATACGACGATCTCAGTTTGAGAGAATAACTCCTCTTCCTTTTGTGACTTTTCCGTTTTCTTTTGTTTATACTGTTGTGAGTAATTGTTTTTGCCTTGTTTTTGTTATTTCATTTTATTATATATATATATATATATATATATATATATATATATATATATATATATATATATATTGTTGTGTATGCTGTTTTATGTTATTTTTTCCTTTACTAATGCAACTTGATTTGTATGCTAGTCACATCTGCCTCCAAGTTGCTTTGTAATTTCATTTCAATTTATTTGATTCTTCTAAACGTTTTCTTTCAGTTTCTAGTAGTATTTCTACTCATTTTTGTCTGGAGTTGCTTTAACAGTCATCATTTGTTTATATTGTATGTTGAGTTAATTGTGATTTGTTATAGTTTATTCATTTATTTTTGGTTTATTGCAGGAGCTGGGGTCCCACGGGTGAACGGATCTTCCTCCTTATGGTGGTGGTTCTTCTTTATTGCGTGCTGTGTACCACTTCGAGTGTGTGGTAGTGTGATCTGAGTGCACCTTGGTGGGTGTGTGCGTGGAAGTGTGCTCTTGTAAAACCAGACTCCATTTTGTTTCCTGCCGTTGGGAGCCTCAGCCCTGCTGGTATTTATTTCATTTTGTTTTCATATTTAAAGTTGATTTTGTGTTATCCCCATTTATTCTTTTTTGTAATTTCATTTTCTTTCATTTAAAGTGGAGTCTCCTGCTGTTCCTCTGGCATTTTTATTGTCCATTTTAAAACATTCTTGTATTAATAAAATTTGTATTTTTATACTGCACCCACGTCTTCTGTTCACTTATATGAGGGAACCGAACCTGTGTGCTTAATTTATTTCATTCTTGTGGTTTTGAGTATTGTTCCCTAGAATTAATTTCTAGGGTGGCGTAGTCGGATTTCTTTATTGGTAAAAGGTTGGTTTTCAAATTTTACCGCTCCGTCACACATAGCAAATAAAGAAAACACCCAAAGTACATTTACTTTTGTGTGACTTTTGTAAGAGACCATACAGATGAACTGCTAAGTTTTAAGCACTTTCCAACCTGTTACATTTCTGATGTAGCAGGACAGGTTGCACGACACACCAACAATCGCACTAAGCAGCTTTTTTCCCCCGAAAATATGATGGAAGACTCTGTGCCCCAACCTCAGAAAATACAACGCTGGCAGCCATCAAGCAATTACAAATTGATTCGAACTTGGTGAAGAACCTTAGGTCCCCATTAGCACTACAAGAACAACCAAGTAGTGACAGAATGACCGCAAGACATCCGATCACGGGGACATCTAAAGGATACTCGTTAGATGACAGGTTCCACCAAAAAAATCAAAAGCGTCCAGAAAAGAAGTTGAGAAGCCTCAACATCTGCCCCACCTTAAGAACAGAAGTGAACTCGGCAGTAGCAGAGCAGTTCAATCGTAAACTTTTGGCTGTATGGTATTCATTGTGCCAAATGAATGAGGCACACTTCAAACAGACTCTAAGGGTTTTGATCGATCTGCATAATGACAAGATCAACCAGACATTCAAGGCTGAATTTCAGGCCATGTGCAACACAGAGTTGTCTGTTGGGTTGCACGGTATGCTAGGACTGTACTCTGCTGGTAAGTTCTGTCAAAATATCATATTACTAATTAATATCATTGTTTAAATTGTGGAACAGATGCAATTATAAAAAGACCAAATTTTGATGTGAAAATTGCAATGTTAAATCAACCAACCTGTTTTTATAACATCTTTTTTTGTTTGTTTTTTAGATGGACAGAAACCTCTCCAGCCTACTTCTGGTTGCAAACTGAACATCCCACCTGACCGAGCTGGTGGGGACCTAACTGAACTGGTGGACCTGCTCAGCCAAGCATCATGAAGTTGTTTTGATTGGCTGAAACAAGATATTTTTTCAATAACCTTTTTAATGTTCACAATTCTTTAAATCTAAGTCTATTTGCATATAATTTTTAAGTTGTAATATGCCCAGTGTTTAATTAGGCTAATGGTGTTTTAATGCAAAATGATCACTGTATTTATGTTTTAGTAATGTTTTGGAGGTCCTGCTACATTTTTATAAATGTATTCCTTTATATTTGTAATGATTTTTACACATTGGTTTACTTGAAATCTCGTGGCATTTCGATGAGGGGAACTTAATTTGGGGTTCTGAAATTACCCTAAAGACTGCATAAGGGTTAATAATAATAAATAAATAAAAAGTAAACAAATTTTATGTGTGTAAATATTTATGATATTTAATATTTACCAGATTTTTTTTTCAACTGACCACTATGTGTCCTTATGCTAGCCTTTCTTGAGCTCTTGCTCATAGCCTAAAGGGGGGAAAAGCAAAATTAAGTTTTGAGTGTCTGCATGTGTGTCTCATTTTATGGAATTTTTATGAATAATTATGGACAATCTCAATTGTCCTGTTTTTGTTAAGTTCAAATTTATTTTGAAAGTGTGTATCATGTCACGGTTCACGTATCTGCCGTGTTCTCATGTCCCTTGATCTGTGGTTTGTCATGTGATTGTCTGCTCGCTCAGCTGAGCTGCCAATCAGTCCGGCGCAGGTGTTTCTCATCATCATCAGCCTATATATACTCACCTCATTCTCTCTTTCCCCGTCCAATAGTTCGTCTGGATGTTGTGGTCGTGCTGGTTCTGTCCTTGGTCTTCATGTGGATTATTTCGTGTCTGGATTTTCGTCGTGTTTGCACTGAACTTCGTCAGGATTCATCACCACGGGACTCACGCCACCGCACCTCCAGCCATCTTGCCCCTGCTTCACCCCAGCCGAGAGATTTCATCACCAGAGCCTTGCTGTATACTCACCTTAATTTCTAATAAACTGTATTTCACTGCATTTGCTTCCTCCCTCATTTTACCGTCACAGAACTATTGGACCAACAATGGAAGCAGCAGGCACTTCACAACCCACCATGGAGCACTATCTACAGGAGTGCATCTCTCGGCTGGAGAAACAGGAAAAAAACTCGAGTGACTCTGGTCAAGCGATCCGAGTTTTGGTGGGGCAGGTGTCCGAGTTGACCCAGCGCATGCAACAACTGCAACCTACCGCTGCGTCAGCCACACCACCCACGCCGCCCGCCCCTTTCGCATCACCAGGACCATCTGCGGCTAGCCAACATCTGGAGCCCCGCCTTCCCCCGCCGGAGGCCTATAGTGGTGAGTCAAATTTCTGCCGAGCTTTCCTCACCAAATGCTCCATGCATTTCGCTCTCCAACCGCGCACCTTTTTGAGTGAGGAAAGCAAGGTGGCATTTGTACTCACCCTATTGACGGGGAGGGCGGCACTTTGGGGCACGGCGGTGTGGGAAAATCAAGATCCTTGCTGTGCCTCGTTCCTGACACTCTCGAGTGAGATGAAGAGGGTGTTCGACCGAGGCCGCGCGGACTTTGATGGATCTCCGTCAGGGGGAGAGATCCGTCTCCGACTATTCTATAGAATTCCACACCTTAGCAGCAGAGTGTCAATGGAATGAGGAGGCGCAGTGGGATAGGTTCCTGCATGGGTTGGCTGATCGCGTCCAACGAGAAATCTATGCCCTGGATCTACCCGCCGACCTCAACGGACTCATCGAGCTTGCTTTGCGGGTAGACTCTCGTCTCTCCCGAGCCGAGCGGCGGGGATTACCCGCTCGGCTTCCCCCTGGGGAGGGAAATCCACCTCGAGCCAGCGGCCACGACGCGATCAGCCACAACGACGATCACGGGCCCATGCAGGTGGGTCGAACTCGGCTTTCTCGGGAGGAGAAGGAGAGGCGGAGATCCCAAGGACTGTGTTTGTACTGCGGGGCGCCCGGCCATTTCGCATTCAGCTGCCCGGTAAAAGGGCCAGCCCGGCAGTAAATCTGAGGCTACTGTCGGGTGGGATCTCTGCTAAAAAGACCTCATCCAGCTCGACCTCCACGCTCCTCCCGATTAGGTTAAGATGGCAGAAGCACGATCATCACTGCACTGCACTTCTGGACTCTGGGGCTGAAGGTAACTTCATGGACTATAATTTTGCCATTCATAATCATGTTCCCCTCTCCAATTCTGTCGCAGTCTTCGCTCTCAACGGTCAAACATTACCCAAGATCACCCACATCACCGAACCCGTCACTCTCACTGTGTCTGGCAATCACAGTGAGAGTGTTTCACTTTACATACTGGACTCTCCCAACGCACCCATCGTCTTGGGGCACCCCTGGCTCGTTAAACACAACCCCCGGATTGATTGGCAGCTCAAGTCGGTGTCTGAGTGGAGCAATAAGTGTCATGAGTCTTGTCTTGTGTCTGCTTGTCCATCTGTTTCTGTTTCTATGTTTCAGGAGAAGGCGGTGGATATGTGTAACGTGCCCGTAGAGTACCTCGACCTGAAGGAAGTGTTCAGTAAGTCTCGGGCTGCCTCTCTCCCTCCTCATCGTCCCTATGACTGTGCGATAGAGTTATTGCCAGGTACGTCTCCGCCCAAGGGCAAGTTATATTCGCTCTCAGTTCCTGAGAGAGAGGCTATGGAGAAATACATTTCTGATTCTCTAGCAGCCGGGTTCATTCGACCCTCCTCTTCTCCAGCGGGGGCGGGGTTCTTTTTTGTGGGGAAGAAAGATGGATCTCTGCGACCTTGTATTGATTACCGGGGGCTGAATAATATTACGGTAAAGAATACTTATCCTTTGCCGTTGATATCTTCAGCTTTCGAGAGGTTGCAGGGAGCATCAGTCTTCACTAAATTGGACTTAAGAAACGCATATCATTTGGTTCGCATCAGGAGGGGAGATGAATGGAAGACCGCCTTTAATACCCCCAGGGGGCACTTTGAATACTTGGTCATGCCCTTCGGCTTGTCCAACTCCCCAGGGGTCTTTCAAGCACTCGTCAATGACGTGCTACGAGACATGGTCGATCAGTTCATATATGTCTACCTGGACGACATATTGATTTTTTCTTCATCTCTCCAGGAACATGTGCAGCACGTCAGACGAGTGCTTCAGAGGCTGCTAGAGAATGGGCTTTTTGTCAAGGCGGAGAAATGCGTTTTTCATGCACAGTCTGTTCCTTTTCTAGGGTACATCTTGTCGGCCGAGGGAGTTCGTGTGGACCCGGAAAAGGTTAAGGCTGTGGTGGATTGGCCAACTCCAGATTCCCGTAAGGCCCTACAGAGGTTTCTGGGGTTTGCCAATTTTTACCGGCGCTTTGTTCGTAATTACAGCCAACTAGCCTCACCTCTGACTGCCTTAACCTCCCCCAGAACGACGTTCAGGTGGTCGGACGCAGCCGAGGCCGCGTTTACCAAACTCAAGAGCTGCTTTGTTTCGGCTCCCATTCTCGTCACCCCTGATCCTTCACGTCAGTTCGTGGTGGAGGTTGACGCATCAGAGGTGGGGGTAGGTGCGGTGTTGTCACAACGTTCGGCCACGGACGACAAGATGCATCCCTGCGCGTTTTATTCACATCGTCTGTCACCTGCGGAATCAAATTATGATATTGGTAATCGAGAGTTGTTGGCAGTCAAGTTAGCATTGGAAGAATGGCGTCATTGGTTAGAGGGGTCGGGGGTACCTTTCATAGTATGGACCGATCACAAAAACCTCGAATATATTAAGACTGCTAAAACTCTAGGCAGGCTTGGTGGGCACTTTTTTTCGGACGTTTTGATTTTACTCTTTCGTACCGCCCGGGTTCCAAAAATGTTAAACCCGATTCTTTGTCGCGTATTTTTGACTACTCCGATCGCCCGTCCACTCCCGAGAGTATTTTTCCAGAGACGCTTATCGTTTCAACTCTCACATGGGAGGTCGAAGCGAAGGTTAAAAGAGCCTTAGATGGGGTAACGCCTCCGGCCGCTTGTCCACCGAACCGCTTATTTGTGCCAGAGGGATTACGGTCCGAGGTTATACAATGGGGACATTCTTCTAATATAGCCTGTCATCCAGGGGTTAATCGAACCATACATTTGGTCAAACAACGATTCTGGTGGCCTCTTATGGCTCGTGACGTTCGCAGTTTTGTTTTGGCTTGCTCAGTCTGTGCCACTGGCAAGACGTCTAACAGACCCCCTGATGGGCTCCTTCAACCGCTGCCGATCCCTTCGAGACCCTGGTCCCACATCGCGCTAGATTTTGTCACCGCCCTCCCGCCCTCCCAGGGCAACACGGTAGTTTTGACCGTGGTGGACCGGTTCTCGAAGGCGGTCCATTTTATTCCCTTGCCCAAATTACCCTCAGCCAAGGAGACAGCGGTGGTTGTCGTTGACCACGTCTTTCGGCTACATGGCCTCCCGACAGACGTGGTCTCCGACAGAGGTCCCCAATTTGTGTCCAAATTTTGGAGAGAATTTTGTAAATTATTGGGGGCAACTGTTAGCCTCAGAGCAATGGGCAAACTGAGAGAGCCAACCAAGACTTGGAAAGGGCGCTGCGATGCATGGTCACCAAGAATCCTTCCTCCTGGAGCCAACAACTCTCATTGGTGGAGTATGCCCACAATTCATTACCAGTATCATCCACGGGCCTATCACCATTTGAATGTAGTTTAGGGTACCAGCCACCTAATTTTCCCAGTCTGGAATCCGAAGTCGCGGTCCCCTCTGCCCACGCCTTCGTCCAGAGGTTTCATCGCACCTGGACTAGAGCCCGTGAGACTCTACTCCAGGTGGGAGCGCGCACCAAGGCCAAGGCTGATCGCCACCGGTCGAGGCCTCCCTTATATGTCGTCGGTTCCAAAGTGTGGCTTTCTACTAAGAACATTCCACTCCGATCCGTATCTGATAAACTTGCTCCTAAATTCATTGGCCCATTTCCTGTCACCAAGATTATTAGTCCGGTGGCAGTCCGCCTTAAACTTCCTCCAGTATACAGGAGGATTCATCCCGTCTTCCATGTTTCTAAAATTAAACCCGTGTTTTTTGCACGTATTAATCCGCCCACCCCGGTTCCTCCACCGCCGCGACTCATAGACGGGGAACCTACTTATTCGGTAAATCGTATTCTGGACTCTAGGCGGAGGGGACGCGGATACCAGTACTTGGTGGACTGGGAAGGTTACGGTCCGGAGGAGAGAAGTTGGGTACCTGCCAGAGACATACTGGATCACTCCCTTATTGATGATTACAATCAACAGGTAAGAGGGTCTGGGAACGTCGTGGGACGTTCCTAGGAGGAGGGGTACTGTCACGGTTCACGTATCTGCCGTGTTCTCATGTCCCGTGATCTGTGGTTTGTCATGTGATTGTCTGCTCGCTCAGCTGAGCTGCCAATCAGTCCGGCGCAGGTGTCTCTCATCATCATCAGCCTATATATACTCACCTCATTCTCTCTTTCCCCGTCCAATAGTTCGTCTGGATGTTGTGGTCGTGCTGGTTCTGTCCTCGTGTGTCTTGGTCTTCATGTGGATTATTTCGTGTCTGGATTTTCGTCGTGTTTGCACTGAACTTCGTCAGGATTCATCACCACGGGACTCACGCCACCGCACCTCCAGCCATCTTGCCCCTGCTCCACCCCAGCCGAGAGATTTCATCACCAGAGCCTTGCTGTATACTCACCTTAATTTCTAATAAACTGTATTTCACTGCATTTGCTTCCTCCCTCATTTTACCGTCACATATCATGCAGCCAAAGTTTTGGTAATAGTGTCAAAACAGTCTTAATTTTCTTACATTACATCCACGGCTGCGTACGTGCGTAGCGTAACTACACTGTCAACTTAATCGCGTCAAATCTGTCGACCGGGCAAAAAAAGAAGTAAAATTATATTTTTTAACAAATATTAGGTAAATTAAATATAAGATATTTGTAGGTTTTTGCAGGCGCGGCGCCAGGATTTAATCTTTGGATGGGCCGTAGTAATTTTGGGTGGGCCTTAATTTAACAAGTCAATATCTTCAATATAAAATGTATATAACAAGCAGGTATACACAAACTATACCAAAGTTAAACTCCTTTTCCCTATCTTTGGATTATGAATATTGCGGGCAGAGCGATGGAGAATATTTGGTAAACTCCATTTACAGCAGCGGCGCACGCACTGTTAATTCCCTGACCGTTCCATTCGGAACATGTTATTCTTTACCGGAATAAAATAAAACAGGAAGAAAATTTCAGATCCACTTCTCAACGTTTTTTTTTTTTTTTTCAGCTTTCAGTACAAAATGCAATTAAAACAACCCGATGAGACAGTGAATGAATTTGCATTTTATACACTTGTAACATGTTAAGAGGCAGGTTATGATTAATCGTCTATCTGCTTCTTTTGATCATGCAAAAAAAATTTATTCGCTGTATAGCGCTGAATGAAACTAACATGAACAATTTTGAAAGGAATGAATGTTCAAAGTTAAATAGCATGCGTGAACATTCATATTCAAATCATATAACGGACTTTAAGCATTTAGAATAAGGAAAAAACTGGCTAATAACCAAAACCTGCATATCGAACAGAGTAGCTAAACATCCGTGTCCTAACGAGACATTTTGACTTTTGAAAATACTCCATGCCAAAGTTTTCGCACTGTTTGGCCTAACAATAGCACCCAAATCACAAAAACAAAAGGGTAAAAATAATCAAAAATAAAAACAACAGGTGGCAACCAAGGAAGAAGAGAAATGTATGATCCTCCTCTCCATACTGTCATCAATAACACATCCCTGTTATGTGTTTCACAGAAGTAGTCGGCGAGGTCGGCTTTTAAATACATCAATAATTTCATCCAAATCAAGAATTGATGTAAGATCCCTCTCGAATGTTAGCAGACAGAGCGAGTTTAGGCGTGAGGTGAGCATAGAGCTCCTGCTGGCTGTTTTTATTCTCTTCACGCTGGAGAAGACACGCTCAACAGTACATGACGTCACTGGTAGTGTGATCAGTGCTTTTAGGAAGCAATGAATATGAGGGAAGACTTCTTCACTGCGAGCGAGCGATAGGTCAATGAAATGTCAAAACTGTCAACACTGTTCTCTGCCATAATCTGATTGGTCATTGCCAGCATTTGTCGTTACTAGAATGCATGTCCGTCAGCGATTGTTTAAGATTTTCAATCAAATCCACCGCATCTGTCACTGACACACTGGTGGACTGCAGTAGCCTAGAATCTAGACGTGCCATTGGGCGGCAGCAAATTACATATGCTTCCAAAGGCAGTCTAGTAACTCTCCATTCACTTGAGATTTCCAAAAATCCAAAATCGACCGGGCCAATCACGAGTCGGTGGGTGGGTTTAACATGATGACGACTGACCTGCGACCATAAGTTCCCTCAGACGTTCTCTGGTTCCATGAACTACTCGTGAGAGAAAGAGTGATTGCTGCTGTTAGCGAACAACTTTCTTTAGAATCGGCTTTGGCCACCACTCTAAAAAGACTTGAAGTTAAGCTTTTCTCTGAGAAAAGAACATGAAACTGTACTGAGGTTGTTCCTACAAAAGAAGGATGTATTTGGATGTACTTCTTCATTGCGTTGATTGGTTGTAACACTATCCTATTGCGTGGAGAGGGAGTTTAAAAGACAACCGTTTATCCCACCCCTCTGGTTGAGCCCTGTCTATGGAGATTGCCCAGACCCTACATTTATGTGGGTCTGGCTTGTCAGGCTAGGACTGCAGGCCTTTAGTTGCAAAATCCGATTGGTTAAACAGAGGGAGGAAACTAATTTTTTTGTTCGCATCTGTTGTAGTAACGACTGAGCGTCAATGTCATGATCGGGGCTGCGGGTTCTCCCTCAGCCTCCTGGGGTCGCTGTTTTCCCTTCCCTGCACTGCACTTCCCTGATTGTTCACCTGTCCTGATTGTCACTTGTGTCTTCCAACTGTCACTATTATCACAGTCTTTATAATCCCCACTTTCCCCCCACGCTGGTGGTCTGCATTGTTTTCTGTGTATTTAGTCCTGTTTTGTATTCTCTGTTTTCCTAGATCCTTGGCCTTGATTGAGTTCTTGATTTTGTTTAATTAGTGTTTCTGTTTATGTTAAGTTGTGCCGTGGTGGCCTTTTTGTTTGGTTTGTTTTGTTATTATTTTCATTAAAAACCCTCTCCCTGCATTTGGACCCAGACCTCCTTCTCTCAAACGTGACAGTCAAACTGACATTGTGCTCCCCCTTCTGCATATTCAGAAAGTACTTCAATGTTTACATCATACAGAATGAGTACTTTACTCACTGCTGATGATCTGGAACTCCATCTTGTGTTACATCCTCGCTCCAGTTCCAGTGCTCTCCGATCGGGGTACATTGTTTTTTGCACGTCCAGGAAACATGCGTGCTACTGACTGCCACACATGAAAGTGTGCAGGGAGTTGACAGTGTCAAAAAAAGTCAAAGCATCAGCTGATGTGCATGGCACAGAGGCCAGGACTAGATTTAGTCTATGCGAGTGACAATGCACATATATTGCTTTTTGGAAAGTGCTCTTCAGGATGGCTTGAACACCCCCCTTTTGTCCAGCCATAACAAACGCACCATCAAATCCAAATCCAACACACAAGTTTGGATTCAACTATAAATGTGTCACCACTTCCAATATCTTTTTGGCAATGCCCTCAGCTGTCATGTCATCTGTATCCAATAGGCCAATTGCCCTTTCCTTCACAACTCGTTCTTACACACATCTTAAACAGACGGCCACCAACTCTTTTTTTGAAGTGTCCTTACACTCATCTGCAAGAATCGCATAGAACCTCAGATTCATGAAGTTATTCTTTATGCGTTGTAGCAGCAGCGTGGATGCAGCATTTAATAGTTCATTTTGGATGTGATGGCTAAGCATTTTGGCATTGCTGGGGATATCATTAGTGTTGTTTTTGGCGGCCGATTTTCATTTTAGTTTTAGTCTAGTCTTTGTGTGAACCTGACATTTTAGTTTTTATTAGTTTTAGTCAAGTTCATACACCTTTTAGTCTAGTCAAGTTTTAGTTGACTAAAAGTCTGAGTATTTTAGTCTTATTTTAGTCAGAATTACCCATGACTATTTTAGTCTAGTTTTAGTCGACGAAAACTGATTACATTTAGTCTATTTTTAGTAATGCAATTTTATTTAACCCAGTCAATATAGTATAAGTACCTAGTATAGACAAAACCAAAGTTTTCTTTTAGCTAAACCCATTTCAAACAAGGTTATATTATTATTTTTTTGTTACCTTATAGGCTGAAAAATGCATCCATTGCAGAAGATGCTCTAATTTGAATTTACAACATTTATTTTACCTACCAAACATGTAAGAAGTACACACACATAAATAAAAAAATTATAAAAACAATAAATAAAATAGCATCACATGACAATGCCAGGGGAAAAAACCCCCCAGAGAAACAAGGTTTGAATGGTCAAGCTACAATTTACTAAAAATTAATGATGTGACTAATAAAATTAATCAATTTAACAATATTCTTAATTTACTTGATCATCTATGCATACAAGAATCTTTTGTACTTTTTTTTTTTTTTTAGTTTATTTACAGATTAATTCATTTATACCTTCTGTAAGTAAACTATTTCTTATGGTTTTCTTAGCATAAATTTATGTATTTTATGAAATTGTCCAAAAATTGCTTGGACAACTGGAATGCAAAAGAAACGTTTTCCACCTTTGACCACAAGATGTCATTAGTGCACAACGTGTTGAAAAGCTTCGAGTAATGAACCCTTTTAGATACAGTTGATCCCGTTGGTGCTTCGAAAAGTTTTTTTTTTTTTTGTAGAAAAAAATGTATGTGTTCTTCCTTCTTTTCCCCCCAAATATGAACCCTATCTGGCCGGGCATTGGTCCCTTTATCTGTGTCAGACTTAACTTTGTTTGTGGGCATCTTCTAGATAATGCAGCGAGTGGAGCTTAAGGGAGTGACGCCGCTCGCTTGCGGTTTAGGCTAGAAGTGATACAGCTCTGGCTACTGGGCATGCGCACATCAATCTAACATTCTAACATTTCGTTTCGTCTCGTTTTCGTCAACGAAAATAAAGAGACATTTTAGCATAGTTTTCATTTTGTAAACAACATTTAGTCTCGTTTTTAATCGTCAACGATATTTCATAATACATTTTATATAGTCATTGTCACATGACCAGCATTTTAGTTTCGTCTCGTCTCGTTTTCGTCACGTGATAAAGGTTCGTTGACGACGATATTTAGTCATAATTTTCGTTGACGAAAGCAACACTAGATATCATCCAGTCGTTTTTGTATATCTGGATTATGCTTGCAAATGAGCTTGAACATCTCCAGTCGTTCACCCGGTATTCACGGAATCCATACAGCAGAATATGTATACAGTATGTTGCTGTAAATCGGCAATGCACCATGGGTAAAAATACAACTGCAGGAAATTTTACAGTAAAATTATATTTTCCTGTGAATCATAGTACAGTAGTTGTGATAGGAATTTTTCTCTCGTCTGGATTAACCGACTTAATGGGCGTATTTTTTCCAATTTGACCTCAGAAAGGTAAAGTTGCTCTTTATTTTTCCATATTTTTTGTCATTATTGTTATATTTACAGTTTTCACTCGAGACATTATGCGTCTTTAACTTCCAGAGAGCGAGAGAGAGAGAGAGTCGACTGTGCGAGGGAGCGGCGGTACCGGGATGACATCCACATTAACCGGTAAGTGTTTGCATATTATTGCAAAAAGAGCATTACATTTTGATATATTTTCAGGCATGGCAACATTTTATTGCTAAAGCCATTATTTCGGTAAAGAACTGACATGGCTGAATATAATCTAATCTGGATGTGCGTCTGTGTATGTTTGTGGATTAGCCGTTTGAAGCCACATGTGTTTTTCTCTTGCTATATACTGCACGATGGATATTACTTTAATACGGACGAAAATGCAGAAACAGGTAAGGCGTTAAAACTGCTAAACATTTTTCATAGGACTGTGTGTTTTTTACTCTGCTTCGCTACGCTACGCTATCAATTGTCAGCAAAACTCAGGACTAAAGGCGAAACGGCCTCAGACTAAAAGACATAAGATCTCGTAAGCCTCCGTCTACCAAATAATTAATGTTTGTTATTTAATGGTTACGTTATTAACATATCCGCTGTCACAATGCTTCGATTGTCTTTCAGATATTATAATATATAACAATACAGGGCTCGCAAAATCGCTAGCCCAGTGTCCCGGGGCTATTGTGTTTTCCAGTCGGGCTGGCAAAATGTTTTACCAGCCTGCTCGGGCTATCTTAAAGGAGAGGGCTCCTGTAAGTCCTTAAAAACTCCTCAATTCAGTTGTTTCACATTTAAGACCATACAAAGTTTTTAATACGTTAAACAGTATAAGAAAAGTCTTAATTATAATTGTATAAGGTCTTTTACAGTTAAAAGACAAGAATTGCGAAAGGGCTGGATTAAACTTCAAAAGGCAATGATATATGCGTGCTGCATGTTTCAAAGTCAAAATGCAGCACGGATGTCTTTATATGAATGTATCTGAAGGCAACCGACTGTCCTCAGAATCGTGTCGATGGCATTTTCATTTAATCTTAAACCTAAACCTTAAATTAAACATTTAGGGGTGGTTTCCCGGACCAAGATTAAGCCTAGTCCTAGACTAAAATGGCCATTTAAATCAGACTAACAACAGAAATGTGCTTTCTCTGTCATGGTTTTAACAAGTCTAAGACTTAGTCTAGTCCAGAATTTAATAGGCTAATTTCCTGGAGGAAGACTAGAGCAACTTCAGGACTAAATTGTGGGTTAAATTAAACCTACCAGGAGGCAGGTTTAACTTCAGATTAATTTCATTTGGAGGACACATGGATTACTTGGACTATGTCAATGATGATCAGCGCTTTCCACCAGCCAGGCAAGTTCTTGCAGACAAAAGTGACCCATTGCAACGTTTTGATGAAATAAGTTTTCGAGATCGTTTCCGCATGCATAAAGTCTGCAGTGGAGATAATTTCACTCTTAGAACCCAGGCTTTCATCTGTGACCCAAAGAGGAGAGCCTATTCCAGTTTGTCTCCAGGTGCTCATAACTTTAAGGTTCTTGGCATGTGGCACCTTTCATCAAGAAACTGGGGATTTATGTGGTGTTAGTGAACCAACAGTATTAAAGTCATTCACAGAGTGTGCAGGGACATTTGTGAATGAAAAGCACATTACATGAACCAAGGCTAACTACAAGGTACTATTCTATGAATATGGAAATTTCCCAGGAGTCATAGGTTGCATAGATGGAACCCATATTCCAATTAAGCGTCCCTCTACTCCAGATGCTGAGGAATACAGGAAACGAAAGAACTTGTTTTCCATAAATGTCCAAGGTGTATTCACTCCCCAGTTAGAGTTTTCAAACATTGTTGCACTGTGGAAAGGTGCAACTCATGATTCCCAAATTTTCCTCGACTCATCTCTGTATACTCAATTTGAAAGAAGATATCATAATGGAATTTTGCTTGGTGACAGTGGGTATGCTCAGAAGTATTTCTTGTTTACGCCGTACTTGCACCCAACAACAGCTGAAGAACTGGGCTACAACCAGGCTCATATGCGCACAAGGGGTTTAGTTGAGCGCATGTTTGGAAGAGTCGTTTTGAGTGCCTTAGGAAAACACTCAGATTCAAACCAAGTATATGCTGCACTGTCATCATTGCAACAGCTGTTCTTCACAACTACCAAAAAAGCAGGGATGCCCAGATCCCCCAATAGAAGAGGATGACCATCCAGATGTGCCACCATTTACAGCAAACCACAGAGAAGGACTTGCATACAGGGATGCTTTTGCATTGTGCCACTTTAAATAGATCTGTTTACATTATTTAACTTTCAAACCTCTGTTCAGATCTGATAAATGTAATAATTTAACCAAATATTTGTTAACCCTCTGGGCCTCCTCATTAAGGGGTCACACTTGGCTCCCTCGCGGTCAAAAGTGACCGAAGCCTTAAAAAGTAACTTTTTTTTTTCTTCAAGAAAAACAATTAAATACATTTTTGTTCAATAATATTTTGTGATTATTATTTAGAATTTTGAGCATTTTTTTATGAATCTATGCAATATTTATACAGTTTTAATGAGCAATTTTTTCCCACTAGAATTATGTCTTATATTTATATTTTTTAATTTAATTATGTATTTATTATTGTTCAATAAATACAACATTTCACATTAAAATAGAGTAAAAGCATTTAAAATCCATTTTTTTAAGTGAAAATTGCACCATCTAGTGGCATAAAAAATAAAAAACTTGTGTAATGCCGCGTAAACTCCTATATTTCCCTATATACATATATACAGGGGCTTTGGGATTCCTATTGTTTTTTTGTTTTTTTTACCGTTTCTTCATTTTAATAGGCTTTGCATTTAGAAATATATTCAGACATTCTAAAAGATTACTTTTGGCAAGGTTTAGATATTTTTTGATTGGATAAATATCAGGTTTTGCATTTTTCGGCTTATTTCTGTGTGTATGTGTGTGTGTGTGTGTGTGTGTGTGTGTGTGTGTGTGTGTGTGTGTGTGTGTGTGTGTGTGCGCGCATGTGTGTGTGTCAGTTCTGTACTTTTGTTATTTTAGAGTGTCAGTCCTTGCTTGCTGAACACTTCTTTTCAGCACAGTTGCTGATTTGTAGCTTGTGTTACCAAAAGATAATCTGAATTATCAAATTTTTCCGTATTTCCCATTCATTTCCTATGTCGGTCATTTTTGACCGCGAAGGAGCCAAGTGTGACTAATTTTTTTTTTTTTGACCCTTTAACATATCCGAATCATGTCACTGATTTTTTTGTGTACTCACATAGCTAATGCAACAAAAGTCACCAAGTGTCATCTCATTCTGATGAAGCTACGATTTTAAAAAATTTAAAACATAAAAAAGGCCCAGAGGGTTAAAAGTGTACAACTTTTTGGTCTGGTATGTTACTAAAACCACCACAGCATCCATCTTTTCTTAATAAAACAATATTTATTTCACAGATTCATGTACTGATGTGGCATTTGAGCCTGTTGCAGCTCTCTCTCCTTCATCTTTATCTCCAGTTCTACTTGTAGTATCTTCATCTTCATTTCATGCTCTTCCTTAAGATACTTCAATTTATGTTCATGAAAATCATTAGGCAACTTTTCATGAACAGTGATTCTTTTCTTCTGGTTACCAGTTCTGACAGACATTGCCACCCTTGCTTCTGAGGATGTGGAGGGTAAGCTGCTTTCCAATTCTTCAGTTCTGTTTTGCCCTTCTCCTTGAAACATGAATCGTTCATATATGGTCAAATAAATACAGATTAAATGGGAAAATGTTTTACATCATATGACAGAAGCAAATAGAAGTTTGAGAGGAGAGAAAAAAAGCCAAAATCATATTCAAATGCTTAATATAGGTGCATGTGATCCATCATCTGAAATGTCCAGATGGTCATCATCTGGTATGTTCTCCAAAGGTTGCTGATTCTCCAGTATTCCTGTCAGTAACCCATCCAACACATCACAGTCTTTATTTGCAGGTCCTCCGCCAGTCTTAAACCTCTCTCTTCAAGCTTTAGCAACAGATTTTTGAGGTTTATTTTGATATTTTTCCTCAACACCTGTATTAAATAACTATAATAAATACAACAGTGACTTTAAAAAGCCATAATAAAACTAATGATTCTTACCTGAAGTTGTTGTATTGTTCTTGTAGATGTGTGTTCGTTTGCATTAAATTAATTACAAATAGATGTCCAGGCATTCCTTTTCTTTGATTCAACAGCTGATGTGTGCAGTTTATCTTCAATAACAGGGTGTCTCGAAACTATTTGCTTTAAAAGACTATTCTCATGTTCAGAAAAGTTATTTGATCTTACTCTCTTTTCAATTTCCATTGACATTTGTTTCTCAGTTGCAGACAATTTTAACCTTTTCTTAGTTCATTCCATGCTTTATAGGCAACCTCAATCCAGCAAATTCTGATTTGCACAGGTGGTATTAAATTAATCGAGTTTATTTTAGTTGAGGACTCCTGGACTCCATAGTCCAGGTGTAAGTAATCTGTACTTAATCTGTGTTTCAGAAAGCCATTTTTTAAAACATGATTAACGATTCTAGATTAAGGCAACGTTTACATTAATCCGAATACATTTTAAAACAGAGTTTTAATTTTAAAACGCTCTCTGTCCACACTTGCGAGTGTAGAGGTAAATATCTTTAGCACCAGTGTGACAGTGAATAGCACAGGCACAATTACTGGTGTAAACATAGATATCTATTGGTACAATATGCGTCACATGACTAAATATCATTTTCAAAAGCCTCCGTTTTCACAGTCCACACTGCAACGTGAAAACGGCGTTTTCAAATTTATCCACTTTGGCTGGAGTTTTTAGAAATAATCATTTTCTGTGACAAAAACGGGGTTTTCGTGTAAATGAGAGGCCAAAACGCAGGAAAATATCTGTCTTTTCTTCGTGTAAACGGGGTCTTAGGCTTACTACTGTCTTGATCCGGGAAACCACCCCAATAAATGTATACAAAGCATATTTATAATGTATTGCCCACACATTTTTATTCATTATACTACACTTCATAATTAATTAAAATATATGAACAATATATAATGAATGCATGCAAAGCGTATTTATAATGTATTGCCCACATATTTTTATTAACCCCCCCCCCAAAAAAAAACGACCAAAACACCAAACTTCCCTGCAAAATAAAAAATAATACTGCTGTTTATACCTAATGTGAATTAAATACTACAGATCTTGCAAACAGCATGCAATTAGTGTCTTTTTTAATATAATTATGGGTGTACAACTAATTACATAGCTGTCTAATATAAAAAGCTAAATTCAAACACAAAGACAATGACACTCTCTTCCAAAAGCTTTCTAATAAAAAAACTGTGTTTACACAAATAAAACAAAATAAACAATTAGTCTTTGCATGCATTCACAGCTAGCGGTTCCACAACTTATTCAAGTTGATAAAACAGATCACTTATGATTGTACACATAGACTCATGCATGCATTTCATTTTGAATGTCCAGAGTGCCACTTTCTTTAAGGCACTGCAATGCAGCATAATAACTTGAGGTGAAAGCACACCAGATGTCCCGCCAAAGACGTTCAATCCTTTGGTTGTGTACACTTCTGCCAGTAATAAAACTGGTATTTTCTAGAAAGAAAAGAAAAAAAAACAGATTACAATACAAACATACATTACCAGCCAGCGAGGTGACACAACATATAGTGAGAAGTGTCCCAAGGATTCATCAACGTCGCCCTGGAAACGGATGAGCCACATTTGCACGTCCTCGTCACTATCTGATCTGCCTCAGATGCAGCTCATCAAGCAGCGTCCTTATAAGCAGAGAAAGCACGTTAAAAACGATCTCCATGAGACTGAGCACTTTCTGAACGCTTTCTCTTCCTTACCTTCATAGAGCAGCTGAGGACAGACCAGCCTACACAAGACTTCAATGGTCTTTCTTGAAGAGAACACAACTCCAGAACATATGGTTTTGTAGGGATGCGCCGATATGAAAAAATTGGCCGATATCGATATCCGATATTGACTTTTCTGTTATGGCCGATGACCGATATTTATCAATATCGATATGTGTTTTTAAAAATTGTTTCTGAGATGATAAAAGTTTGTACATACTCAATTTCTTCCTTTATTTTCAGAATGTATTTTTTTCCAAATAACAAGGTTAGGGCTACCATAAAACATAACTAACCAACTTTTACCACTTATCAAGCATGCCAGTATTCATGGAGAAATGTTTTCAGCTCTGTGCACTCTAGTTTAACTCAAATTTGAGAAAAAGGCTAAATAAAAATATCCAAGACATAACCTGACTGTTGTGCACATTTTTATGTAAATGTAAATGTCCAAACCCTGAAACAAGACCAAATCCCCCTCCCTCTCCTGACACAGCAACTAGATGGATACACATCGGTTGTGGTTATCGATTTTTTGGAAGCTGACCCCAAAGCCCCAGCAAAAATAATTACCTTGAATGTGTGCGGGGAAAAAGTAAGGAGATATTCATATTATTTATTAATAAACTAGTATTTGACAAAAAGATGAAGTTGACGATCCTCACTCGCCATCTGCTCACTGGACGCGCCTTTAGTGTCTAAAAGCATCTTTATGGATTACGCCTGTTTCACACATACTCCGTATGCAGTCCGTGTGCGTTACGTATGCGGTGCAGAAGCAGGAAGCAGTCATTGTGCTTTCACACAGGACACGTTTTTGCAGTGCGCTGCTGATGCTAGTTCAATCCTCGTTTTTATGCAAAACCAATACAACAATGGGTAGGAAGTTTCCCATTCTGTGTTTTGTAAATGTGAATGCTTATAAATGCTTAGATGTCTTGAGACAGCTTTATTAGCATTATATAGCTCTCTTTATTTTGCATGTAGTGCGTGTTGTTGACAAGAGAAAGGTGGTCGCGCTCTATATGTTGTTACGAAGATTACGGAGAAGAAGGAGACGAGTGTGGGTTCCCCCACTTAACCAGCTGAGAAGACAACTTGGAGCATATCACCACCTTGTCTCCTTACTTCATCTTGACAGTGACCAGCACATGAAATACTTCAGAATGTCTACAGAGCAAATGGATCAAGTTCTTACTTTTGTTGGAGCAGACATCACAAGACAAACAACAACTTTTTGGTTGTCCATCGAACCCAAACAGAGGCTTGCTGTTACACTGAGGAAAGGACAGCTTGAATACAAATGAATATGTATAGTAATAAATTGAATGCAATATGTTTCTTTAATTTTTTTGTCCAAGCAAGGAAGATTAACAGCAACACTTCACACCTTAAGAAGAACAAACTAATAACTTATTGGCATAACCAACATAAACAAATATTAAAATATTGCAAACATAATAATTCACAATAAGCTAATAAGTGTAGTGTACTAAGAACTGTATAAAACTAAGGTAACTGATGAAACACAGGACCAGAGTCCTGTTCTAATCCATGCTGATGGTAGGATGTAGTTGGGGGAGGTGTGATATGGTGTGGGTGATGGGTCTGGACATCGTGGCAGGAGGTACTGGGGTGGATTTGCTGAAAACCTGGTGTTTGGGTACGTGAGAACACAGGGCCGGCTTGTGTGGCTTGTTGACGCTGATTTTCGTCCTCTAACTCTAAATTTGATAGGTAACTGAGGATATGGATCTGTGCCCTATTTTGGTTCCTTGGATGAAGCCTGCTTAGTTTAGGCACTAAACTGAGTGCAAGGTAATACATCTCATCCTCCTGTCTTGGTACATGAGGTGGTGCAGTAGTTGTTGATTGAGTTATAATATCCAGAAGTTGTTGTTCTGTTGGACTGGGTGAATCAACTCTTCTCCTTTTTTAGTCTCTGTCGACCTTCATTCCTTTTTGTCTGCACTCTGGGGTGTAGGACGGGGGGTGTAAGGTAATTGTGTTGATGTTGAAGGAGTAGATGTGGCCAGGGGTGGTGTGGGGGTTGAAGATATTTCACTTTCCAGTGCAGGTGTTGCTGGCCTTTGCATATCAGTGAAGGGACTTTGTGATCTGCTTAGCTGGCATATCTCTGGATCTACATCCTCATCCACCACACTCATGTCCACTGGTTCATCCTCCAGCTGCAAAGTGGTTTTAGAACTGAAATAACAACAGGTGTGATAAATGTGCATGTACAATGTAATATAGCTACAGATCTGGCCATTTAAAATGCGCGCGGGAAGTAAAGTGGTGACGTCGGTGTATTGCGAGGGATCCTAGAAAATGCTCTGACACAGGAAAGACATGATCAGTAGGGGCAGTCATGTAACGCACTGAACTGGAGCGGCAGCAAACATCGCTGCAAACTAAAAGACTCGTTTGTACGGTAACCTGGAGGGGACACCTTCAGTTCTCTTATGTTTGTCGTGGCCACGACATATGAACTCGTGGGAACGTCATATTACTTTTTTACATCATATTACCATATTACACGAGATATTAATTCTTGGGAATGTCATATTATGTCGTGGCCACAAGATCATTTTGTCGAGGTAATGACATCCTAATGTTTAATGCATAAACAAACCTGCGTGACTATAACCCAGGATTATCAGAGATAGGTTTATTAATATTTTTTTTTATTTTGATATAAGAAATGATTATATTAATTGTTATAGAAATTAAGCAATATTAAGTTATTATATTAACAATAGGCAATGCTGTATATGCGAATGCTGTCTGTGCGCGATGTAGACAGCATTCAGAAGTTTATCCTGAAAAAATATTACATAAAGTACTTAAAATTAAATAACCCTGCAAGAAACATTTTATGCATCCTAAAGTCTTATCCATTAATTGATCCTCTTTTTTTCTGTAATAAATTTATTATTCGTTTATATTCATTATTTCCCCCTTAATTTCGATCTTTTAACATTCTGAATCTAAATGATAAATGCTGACATGCCATTAAAGCTTTGATTATGCTATATGGCTGGGATTTTTACTGGAATGCAGTGTATAGGTTGAATTTAACATATATATATTGTGAATATATATATATATATATATATATATTCATTTTTTTAGTCTAATTATAACCTATATAGTGTTTCATTGTCGAGTGAATCATTCACATTCCATTTGTAAATCGTATGGTCACACACGGGCATTATTACAATCATAAAGTCAAAACTTTATTGGCATAATTGTCGTTTACAATATTTGCTAAATATATGGCAAATAGCATATACAGAAAGTTATTTAGGTTAAGCGATTCACAATAAAGAAAAAAGTAGAGTTCTCTATCTCTAATTCACTTATTATTTATTATTATTATTATTATGTTATTATTATTTAAATAACTGGTTAGGGGTATTTATTTTTAATGCCTGACAATTATGCCAATAAAGTTTTGACTTTTTGATTGTATTTATCCCCGTGTGTGACGATGAAGGAGCATGTTTTCATTTACAAATGAAACTACGTGAATAATTCATTCCTCAGTAAAACGGTTTAGTATTTATATAGTTGTTATGAAGCAGACGGGACAACAAGGTGAGTATAATACAAGAGATGTTTATTATGTTAAGAGCAGCAGTGCCGGAGGTGAATAGAGTTCTCGTGATGGTGAGTATGACTTGTATAGAAGTATTCGGAGCCGGGTGAAGACGTGGAGTGAATAACAGGTCCTTTCTTTTGCAGGTGGCAAGACTGGAGGATTCCAAGAACGATAGCCGGAGGGATACTGAGAGTCCGTGAATCCGCCACCCTCCGCTGACGTGGAAGTCAGCTTACGGCACACACCACTGACGACTGGAGACTGAGAAGACACAGAAGACTGGAACTGGGAGGACTGGAACGAGACAGAGATCAGGTAAGTACAGTAAGGTAAGTAGTTCAGATAGTGAGACTCGTAGAGAGACACTAGCAGTCCGCTTTCGCTAGAACGAGCCCGGACAATGAGTGGTGTGTGGAGAGTGGCTTTTGTGTGCTGGTGATGATTGAGTGCAGGTGTCCATTAATCAGTATTCAGGTGAAGGTGATCTGGGAGTGATTGTGGGTGCAGAACCTGACCAATCCGTGACACTACCCCCCTCCCCAGGGCCCGCTCCTGAGGGCCGAAGTCTCCTGCGCCGTGGTGGTCTACCTCGTCCTCGGGGTGCAGGGAACTCAGGATGACTAGCGTGGAACTCCTCAGTGAGCGTGGGATCTAGGATGTCGTCTTTTGGGACCCATGACCTCTCCTCTGGTCCATAACCCTCCCAGTCTACTAGGTACTCGAGTAGACCACCACGACGACGAGACCGGAGAATCTCCCGGACGGCATAGACGGCTCCATCTTCCAGCATGAGGGGGGGAGGAGGTTCCTCTTCGTGGTCAGGTTCTGTGGAGGGAGTGAGAGGTGGGTGAAATGGTTTTAACAGTGAGACATGGAAGGTGGGGTGAATGCGGTACTCAGGTGGGAGTTGAAGCCTGTAGGTGACGGGGTTGACCTGTTCCAGGATGTTGAAGGGACCAACAAACCTGGGACTTAACTTCTTGGAGGGCAGTCGCAGACGGATATCCCGAGTAGACAGCCATACTTGATCGCCTGGGCTGAATTCTGGAGCTGGAGCCCTCCTTCGATCAGCGAAGGCCTTCTGTCTGCGTACTGCCCTCTGTAGATGGTGATGTGCTTCGTCCCAGACCCTCTCGCTCTCCCGGAACCAGTAATCCACTGCGGGGACCTCAGATGGTTCACCATTCCAGGGAAATAGCGGTGGTTGGAACCCGAGGACGCACTGGAATGGTGTGAGGCCGGTGGACGGTTGCCGCAGTGAATTTTGGGCATATTCTGCCCAGCCCAGGAACTGGTTCCAGGAGTTCTGGTGGTTGTGGCAGAAGGTCCGGAGGAACCGCCCCACTTCCTGGATTTTCCTCTCTGTCTGGCCATTGGACTGCGGATGATAGCCAGAGGAGAGGCTGACGGTCACACCTAGGAGACGGAAGAAGGATCTCCATAGACGGGAGATAAACTGAGGACCACGGTCCGATACAATATCCTCAGGTATTCCATACTGACGGAAGACGTGATTGAATAGGAGTTTGGCCGCTTCAAAGGCAGTGGGTAGTCCTTTCAGGGGCAGTAACTTGCAGAACTTAGAGAATCGATCCACTATAACAAAGATGCAGGTGTTTTCATCCGATGCTGGCAAGTCCGTCATAAAATCCACTCCCAGGTGTGACCAGGGGCGGTTCGGGATTGGCAAGGGATGGAGCTTGCCTGCGGGTAGATGTCTGGGACTTTTGGACATGGCACACTCCTTACAACCCTGGATGAATCGCTGCACATCCCTTGCCATCCCAGGCCACCAGAAGCGCTCGGATAGCAACGAGAGGGTGTTGCTGGTCCCGGGATGTCCAGTGCCCAGGGAAGTGTGGATGGAGCGAATGAGATCTACCCGTTGTGTCCTAGGAATGTAACGTCGATCAGGAGGGCAGCCCGGCGGAGGGCGAGGCTCAGGAGTGGCGACACTAGGAGGACCTGACCATTCGATGGGGTTGATGAATATGTCTTGAGGAAGGATATTGCTGGGAGACTCAGAGGAAACAGTGGAGTCGTGGATTCTGGACAGTGCATCTGCTCTTATATTTTTAGGACCGGGACGATAAGAGATGGTGAAATGGAACCGGGAAAAGAACAGTGCCCACCTGGCCTGACGTGGGCACAGTCTTTTGGCATCACGGAGGTATTGGAGATTTTTATGATCTGTGAGTACCTGGAAAGGGTGATTGGCTCCCTCCAACCAGTGACGCCACTCCTCCAGGGCGAGCTTAATGGCGAGAAGTTCCCGGTTGCCGATGTCATAGTTCTTCTCCGCCGGGCTGAACTTCCGGGAGAAGTAGGCACATGGATGGAGTAAACTTGGGGTTCCGTGATGCTGGGAGAGAATAGCCCCGACTCCTGAGGTCGATGCATCCACCTCTACCACAAAAGGGAGTTCGGGGTCCGGATGGCGTAGAATGGGAGTCTGTGTGAAGGCGTCCTTGAGGGATTGGAAGGCTGCGGCGGCTTCGGGGTTCCAGGTAAGTTTAGTCGGTTTTCCTTTGAGCAGGTTGGTTAATGGAGTTGCGATGATACTGTAACCTTGAATGAAGCGGCGGTAGAAATTTGCAAAGCCGAGAAACCTCTGGAGCTCCTTGACAGAAGAGAGTTTCGGCCAGGACGTGACAGATGACGCCTTCCTCTCGTCCATACGAATGCCCTCACGGTCGATGACGTAGCCCAGGAATTGAACGGATGGAAGGTGGAATGAGCATTTTTCTGCTTTCAGGAAGAGTTGGTGTTCCCTGAGTTTCTGGAGGACCTCCGCATCGTGGTGGCTATGTTCAGTCTCACTCCGGGAGTAGATGAGGATATCATCAATATAGACAATTACTGACCGATGGAGAAACTCCCGGAGGACTTCATGTATGAAGTTTTGAAATACGGAAGGGGCGTTGACCAGGCCATAGGGCATGACGCAGTACTCATAGTGGCCTGTAGGGGTCACGAAGGCCGTCTTCCACTCATCCCCCTTCCGTATTCTCACCAGATTGTAAGCGCTGCGGAGGTCCAGTTTAGTGAAGATGGTGGCTGACCGGAGTTGCTCGAGGGCCGCAGGGACGAGAGGAAGGGGATACTTGAACTTGACAGTACCCTGATTCAGAATGCGGTAATCTATGCACGGCCGCAGCCCTCCATCCTTCTTCCCTACAAAAAAGAAGCTGGATGCAGCGGGAGAAGTGGAGGGACGAATGTATCCTTGTTGAAGAGCCTCGTGGATATACTCCTCCATGGCCTTAGTCTCCGGAAGTGACAACGGGTAGATCCTTCCTCTGGGCAAAGGAGCATCTGGAATCAGGTCTATGGCACAGTCCCATGGCCGATGGGGAGGTAGCTGGGAAGCTCTCTTGGGGCAGAAGACGTCCTGGAAGGAGGAGTAGATATTCGGAATCTTGGTGGATCGTTGTTCCAGAGGGCTCTCGATGGACGTGGCGCAGACCGGAATGGGTCTTGGAATAGGACGTGGAATTTCTGGAAAGCACTCTGGAAAACAGTCGTGGCCCCACCGGATTACCTCTCCGTTGCCCCAAGAGATGATGGGATTGTGCTTCACCAGCCACGGGCGCCCCAAGATGATGTCCATGGTGGCCCCCTCCAGAACCAGAAGTTGAATTTCCTCTTGGTGAAGAGCTCCAATCTGTAGGTGGATGAGTTGGCATTTACGATGGATACGGGGTCGTGCAGTAATGGAACGTGTTATGGGCTGAATCTGGTAGACGCTCGACGAAGCTTCGGTTCGGAGCTGCAGCTGGCGACAGAGGTTCCCCGAGATGAAGTTTCCCGCTGACCCGGAGTCGATGAGAGCGTGGGCTAGGACAGAAGACGTGGGAGTGGTTAACTGAACACATGTAGACAGAGGATACATCTTCTCAACTTCGGACTGGATAACACTCACCGCGGTAGGAACAGGACGAAGGGGGCATTTCATCCGTACATGCCCACTGGCTCCACAATAGAGACACAAACCCCGGGTCAGCCTTCTCTGTCGCTCAGCGGTTGACAGTCTACCAGATTCAAGTATCATAGGTTCTGGTTCTGGAGGACTGGCTGTCTCCACTGGGCGGAGGAGTGCATTAGCAGAGACATCGGAGAGAGTCTGGTATGATTGCATACGGTCAGAACATCTGATGGACTGTTGTATGAAACGCTCTAGACCCATAGCGTCATCTGACGCAGCTAGTTGGAGGCGAAGACGGGGTTCGAGCCCGAGACGATAGGTGGTCAGCAACGACCGCTCGTTCCATCCACTGGCAGCAGCTAGGGTTCGAAAACGTAAGGCATACTCATGAGTTGACATCGATCCTTGTGACAAGTGATAAAGCTGCTCACCCGCTGATACTTCCCCGTCTGTACGGCTAAACACTTCCTTGAAGTGAGCGATGAATGCCTGGATGGAACGAGTGGTCGGCCCGCTTTGCTGCCACATCGATTCAGCCCACTTCAAAGCTGGTCCTGTGAGAAGAGAGGTGATAAACGCTATTTTAGACTGGTCTGTAGGATAGAGCGCTGGTTGCATAGAAAAGACTAGAGAACATTGCAGTAGAAATCCATTGCACTCCTCCGCCCCGCCAGCGTAGGGCGCTGGTCGGGCCATGGGACTGGATGGTAGAGGATCCGAAGAAGTGCATGGAGGTGTGGGTGCCGGCGGTGCGGAAGGGGTGACAGATGGAGATGACAGTAAAACCTTCCGTAGAGAATCCACTAGTTCCTGGAAAGGATCCTGCGCACTCATGCTGCTTGCGGTTATGGTCCGGGCTTCCTGTTATGAAGCAGACGGGACAACAAGGTGAGTATAATACAAGAGATGTTTATTATGTTAAGAGCAGCAGTGCCGGAGGTGAATAGAGTTCTCGTGATGGTGAGTATGACTTGTATAAAAGTATTCGGAGCCGGGTGAAGACGTGGAGTGAATAACAGGTCCTTTCTTTTGCAGGTGGCAAGACTGGAGGATTCCAAGAACGATAGCCGGAGGGATACTGAGAGTCCGTTAATCCGCCATCCTCCGCTGACGTGGAAGTCAGCTTACGGCACACACCACTGACGACTGGAGACTGAGAAGACACAGAAGACTGGAACTGGGAGGACTGGAACGAGACAGAGATCAGGTAAGTACAGTAAGGTAAGTAGTTCAGATAGTGAGACTCGTAGAGAGCAGTGTTTCCCCTAGGTTTCCAGTGTTGGGGGGGGGGGGGGGCTTAGGGGGTTGGGTGCCGGTAGCCAACGTTACTTTTTTTTCCCCGGTACTTTACCCTACTTTGTGAAATAACGAAAACATTATTATAGACTTATTCAGTGGAAAAATAAGTCCAAAACTCTCTATTTTAACATTTTGAACAATAGGGCTCTACCAACTTTTGCTTTTTTTTTTTTTTTTTAATTCTTGTGTGTATTATTTTTTCTCATAATCAAATTAAAAGTATAAACATTTATTTATTTTTAATCAAATGAAAAATAAACCCTTTTAATTTTTGGCAAACAAACAGAGGTTTACTGTTAAAATCAATAAATAATAATAATTTAACATTTAAATAATAATTGTAGTATTTTTTCTACAATTAAGTGGTTAATCTTGTTATATTTATTTTTATCATATATATTGTTTCATGTCAATTATTTAAATAGGAATATATAAACAACTACATTATACTGTACAAAAGTAATACAAGACTAATGTTCTGTTACATGTTACTTTTATTTTGACAGGTTGCCTTGAAGTTTCTGTGTGTGTACAGCATGTTATGATGCTAGTTTTCTCAAATGAAACGGTAAAAGTGACACTCACAGCAGCTTTGGATATTGAGTTTATCTGTTCATGCGAGATGCAAATGCCCAAAATTAGCGGGAGCGTCACGTGTGCTTCAGTATATGCGTGTAGTAAAAGCGCGTCTCCACCATTCATACATACAGAGGCAAACGGAGCATGCAGGATTCATATTGAAACGGTCTTTTTGCATTTCAGTTTTCACAGACACTAGTCCATATCGCGATTTGAATGAAGTAACAGACCAACTTTTGATTTATTAATCCAAAAATCGACGAATTTACGTGGCATTTCGCGCTATAGTAGATTCGGTTTTTATGAATGGAGTCCGCGATCCCGTCTGTGTTTTCGCAGATGAGACATTAGGTGCGTTCGACTTCATGCGGCGCCGCAAGAAATCGGCTGCCGCCTTACAAAACAATGCATTCTGGTAAGATCATTTGTCCGACTTTGATCGGCGCTGCAGCCGCCTTTCGATCACGTGTGCCATCAAAGTACCGTGAGAGCAAAACGAGACCAGCCGCAGAGGTCAGGCGCTGCAGCTGCCTAAAACCGGCTGCGAAAGCCTTAATGACGACACACTTTATTCTCATTGGTCAGATTATGTGACGACAAGCACGACGTGTGCTGCGTGTTTTTCTTAAAAAAGTTAATGTAATCAATCTTTTTATTATTAATTTTTGCGAAAATGTACAAAACAAGACAGGGAACAATACATAATGCACAACCATCACTGAAACTATAAATAATCAACTATGTATATATATATATATATATATATATATACACACAACATCAGATCAATCAACAGAAAAATATCTAATAAAATATATTACAATAATAAATATTTGGAGAAAGAGAGGCAAAGAGTTTCAGACTCTCTATTTAGATTTTTAAAATACTTAAAGCTCTGAAACATTTTTACAAACTTACATTAAAGGAGGGCTTACATTTTTCCATTTACATACCTGAATATGATATTTTACCCAACAATAAAACAAATTTGACAACATCTGATGTAATCAATCTTTATATTGAATATCTGATATTCAAACAAAACATTAATGATGTAAAAGTAAAATTAGGCGATATGGTAAATATATATTCTTATTGTATAAGAGTTAAAACTTGGGAAAAAACTGGTCAACCAGAGGCTGTTTTTTTTTAAATGGATGCTGTGAGAGGCTTCACTACACTGAACTGCTTATATTTGAAAAATGTCCTATAGCTGACTACAAAACCAAGATACAAATAATAAACGTCATATTACATTACATAACTTAACTAACAACTAATTTGACACTTAAAGATATGATCAATAAAAAAGAAAAACAATTGTATAGAATAAATTATTGGCTTCTTTATAGGCCTATATGTACCCTATAGTATATATGGTTTTGTGATACAATAAACACATCTTTGACGAGTTCCATGCCAATGTAATCTTGTAATGATTGTTTTAACATGTTTATGTAACATATCCACATGTACTACTTTGTGTTGATTATACACAAAGTCACAAAATAAGAGACCATTTCAAAATTATTTAGTTTGTCTGAATGTTGCTTATTATTTGTTTATGTAAAATTATTGTCTTGGTGTCACTTTATGAGCTACTGACAGTATGTCAATAATGCTCTGCGCTTTTTCAGACCTCATAATCTGCTAAGAAAGCGATTTCAGCACACTACGGAAACCTATAAGGGTCATTCCAGAATTGGAGGACATTTAGGCATCCATAATTTAGAAAAATTGGCCCTTTATTTTACAATTTTTTATTATGTATTTCATAAAAACAGGCAATATACCATTAAATAATTTGATTCGTCCAGCTCAGGTATCAAAGGCACACTTTTTATAATACTTTTATAACACTTATTTTAACTTTTGACATGTTTAATTTGACTGATTTCAACATATATTTTCAAGTATTTGCTAAAATGCATGATGCATATAATCCTTCAAACAACAGTAAGGACAATAGCTCAAGCCCCTGTGAGCTAAAAAAGATCATTTATTATTATTTTAATAAAAATTATACGGTAACAGGGTTGAAATTTAAGTAACAGGGTTGCAAAAAGCTACAGGGATTGATAGATAGATTACTTTTGATTAAAGATCAGGTCAATAATGTTTTGATCTTAATGTAAAATGCTTTTTTTTTAATGAAATCTGTTGAATAAACACGATTCGATTATATGAGAAACTTAAATATATTATAAAGATGAGTCATGAGAGAAGGCCACAGACTCTAGATTGTTCTGAACTTTATTTTTATTCATACAAAATAAAAATCTGTCCCGAGTCATTTCTGTTGCCCGGTCTCGTTCATCTACAAACACCACACAGAGTTAAATGAAGACCGGTCACATGAACTATTGATAATAGATCGTCCCTTATGAGTGGACAGAAGGAGATTCAACCCTGTTACTCTAATTATGGTAACAGGGTTGCAAGTAACAGGGTTGCAAATTAATGCTAATGTTTGCTTTTTCTCATGAATAGAAACTAGCAGTTTAGCTAGCTCTAACTGTCATATTTAGGACAAACTTACTTATGTAAAAAAGAAGAAGAAAACCTTCAAATTAATTTGTCTTATTCTGATAATAAGTGTAACAGGGTTGCATTTTATAGAGTGACACATTCAATCAAGGGTAAAAATTGTACAATAACATTAAAAATCGAAGAGAGAATATACCTTTGTTCTACCCATTATGGTGGCAAACTGCTTAGTGATGTAATTCACTGTGTATCATGTCAATCGCTGTTTTTTTCTTCTTCTTCTGCCAGTCTAAATATTTTGGTAACAGGGTTGCACGATGTTGGGGACATAACTTTTTTGCAACATTTCAATTATTTAAAATATTTATATCAATTAAAAAAAATGCTTTAAAAATTAAAAGAGGAATATATAAACAATATCATACAAAAAAAAGGATATTTAAAATGTATTTTAACAGTTATATTTAACATTCAATTTGGTCATCTAGAAGGTGGGACAAGAGAAAAATGGCATTTAAGTGGGTACTAGAGACTTTTTTTATTATTATTAATGTTTAGGAGAAGAAAAATCTTCAAGTCTATATGTATTTAGTTTCAGGACAAGTGTTTTTTACACAGTGACTATTTTTTTTGTATATTATACATAGATTATTTGAAATTTCATAGGTGGGACATGAAATGTCCTCCAATTCTGGAATGACCCATAAGTGTCCGACTTGACGGCCGTCTCTTTACTCCTCCCCCGACTGCAAGCGGCTGCTCTCGCCAGCCGGCGGCAGGCTAGTGTAGTGCATCTCGAACGCACCTATGCGGCGCCGCCAGAAATCGGCTGCTGCCTTACAAAACAATGCATTCTGGTAAGATAATTTGTCCGGCTTTGATCGGCGCTGCAGCCGCCTTTCGATCACGTGTTCCATCAAAGTACCGTGAGAGCAAAACGAGAGCAGTCGCAGAGGTCAGGCGCTGCAGCTGCTTAAAATCGGCTGCGAAAGCCTTGATGACGACACACTTTACTCTCATTGGTCAGATTATGTGACGACAAGCACGACGTGTGCTGCGTGTTTTTTCTTAAATAAGTTCCTGTATGGAATCAATCTTTATATCGAATATCTAATATTCAAACAAAACATTATTGATGAAAATGAAGATTAGGCGATATGGTAAATATATATTCTTATTGTATAAGAGTAAAGTTTGGGGGAAAAAAACTGGTCAACCAGAGGCCGTTTTTTAATGGATGCTGTGAGAGGCTTCACTACACTGAATAAACTGCTTATATTTGTAAAGTCCTATAGCTGAATACAAAACCAAGATGCAAATAATAAACGTCATATTGCATTACATTAAAGTAACTCACATACTTGATATGATCAACAAAAAAAGCCAAACGATTGTAGCCTATAGAATAAATTATAGGGTAATTTTTTTTCTTTTATTTATTTATCTTATGTAGTTTCATTTCTTCTGTTTCTTTATTCCTTTTTCTGTGTATGTTTGGAATACAGTTTCATCCTCTATAAGTGTCCGACTTGACTGCCGTCTCTTTACTCCTCCCCCGACTGCAAGCGGCTGCTCTCGCCAGCCGGCGGCAGGCTAGTGTAGTGCATCTCGAACGCACCTAATAGGTGTGTTCGAGCTCATGCTGCGCTGCGCAGACCGATCGGCGAGATTAGCCGAAAGCAGTCGGGGAGGAGCTGAAAACGGAGCCGTCAAGTCGGACAAGTTGGAGATCTCGTTGCTCTCTCAAACATGGCACATCACGTGGCGTTTGCCTACTTTATTGCAGATGAATTGGAAGCTATAGAAATACCTTTTTTGTTGGAAGAAATGCAGCACATGCAAGTGAAGCAGCAACTACAGATTTCAGCATCAATTAGTGTTGACCACATTACATTAAATGTCTGTGACATTTTAGTTATTCCATAAAAAATATTACTTAAATATGCAGCTGAATACTATAAGTGGTCTGTATGAAAAAAGTACAATAATAAACTTATGCATATCCAATATAAAGAATTTAAGGGAATAAAATGTACTGCAGTCAAAAGATCGTAAACTATTTAGGAAATGGCATGCAAATTGATTTGTTATGCACGAAACACGCGTGATCATCGTCATGTGGTGAATGTGGCCAATCATGAGAAGCTGTGACGTCATCACAGCCTGGCGCAGTCCCTTCTGAAATGTTGCGCTGGCTGAGCAAGCCGGCTGTTCTCGAAACGCTCCCGCGTTACTTTGATGCCACACGTGAACGTCACGTGGCGTCGGCGCCGGTTCAAGTCAGACAAACTTTCTAACCGGCATGCACTACTTCAAGTCAGCCGCCGATCGGTCTGCGCAGCGCTGCATGAAGTCGAACGCACCTAATGTAAACACGCGATCATGTAAAGACAGAAATGACATGCCTTCGTGTAAATAAGATAAATAACACAAGGCAATTTAGTTTGTTTAATAAAAGAACAATGTATAGCCCTGTTCTATAGGAAAGATAACCTTAATGACTTCTATTGTGATCTGACGCTATATCAAAAATAAAATGAACTTGACATTCAAGGGGGGCGGGGGGTGCCGTTGGGGGGGCGGGGCGCCCCCCTAAGATAATGGTAGGGGAAACACTGGAGAGACACTAGCAGTCCGCTTTCGCTAGAACGAGCCCGGACAATGAGTGGTGTGTGGAGAGTGGCTTTTGTGTGCTGGTGATGATTGAGTGCAGGTGTCCATTAATCAGTATTCAGGTGAAGGTGATCTGGGAGTGATTGTGGGTGCAGAACCTGACCAATCCGTGACAATAGTCTAGTCTATTAATTAGATGAAACAAAATAAAATATGTTCAATTCAACCTTTAAACTACATTCCAGGAAAAATCATTCATATAGCATATGTCAAGCATTTACAGAATCATTTACATGAACGTTAAGTAAAGGGAGCCAAATTAAGGGGGGGGGGGGGGGGGTATAACGAATATAAACGAAAATAAAAATATATACAAAAATAACAGGCTACTAAAAATAATATTAGTAATAGTAATAATAATGATAATTACAATAATATTAATACAAACACAGAAAAAAGACTTTCAGTTAATAGAAGGAATGTAGGCCTATTTTATGTGAAGATTAAATTATTTCCAAATGAAACTACGTGAATAATTCACTCTTCAATGATTTGTCTATCAATTGCAATTTGCAATTGTGTTAAGTGCACTTTGGGTAAACGCACGTGAAACAATAACGAATGTTCGCAAAATGACTCGTAGAAAACGCTCTTAAGCGCTAAGATTAATCGTTATCGGGAAATGCAGCCCAGAATGTTATGTAAAGAGATTAAAATGAAGGTGAAAATAACGAATATAAACGAATAATACGGAAAAAAAGAGGATAAGTTAAAGGACAAGACTGTGTGGGATGCATGAAATGTTTCTTGTAGGGCTATTTAATTTGAAGTACATGTAATATTTATTCATGATAAACTTGTGAATGCAGTCTAAATCGTGCACAGACAGCATTGGCATATACAGCATCGCCTATATAATTATTTAATATTGTATTAATTTCTATAACAATTAATATAATAATTTCTTAACTCAAAATAAAATATTAATAAAGCTATCTCTGATAATCCTGGGTTACTATGGTGAGGTAGGTTTGTTTATGCATTAAACTCGTGTTTATGCCACTGCTGTAAGTTCCTCGAACCAGAATTTATTTATGGCATCAATTAAATCAGACTTTGTAGTTGGTTTTGCTACTTTTCGAATATAATCTATCAGAGCATTCCACACCATTGCAATGGGATTTATGTCGTGGGATTCGGCGGGAGTCTTAACCCAGTTTATACCCTGTTCAATGAGTCTGCCTGCAGCAGTGTGCTTCGGGTCATTGTCCTGGTAAAAACGGTGATGTGCTCCGATGTTTTCCCTAATGTATGGGGCAGCAGTTTCTGTTACAATAGCATTTTCAAAGAAAGACCGGTCCACCCCCATTCGGCTATTCATAAACATTTCGCTCCTTATACTGCTGCTGATGGCCTCATTAACTACTACTTTTAAGATAACTGAAAAAAAACTGAGTGATCTTTAAACTTTTGTGTAGAAATTGACACGGCTCATGGTTAGTGTTTGCATATTTCTTTCTATTGTGCAACCAGGGGTGCGTTTCCCAAAAGCATCGTTAGCCAACTATGGTCGCAAGTTCCGTCGTTACCAACATAGTTCAACGATTGGGTGTTTCCCAACACCATAGTTCAAACGAACATTCGCAAACAGCGTCACAAACTTACATGGTTGGAACTACAGCTCTTGACCTGTGGTTAGAAGCATTGTTGCTTCTTAGTAACACATCTGGGCTTAATAAATTATGTTCTTGGTCACAGTTTGCAAGCTAACAAGCAGTACAATCTATATCCATAATTTTATCTAAAAATAAATGCGTTTTACTCTATGTATTTTTGTGCGTCCTTTATAAGCGTTGTTTATGAATAGTGCGCATGTGCGCAGATGCCTGAGGGAACCCCGGAGTATGACGTAAGAGAGAACGCGCAATGAATCAAACATCAAATAGGGCGAAATGACAGGGAACAAAAATATTTGAAATATTTGCATTTTGGAGAGACCCTAATCAGTTAAATAGCAGAAGTTATTACTCGGTGACGTCATTAACAACGGCCCTAAGTTGTTGAACTAATGTGGTTCAAACAATGGAGATGCGACCGTGTTCGGGAAACACTCTGAGTTCGTTTCCACAACGATGCATCGTACTATGGAGGTTAACCAGCGAGTTATGTCGTTGTACGGGAAACGCACCCAGATTAGTGTTATATACTGTGCTGATAGTTCTGATATTTTTTTTTTTTTTTTATCGGACAATGCAACTTACTACCTTATTAACTCTAAATTCAAAGTATCCTAAAATAGCTGGATCTGCCATCCCAGTGGAGGATGCGTCTGTCCCTCACTTTCAATTTTCTCAACTCCCGTTTACTCCACCGGCATCTAACAGCATTTTCACACCAGTGATACTAAATATTCTTGCAAACTGTCTAAATTGTCTAATTGTCGGGAACTGCTAAAAATTTATGTGGAAGGCTTAGCACCTGACACCCCCCATGATTCATGTCACCTTGGCCTCGGTGTAGCTTTTATATGTAAATGATTACTGGAGTGGAGCTATACAAATGCAAACCAGGGGAAGGGGGTGGCTTTAGACTCTCTGATGGCTTACCTGTTTCTGTCTTACACCGTGCCTCAACACATAACACCGCGACATGCAATAACATTATATTTTTCATGTTAAACAGTTTTTAAACAGATATCATTTAATCCTGATATCTTAGTCCTTAGCACTTGTGATACTTTTGTATTCATTGTCAGTCATATAATAAAATCTTTATTGTTTTGAAAAATGAGCCTTGTGTTTATTTGTCTACATTATTTTCAATATTAGAATATAATACTAGGGTACGCTATAGTACTTACATGGACATAAGGCCAAATCGAAATGGTTCTTTTCCTTTATTTATTTATTTTTTTTCAGGAAAAATAAATAAATAAACTGCATGGGCAGCGCGCCACCATAATGTACAGCACAAAAAACGCAAAAAGAAATCTAAAGAAAATACTACTACTACTAATAAAACATAAAATAAATGAAGACTCCAAACTATAGTTTATATTTCTCCTCTCACACAAATCAATCAAATAAAGTGTATCTTAAATTGTATAAATGGTATGAAAAAGACGAGCTACCTCTCAAATCTTCATTTGCTGTTGGTTTAAAATGTTGAAATGTATAATGTATTTTGTAATTTTGTACTTGTTATTTTTTTCTCTTTTGTTTTCATAATTTATTATTCATTCAGAAAAATATATTTCACATATGGGCATTTATTTCTTTTATATACAGCTTAGGTTTTTCTCTGCGCACAAGCTCTACGCATGATGTTCTGATGTTTATGCTGCTTTTTGCTTGTGTGAAATTAATCCCCGAAAACGAATTTAGCTGTTTTTAATGTGTTTTTAATCAGTTCAAATTTAAATGATTTAACACAAACTTGTCGGTTAATAATAACTTAATGACGTCGGTTGTCGGTTGGGGGAAAAAAAAAACTAACTTAACATTTCTATTTCCAATGCAGTCTAATAAAAGTTAATCAGGAAAAAAGATAACAATAATGAAACTGCTCCTGCTTACGAATAACTTTTTATTTGATGTTGACGTATCTGAATAGGTTATAGGCTGTAACAAAGTGCTTTTCTAGTCCCGCTCCCACGAGGTTTTCTTCCGCCTCCACCCGCTCCCGCTATATAGCCTACTATATATATATATATATATATATATATATATATATATATATATATATATATACACCCTTAGAATATATAGCCTATACCAACTTAGAATAAATTTCTTCACGACCCGACCGTTCACACTAAATTTAATTCTCATTTCCAGAATCTCACATTTAACCATTTGGAAACAATGTCGAGTATAAAACTTTTTTCACAGTACATCCATTATATTTCCATGTTCCACTTTTAAGACATATTATAGCCCTGCATTTTAGTCTGTCAAAGATCAAATGCAGGCTCAAATTATATTTTAGACATTCAGTGGGGTTTAAAAAATTGGAGCGCTGGGGGAAACACGAGACCAGGCTACCATGACTTTCAAGAGTGGCTCGGACGCTCCTGTCAGCAGCATTGAGCGCACGTTCAGCACAGCTTGGAAGGGTTCCCTGTTTAAAGCTTACCACAAAACACTGGCAGAAGTAAATACCATGACTATATAATGGTAAGGAGATATTTTAATTATTTATTTAGCAACTACTGTTTTCTGAGTCAGTGATGATGCAGTTAACAGTCCTCCTCCTCGTTGGACGCGCCTTTAGAGAGAAATGCATCTCTACGGACTAGCTACATAATAAAACAGTTTTTGTTTTCTATTTGTTTTTTTTTCGTTAAGTAGTAATTTAAGTCTTTCATAATATTTTATATCATGTCTGACAAAAAATAACGGTTAAATATTTTCCACTGAAAAAAATTTAACTGATTGAGTTTGAGCCTTCGTGTCTTAAAAATGTGTTTTGCACTCTCGCACAAACGATTGGATATGCACCTTATAATGCATATTTATATCTATTATTATTTATATCTTTTATTTTACATCTGTGGATTTTATTTTAACCAATTTGTGATTTGAGAAGGCAAATTGAAACACAGAGTAGGTCAACTCACTGTCTGCCGCTTGGTCTTTAAGAAACAAAAAGCTCACGTTTAACAAACAAAAATGCTTCAAAATTATTTTTCTAAATTAACTTAATAAAAAGGAAACGAAATTATAAATACTTTGCCGTTACATACAGAATGAATTACCGATTATGGCGCCAGATATTGAAACAACGGACATAACAAATACTGTCCAAATAGCCCTCTTTGTGCAGGGTTTGGCCACAGAATGTTGTTCCTTGCGCCACCTGGTGGATATTATATGAAGCGCAACAACGTTTTAAAAAACCCTGAAAAAGGCCCTCCAGGCCGCCGCGTGGCCACGCGTGCCGAATTGCAGGCTGTCGCGTGAAAATAGACTCATTTTTAATGGCCAGATCTGTATGTTGTTTGTTATGTTACTGAACGTTGAGATATTTGTGCAGTAAGTTGCATTAGTTAGTAAACAAAGTTTAACATAAGTCTGTTACAGCAGAGATTGTTTTCAGGAATCTGTTTGTATTAAATGTGATAGAGTTTAATGCATATGTGATGTACAACATTACTAAATATTAATTGTGAACTGTTTGTGTTTACAGTTTGACCGCACGTATGCACATATGTACACTATTCTAACAACAAGTAAAACGACAACAACAACCAAAATGTGTACCGTGTGAGTTCTGCACTAGTGGAATAAAACCAAAATCAAGATCCAAGTAGGCCTGTCCCCGACTATGAATTTTCATAGTCGAATCAGTATTTTCGAATCTTTCTATAGTCGACCGATAGTCGAATCATCTAGGCCTATGTGTGTGTGTGAATGGGTTGGGAGGGGCACGACACTATAGTCAGCAGGAGGGTAAAACCATTTTTATTTTATTTTACACACTGCACACAGCAACAACTTTTAATAAAGCGACCAAAACTGCCTGCCAACTGACAGACGAACTTATTTAGGTTTAAATAAAAACACAGAACGCGTCTTTTAGTTCTAAAACACGAGGCGCACAGCACTGCCTTTTTTGTTAAACAACGACCAAAACAGCTGTCCTGTCAGTCAAATCAAAGGATTATAGCGCGAACGCTCTAAAATCTTAGTTTTTTGCTGTTAAGTAAGCTGTCAACTTCAGGCGCTCAGAGCGCTCCTGCAAAAACGCGAGGCGCCGGGGGCGCATAAACAGAGCGCAGAACGCTCACTGCCAACAGAAAACCATTCAGAAGAGGCGCCTCCAATTGCAAAAACGCGTTCGGTGTGATCGCCGCCTAATCCCTGCCGTCAAGCTGGTCCGCATCTCATCATGGATCAGGGCAAGTGAAAATTAAATCTGTCACAGGGGTGGTTAGATTTATTCACAAACACATTAAAAATATTTATTGAACGCTTCTTTCTTTTCACTTTTGTTTTTACTGCATTATCATAATCAAAGGCTGTATATAACGTAATATAACCGTACAAAACCAGTAGTTCTGTGTGCAATTAGACATTGAGCACCCCCATATTGGCAAAATGGTATGATGCTCGTTTCACCCGCGAAGATTCAACTGTGAGATCGGTGGTCGAATCAGGCTCCGCATATCGATGCATCGAATCTTCGACTATTCGGGGTCAGCCCTAGATCCAAGTTAATGTTATCATTTCACGGGTAACAGATTATTAGATAAGTGTTTTTTGTTTGTATATGAGAAATAATTGTTTAATTGCATTTTATTTTTTTTCTTAGGTTGGCAGTTTAGAGGTCCGTGTCAACTATATCAAACCGGCCACTGAAATGGTTGAAGTGCGAGGCGCTTGTATTGAAATGCAGACGTGTTATGTAGAGGACGTATCGGGATGGATAAAAATCCAGTTGTGGGTTAGCCTAATAGGCAAGCTAGTCAGTGGGAAGAGCTACTGCATCCGAAACGTCTGCACCAGGCAGTATGCAGGATGCATATTTTTAACCACTTCACGTACTACAGAGATTGAGGAGATCGAAGATGTTTCTCTCCCTACTCGTGTTGAAGATTTCCAAGTAGATGAAGATCCTGCAACCATAATCATTGGTGAAATCAATGCTGCAGAGATTACTGTGTCACGTAGATGTAGAAAATGCCAGGCTTGGCAGAATGATTTGAATGCCAAAGAACAGTATCATCGGTGTCATAGATGTGGACTTCTTCAGAAGTGCCAAAATTTTGAGTGCATTACCAAAGGGAAAGTGTCAATTGGAAATAGTTTTGGCGAAGAAGATGTGTCCTTGTCCAACAGTGTCCTCAAACAATATCTGACCAATGAGAAGCTTCTACACTTACTTTCAGACAGCCAGGATATTGAAGAACATCTATTGAGTTTGGAAAAGTGTCAAATGAAAATGCAAAACAACATTGTTGTTTGTTTGGAAAAAGCATCTGCTGATGCATCTGCGGCATTTATTCAAGAAGAAGAACCAGCTTTAGGATCCGTTCAGCAAGAAGTAGGTTCAGTCCCAGTGGTGACAAGACAAGAAGAGTCAACTGAAGGTGAACCTTCAATATCTGAGGACGAAAAGGTGGCAGAAATAGATGTGGACGAAGATCCAGTTGATGAAGAAGTTGCAGTTGCAATGCGGGTTGAGCAAGAAATAAAAGGTATAACATGAGTAATGTTATTTAATATTTTTTTAATATTAAATTCAAAATTCATTAAATTCTTTGTTATTTGTGGGTTTACATTTAATGTCATGTATGTTTTGTTTTATGGACTGTCTCTTTGTTACACTTTTTGTTCTGTGTTATTTGATTGTGTCTAACATAAGTGTTTGTCACAGTGCAATATATGGACAGATACATGCATATATAGAAGTATTTACAAGCAGCATCCATTCAAGAATTAGTTGCAGTTATGCATTTCTGGGTAAAAAGTTAAAACAATATTGTTTTAAAAATTTAAAAATAAGTTGATTAATGTTGTATTTCTCATCAGAATGAAAATTCTGTCATCATTTATTCACCCTGATGTTGTTACAAACCTGTATGAGCTTTTTATTTTTATTTTTTGTATAGAAAACATCATTTGGATAATGTTGGTAACTAAATAGTTGAGTAGAAAAAAGAAACTCATACAGGTTTGCACCATCATGAGGATGATTAAATGATAATAGAATTTTAACTTTTGTGGTGAGTATTTAGGTTGTGTAGGTTTCCTATTCTTTTTTAATGATTATTTTGGACAATGTTAAATAACTGTAAAGCTGTTGTAAGTAATATAAGATTTGCATTTTGATCATTCAAATGTTGCAAAGTAAAAAGAAAAAGTTTGAAGTAAAACTATTTTTTGTTAACAAAAAGGGTTTTGATAGTCTTTGAAATATTTTATTTTTGTGTAATAAAATAGTTTTGAACTTTTTTATAGTGTTGAATGTCTCTCCATCGTCTCTAATTTCTCTCAACAGCTCCTCCATCTCTCTGATTATGTCTTCCAGGTGTTTTTGCCTTTTCCGTGTTGCCCTCGCTGGCTCTAGGCTCGCTGAGGATGAAGAACACACAGCAACATCTGGGTGAGGCAATAAGAGCAGGTGGAGTGATTGAGGGTCTGCCCCCAATTGCCTCATCCATGGCACTATACCATTTCCAGGTTGCTGCTGTGGACTCTTCATCCTCACTGCCAACACTTGTCTGTGGACATTTTAGTTCCTACAAAAATGCAAACATAATACAAAAGCAGTCAATTTAATAGCACAATTTCATTTGATTTCTGTATTAGAAGTTACAAAATGATCTTTACATTTTTGAGTTGACAAAGTTTTTTTGACAAAATGATCTTTATATATATATATATATATATATATATATATATTTTTTTTTTTTTTTAACAAATGCTGCTGTCATGCTGCCTTGAAGGCCCTGCTCCTCCAAAAAAGCTGTGCCGCAAATAAACAAAGATTTTTTATTAATTTCTGTTAGTGATGTGACGTTTGACACCGAATCTTCGAAGCTTGTATCAAAAAAACGAAACATCTCACAGTGAAGCACTGTACCGGAGCTTGATTCGTTTTTCCATAACCACGTGACCTGTGACGTCCGAAGCTTCGTTTTCGCATACAACCATGTGACTGCTTCATATTCTGATTCAAATAACGCGAACCCCTTGTGCAAGTATCAAGTGTCATTCACTTTTTGTTAAGAATAAATCATAATACGAATAAATGTGTACATGTGTAGTTTTGTGCATATTAATTTTGTAGTTATCCTTGCTTCACAAGTACTTAATTAATACTAATATTAGTCAACAGTATTCTTAATTTACTTTGAACATATATGCCTACATGAACCATGCTTATACTTGTATTATTTTATTAAAAAGTTTATTTACAGATTAATTCGAGTAAAACAACTTTTTTTTCTGACATAGCACAAATTCATGTGTTTGATGAAACTGTCCAAAATCGTTTTGAGATCTGGGACACGAAAGCAACTTTTTCCACCTTTGTCCACAAGATGTCCTTAGTGTGCAATGTGTTGAAAAGCTTCGAGTAACGAACCTTTTAACGATACAGTTGAGGGGAAAACCTCGGTGCTTCGAAAAGCTTCATTTTCCCATCACTAATTTCTGTAGTATACTCACTCAAAGCCTGTAATGCGTAAGGATCCAGGGCAAGACACGTGTAGGCAGGAGTACAAAAAAACACTATTTTAATAAACCAAAGAACATAAATCCATGGAAACAAACAGAAATCCAGGGGCACAAACAAACATGACAAAACTTTAACATTGGACAAAAGACTATAAATACAAAGACAAAGGGGAGTGGCAACTAAACAAGGTAACAAGGGGAAGTACAAATATGAGCAAGGTTAAACCGACTAAACTAAACCAAAAGGGGGAGATAAAGGAAGATACCAAAACAAGGGAAACACAGGAGGGAAATACACTAACAAAGAAACAGTCCATAATCCTAAAACAAAAGCCTTTGATGGCAGCATTCCGCTGTCTGGTGAAGAGGGCTTCATTAACTGCTCTCCACAGGATAAGCAGATGTGTGTGCTCATCTGTCCCTGTAACAACCAGACAAGATTCAAGTTTTCTGAGACTTGTGCTCAAAACTACATTTACATGTTGAGGTGGTTGATGATATGTTAAATAGCTTTTTATCCAACACAAACATTCCTCAACTGTTCAACAGGACTAATGGACAAATAAAATAGATGACTTATATTTAGTTACTTTATGGAAATGTATTTACATTACTTACATTCATCTCTTGCACATAGTGCTGACAACATATACATCACTCAGATGTCTACTTCATATCTAGGATCTATTAGAAATAGTAAGTAACGTGATATACTATTTCTCAGAAAATGGCTAGTTTATTTAAAATCATACCTGATTCTCCACCTCTCATAGATAAATTGACTAGCCTTTATTTAAAGGTCCACTGAAGTGCCTTGAAACACGCAGCGTTCTTCTATGTGGTGACGTTCTTTTAACTGAAACAAAAACATATCGCTAAGCCCCGCCCACTTATTTTGAACAGCAAATAGCGTTCCATTAATATCTCTTCGGGCCAGAGCCGTTGAGCTCGGTAAAGCCGCGTTTGTAAGCTTGTGACAGCCACAGACTAATAAATTACCCCACAGATTCAATATGAAACTCTTGCTAAAACGAAATAGTGATAATAATCATGCTGAGGCTGTGTAGTTTAATTCATGCCGAGTCCGACCGCGCATACGAGCGCATATGATCTCCTCCGCGAGTCCGCGTCTCTGTGTAGGGGGCGGGACACTACGGACTCTAGAGCGCATTTGATTGGACAGAACGTTTGATCAGAAACTGAAGTGCGCGGTGATATCATCAAAATCCTTGATTCATATTGGCGGAAGTGACGAGACTGTAAGTTTTGAATGCCCATTTCTTGTAAAAGCGAATTTTGTCATTGCTTTGAAGTACACTAGCTTATAGATAATCTTAAGGCTAATATATTAATACTAAAAGCCAAAAAACTTTAATTTTGATTTCAGGGGGACTTTAATCTTTATTTAATCAATTTTTTCCCAGTTTAGGTGCTGTGTCCCCTAGTCCAAGGTCCCATTGACAGCCATACTTTGCATCCTCTTTTACAGAACTCATTCTGCTCAGCTTCTCCATAAACTGTTATGAAGTCTCATGCTATAAAAAGCCAGCAAGCTTTTGACTCTCCTTCATATTGTAGCATGGTAATTGTAACATCTATTAGTTATCATAGTTATAGCACCAAAAGGTCTTAAATGGAGAAATATGTCTTTGCTCTCTAATACTATTGCACATTTCCATACTTTTATACTCTGTTATACCAAGTCCATGGCAAGTTTGCATCCTGTATGATATTTATGAAGTATGCACCTTGTACATTATACCAGGCCTGGACTGACCATAGGGCATACTGGGCAATGCCTGCCGGGCCGACGCACATTTTTTGGCTGGGGCTGTCAGTCATAATTTAATATTTTAAAAAAAGTTTATTAGCCCAATTTATTTATTACCGCAACGGTAGAGTATATGAGACATGAATCTCGGCCCATTGGTTGACTGTCTTAAAGGACATTGAGCTAGTCCAATGAAATCTCAGCTCACGCCCTGCTTCCCTACTAGCCAGCCCTCATCTCCCCTTGACAAAATCTGCTATTTAGAGTTCGACCAGAGTTTGAGATGATGCCATCCACGTCAAATTAACAAGTGGTCTTACGTCTGGCATGATGGATTGAAATTGTTGTCAATCATCACGCAGTACAACAAATAAACCCCCAGAGCTATATAAATGACATGGCTGACTATCAGATATCTAGGTAGACACACGTAGGCCTACACACACGCAGAATGATGATAGCCATGGAATTAACAATGAAAATGTTAAGTGTAGCCTACATCTTCACTAAATAGTAAGCTATCTGGAGGATTTGTAGGCTAACACTGTGCACATGCTCAAATTATTGCAGTCAGACTTAAAAACATTTAATAGTAGACTATGAGTTTTGTGCAGAACTTCATCTTTGCTAGGTTGGAGGTCACTCACGTGTGTGTGTGTGTGTGTGTGTGTGTGTGTGTGCACCTGGTATCCATCACGTTGTGGGGACCAAATGTCCCCACAAGGATAGGAATACCAGTAGATTTTGACCTTGTGGGGACATTTCTCAGGTCCCCATGAGGAAACAGGCTTATAAATCATGCACAATGAGTTTTTTTGAGGAAGTAAAAGTGTGCACAATCTCCTGTGAGGGCTAGGTTTAGGTGTAGGGTAGGTGTAGGGCGATAGAAAGTACGGTTTGTACAGTATAAAAACCATTACGCCTATGGAATGTCCCCATAAAACATGTAAACCCAACATGTGTGTGTGTGTGTGTGTGTGTGTGTGAGTGTGAGTTGTTGCCATGTTGAGAAAGTTGTACAGGATCACCCCTTCATTTTTGTGTATGTAATATATGCATTGTATTGGATCTACTGATTTTTATTTGACAAAAATTATAAAAAATTCTCTGAATTACAGTTTTTCCCATTCATTCCTATGGGTGCCCATTTTTGTCCACGAATACGGGATTAAGGAGTTTTTTTTTTTCACCCACTTAACATTGTAGAATCGAGTCTTTTTTTTTTTGCGTGTTCAGGTGGCAAACTTAGGAAAAGTAACCAAGTCTTGTACCACTCAGATCAAGGGAAGTATTTTTTAAAAATTAATTAAAATTATTTTGCCCACATTTGTCCAGCTTACGGTATTAGGGTTAAAAGAATACAGTTAATTTGTCCATACCCTAAAAACAGGTAAACTCTGTTAAAAGAATACAGTTCATTTGTCCATACCCTAAAAACAGTCCAAGAATCCCAGTGTGTTGATAAGTCCAATGTGAGTGTCCACCAGTGTATATGCAATCCACAGAAAGTGTAATCCAAAGTTTGCAGGTGGTGAATGGAAAGTTGAGCTCTAAAATTAGCAACTCCTCAATCCAACAGTTTGGTGACTGTCCTTTGTTTGTCATGCTGCTCTCTTATACAGTTGTACTTCCTACTTCCTGTCATGTGTCTAGTCACATGACAGGCCAACCATCCATTTATTAAAGACACATACACTTAAAATGTTAAGAGTAATAAAATGGCCTAAAAAACATGTAAAACACTTAAAACTCTATAATACATTTAAATGATTGTAATAAATAGAGCGGTAAAACACGTCTTTCTAAAAGCCAGCATATTATATAAATAGTGAAGAAAAGGCAAAAGCTTACAGCACCTGGTATTCCCAGGCGGTCTCCCATCCAAGTACTAACCAGGCCCGACGCTGCTTAGCTTCCGAGATCAGACGAGATCGGGCGCTCTTTTTTTTTTTTTTTTTTTTTTTTTTTTTTATTATCAAAAAGTACAAAATAATATTTACATAACTCATTTTTCATTCATTACACCTTTCAATCTTATTACATTTGAAGACAATTTAGCATATACAGCATGAGCTTTGAATTTAACCCTCCTTTATATCACTCAAACGAAACCAAAAACCCAAAACAAAAATACCTAACTTAAATATAACCATTTCTTTTCAAAATGTTAAACTAAACCTTTCTTTTGTACATATAAATCCACTTTCTTCTACAAATGCTTTTTCAAATTCTTCTTTGCTTAGGTATTTCCACATTATATACACATTCTTTCTAACAATACTCTTGAACATTTCAGTCACATCTACTTTCTTTCTCTCATAGTATGCCATATTCCTCCTCACCCATATTGCATACCTTGCATTACTTAGAATCAAATTCCAAAAGTTCACCTTCCTATCCTTATAATTTGTACATTCACCAAACAAAAACAGTTTTTTCCACTCATCTTCTGCAACCCCTTTTCCCATTCCATCTTTTATCAGTTTTTTCATTTTTCCATGAAACTCCTGAAGTTCCTTGCACTCAAAGAAAATGTGCATCAAAGTTTCTGGCTCTGTCTCACATATATCACATTCTCTACTCACATTTTTATTCATTTGATGAATTACCACCTTTGTATAGATTCTATTGTGTCGTAGCTTGAAGTCCAAGTTCTCACAGTCTAGTCCGTTGTATTTTATATTTAAGTTTCTCCATATTGTTTTTACTTTCAAATCAGGAAACAATCTTGGCCATACCGCTTCTGATGCAGGCACTTTGATCTCCTTTCTGACCATCATTTTGTATACAGTTTTCACATTTATCTCCCACAAAAACTTTTTTCTCCCATTTTCCACAATGTACATTTCAGGCATTCCCCAATCTCCCACTTTAACAGTTTCCCTTTCAATCCTTTCTACCCACCTTTCAGGCAGGCTTTTTTTAATGTTTTCACATTCACCATCCACTTTTGCTTTCTCAATTTCATCATCCCACCCCACCACACAATCATATATTGCTCTATTCGGTAAAAAACCTTTTACATATTCGTAAGCCAAATCCTTTACTTTCCTTACCCCCGCTCTCATGAACAGTCTGTTGTAAAGCATTTTCCCTCCCCTCCTTATTCTTGGGTTCAGGAAAATTGGCTGATTGTGTATTTGGTTTATGTTTTCACATTCATAGTTTACATTTATCACAAATTCAGCCCATGCAGTAAACACTTCTTGGTAAAACAAAGGCAACTTTTCAATCATTGGCTTTTTTAAAACCATGAACACTCCTTCTTCACCACACCCTCCTCCTTCATTTAAATATTTTCTCATATACCCCTTCCATCCATATTCTACTTTGCCACATAAATACTTTTTTATTGTCTTAACTCTTATTGCTTTCCTTTTCACATCTAAATCCATCAATTTCAAACCCCCCTCACTGTAATCTGCTATTAATGTTTTTGCTGATATTTTTACTCCTTTCCCACCCCACACAAAAATATTCACAGCCTCTTTTATTCCATTTAACACCCAGTCTGGTAAATCAATTGCTCCCATCACATAATTACATTTAGTTAACAATAAAGAATTAACCACTACCACTTTTCCTCTTAGTCTTAATTCCCTTAGTCTCCAAAACTGTAACACTTGCTTGATTTTGTTTAGCACTCCTGACCATGTTGCATCTCTTGCCTCTTTTGCATTCTCTCCTACGTTTACCCCTAAAATTTTTATAAAATCTTTCGTTATTTTAAATGGAACATCTGACCCTTCCACCCTTATTCCTCCTATACTCATTATTTCAGATTTTTCCACATTTATTTTAGCACCTGACGCTTTCCCATATTTTTCCATCTGTTTTCTAATGTTATTTATACTCTCTATATCCCTAACTGTAAAAGTTGTATCATCTGCATATTGATGTATTACACTCAATCCTCCATTTGGTATTTGAATACCTTTTATTTCCTTGTCATTTTTGATGAGTGTCGCCAATGGCTCAGCTGTTATTGAATACAATATTGCAGACAACGGACAGCCTTGCCTTACTGACCTCTCTAACTGAAAGGGGTCAGTTAACACCCCATTAACCTTAACACAACTTTTAGCATTTACATATATTAATTTTATCCACTTTTGCATTCTCTCTCCAAACCCAAAACTCCCCATTGTCTGTTCTATAAAGCTATGTTCCACCCTATCAAAAGCCTTATTTAAGTCTATAGATAAAACCAATCCCCCTTTCCCATCTTTCCCCATCCCTTCTACTACGTCCCTTATTGTGCAAATTGTATCTGTAATGTCTCTTCCCTTTATGCTATAAGCTTGGCTTGGTGATACTATTGACCCTACCACCTCTTTTATCCTATTTGCCAGCACTTTTGTCAGTATTTTATAATCCGTGTTTAACAGACTCAACGGTCTATAATTTTCTAGCTTAAGTGGACTTCCTTTATTTTTATATAGTATTGTGATTACTCCTAGCCCCATAGACTCTGGCATTTCACCTCTCTCTTCCATACTTCTATAAACCTTCCACAATATTGGTGCTACAGTCTCTTCAAAAGTCTTGTAAAACTCATGCGTTAAGCCGTCTGAGCCCGGGCTTTTATTCTTCTTTGTCTGTTTTATTGCTTCTTTTATTTCTTCGATACCTATGTCACTTTCACATATATTTTTCTCACTTTCACTTAACCTCACACTCACAGAGTTCAAAACTTCCTCCACACACTCCTGTTTAACCCCTTCTTTCTTAAATAGCTTCTTATAAAATATTTCTACTTCTCTTATTATCTCCACATAATCAGTAATCTTATCTCCTTTTTCATTTTCCAACTCTGTTATATACTTTTTCATCTGCTTTTTCTTTTCTAAGTTTAGAAAGAACTTTGTGCTTCTTTCTCCCTCTAACGCATACTGCGCTCTACTCCTTATTATTGCACCCTTACTTTTTTCTTTTTCATACTCCTCTATTTCTGCATTTATCTGCATAAAGCGTTCTTTATCTTGCTCGGGATTACTTTCTATTTTTTCTGCTTCCCTCTTCAATTCATTTTGCATTACCTCAACTTTGCTCCTTCTCTTAAAATTCCTTTGTTTGGCATATCTAATACTTCTTTTTTTAATTATCCCTTTCATTTTTTCCCACCACTCACATACATTTTCATCAAATAAGATATTTTCCATTTCATAATCTATACATGTTCTGATATTTTCTTTATATGCCTCTTCTTTTAGCAAGTCTGCATTCAAACACCACATTCCTCCCCCCCTCTCCTCCTCGTTCACACCCATCTTTACCATCATCATAGCATGGTCACTTACTCCCACAAACTTATATCTCACATTTTTTATATATTTTAACATTTCCCTTTTGGTTAAACATAAATCTATACGGCTTTGTTTCAAGACTCCCATCACCAATTGTCTTCTAGAGAAGTCTTTTTTGTAGGGATTCTCATCCCTCCATACATCAACTATGTCCTCATTTTGCATCCATTCAGTTAAATATTTTCTGGATACATCTGACTTAAAGTTTGCGCTGCTTGACGCGTCCAGTCTTGTGCACCATACATTAAAGTCACCGACTATTATAAAGTTGCCTTTACACAGCGGCTTAATTTCTTTAAAGACTTCTTTTCTTTCATTTTCTGTGTTAGGTGCATAAATGTTTATCAGCCTGAACAGTTCATTGTGAA
>NC_133361.1:99683026-99700526 GCF_049309525.1 Garra rufa
TACAAACAACATGCTTTCTAAAATCACCCCATGCTTTTACAACCTCTTTATAAAACTCCGGTATTCCGTTCATCATGTTTTCTTTTAGCTTCATCCATAAAACATCATCTCCCATTTTTCCACATTTATTTAAAAAATAGTTCATTACACCCTTCCACGCATATTTCCCATGTTTCCAGTATTTATTAACAGTTTTTATTCTTATACTTTTCATTCTTATTAATGGATCTATTAGTCCCAACCCTCCTTCCTCCACCTTTCCAATTAGAGTGTCATAAGCAATTTTCGATGGTTTCCCCTCCCATAAAAAGTTTAAAACAATAGATTTGATTTTTTATACACCCATATAGGCAAACTCACAGAACCCAATACATACCACATTTTTGATAAAAACAAAGAATTAATAACTAAAACCTTCCCTTTTAAAAATAATCCTCTTAATTTCCAGAAATTTAATCTCTTCTCCATTCCTTTTAAAACCTCCTCCCATACCACTTCGCTTATTTCATTTTCATTTTCTCCAACCCTTATACCTAAAATTTTCATACTCTTCTTTTCTTCCTTAAATTGCATTTTATTCAGCAGATCATTCGGTAATCCAATTTTCATGTATGTAGTTTTTTCTTTATTAACTTTTGCCCCTGTTCCTTTACAATATCTTTCTAAAACTTCCATTGCTTTATCCATACTTTTAATATGTTTTACAAACAATGTCGTGTCATCTGCATATTGAAATATTTTTTGTTCTGATTCTTCTCCTTTTATGCGTATTCCTTTTATGTTCTTTTCCTGGTCTACTGCCAGTCCTAAAGCTTCAGATACTAAAGTGTATAATAATGCTGACATAGGACACCCTTGTCTGATTGATCTCGTTATTTTAAAATCTTTAGTTAAAAAACCATTCACTTTTACACAACTACTTATATCTGTATATAAACATTTTATCCATTTTAAAAAATTCTCCCCAAAACCAAATCTCTCCATCACATGTATCAAGTATTTGTGTTCAACTCTATCAAAAGCCTTTTCTAAATCCACACTTATTATATATCCTGTTTCTTTCTCCTCCTTCATGTACCATATCATATCTCTTATATTGTTAATGACATCAGTAATATCTCTTTTTAGAACAGCATATGCTTGATTTGTAGTAATTATATTTGGTACTACTATTTTCAATCGATTGGCTAAAATTTTGGCTAATATTTTATAATCTGTATTCAACATGCTTAGTGGTCTGTAGTTTTTTAGGTCTCTCTTATCACCTTTTTTCTTGTAAATTATTTTCACCATACCTTTCTTCATACTATTCGTTAAATTCCCTTTTTTAAAATTATCTATAAATATTTCATTTAAAATTGGACATAACACATCTTTAAAAACCTTATAAAATTCAGCTGTTAATCCATCTATTCCTGGACTTTTACCATTTTTCAGTTGATCAATTGCAATTCCTATTTCTAATTCCGTAATCTCACTCTCACACATTTCTTTGTCTCCCTCATTAACTTTAACCTGTATTTTACTTAATACAAATTCCTCATCTTCTAAAACTATCTCATTTTTGGTAAATAAATGCTTATAGAATTCTCTGACTTCTTCCACAATTCCTGTTTTATCTTCTACAATCCTCGCATCTTCTGTTTTAATACTTTTTATTATATCTGCTCTCTGTCTTGTTTTTTCTAATTCATAAAAATATTTCGTACTTCTTTCTCCTTCTACAATGTCTTTCGCCCTACTTCTTATTATTGCTCCTTTACACTTCTCTTCTTCTATTTTCTTTAATTCTTCCTGTAATTCTATTATCTTATCAATATTTTCATCATGCTCATTTACTTTCCTCATTTCTTCATCCCACTCTTTTTTGATCTTATTTTCTTTCATCTTTTTGACTTTTTGCCATTTTTTTGAGTATTCAATTGAGAATTTTTTTATTCTTTTTTTTAGAATGTCCCACCAAAACCCTTTTTCCATTTCATACATTTCCTCATTTACACTATTAATTATTATACTTTCTATTTCCATTCTGTATATTTCATTTTTTAGAAGTTCTGTATTTAATATCCACACCCCCGGTCCTTTATCAGCCTCATTAAAATTCATCAATATCCATAAAAAATCATGATCACTCTCACTATAATTTTTGTAAGACGCCTTAGTGACATAATATGCTTCCTTTTTCTTACATAAAAATAAGTCTATTCTACTTTGCTTTAGAACTCTGTCAACAATTTGTCTTCTTGAATATTCTCTTTTCATACCATTCCTCTCTCTCCACACATCCACCATATTATATTTCTCCATTATGTTATGTAGTTCATTCCTCCCTCTATCTCTTCTAAATCCCATTGAATCATCTACATCAATTCTCTGTATTACAGTGTTAAAATCACCTAACACCATAATGTTGTCATGTTTTTCTATTAACTCATTCATATCCCTGTAAAAATTAAATTTATCTCTTTCATCATTTGGTGCATGTACTGTATATTACACACTTTCATTTCTTTTCCATTACACACAAATTTAACAATTATTATTCTTCCCTTTGTGTCTTTATAATCTATATTTACTTCTTCAAATACTCCTTGTCTTATTAAAATAGCTACCCCTCTCTTCCTTTCCATATCACAGTTACTATATATTTCTCCGTTCCATAATTTTCTAATTTCATCACTTATTTTATCTTCCCATTTCGTTTCTTGTAAACATAGCACATCACATTTTTTGGTCAGACACATTAATCTTTCAAACTTTTGACATTTGGATAATCCTCTAGCATTCAGCGATACAATTGATATAGAGCTCATTAAAGAAAAGATTGGAAAAACCAAAACCCACCATTCAATCCGTTTCATTGTCTTTCAAAAAAGTATTTTTTACTTCACCCATTTCAGCTTTCCTCCTCTCCAGTCTTTCCTTTAGCTCTTCTCTTCTTATCTTCTGCCTTTTAAGAACCTGTTGAATGTCTAAGCCATCTTTTCTTGTTTTTACACATCTACTCAGTCTTTCTTTTCCTTTGTTTTCCATTCCACGAATTTCCCCCCCATTGTCTGCTCCTCTTACCTCAGTCAGTGTCTTTATTCCCTTATCCTCAGCTTTTTCTTTTTCTTGTCCTTTTTCGTAGTCCAGTTCATTAGTGTCCACATCGTCCTGTTCCTTAGAAAATCCTTCTTTAATCAAATTTATATCCTCTTTGTTCGCTCCTCCTCCCATCTCCATTCCTTGTTCTTCATCTTCATTCTTTTCTTTATTCTCATCTATGCTGTTGTTCTCCTCTTCCTCGTCATCTTGTTTCTCGTCCTCTCCTTGCGTCTGCCTTTGTGAGTCATTTAACCTCTCAATTGTTGTAACTCCCATCACCTCTTGTATTTGCATTCCTGGATCTTCATTTTCCTCGTCTTCTATCTCGCATCTGCATCTTAACATTGTCTTTTGGCAGCCTTGGCACCGCGGGACTTTACAGTCTCGCGCATAATGCCCCTGCTCAAGACAATTTCTGCATGTGAATTGTGGGCAGTCCTTTTTTTCATGCTCCGGACTTGCACAGATCCTGCATGTCTTCACTTGATTATCGTGAATCACTCTGAAGTACTGCACTCATTCTTCAGTCATGAAGCTTGTGTTGTATGGTAAAGACGTCACCTCTTGTGGAAACTTTACCCTCAAAAATCGTGTTCCGTCTGCCACCGTTGTCCCGGGATGATATCTTCTTCTTAGTGGTAGAATGGGAGTTACACCCCAATTGATTAGTTTTTGACTGATTTCCTCATCTTCTATATAGCTGGGCAGACTCAAGAAAGACACCATTCTTTCTGTTGCACACAATTTCCTTATCTCACATTCTTGTCCGTTTATCATTATTCCATTCAACAGCAAATCACAGTCCATCTCACTTTCCATAGTCATTTCAAAATCATAATTATTTTTTCTCCTCAGTCCGATCAATTTTCCCATTCCAACTTTCTCTTCAACTGCTTTAATTATCATTATTATTGTTATATTTTCTATATCTTTAACAGTCATTGTTAATGTTGCTTCTTTCTTGTATTCCCTCTGATACCTTGTTTGTTTGCTTAATTTCTGTATCATTTGTTGTCGTTGAGATAAAACATTTCTTTTTTCTCCAACTTCTTTCTCAATTCCAATACCTTCAGTTGATTGTAGATCTCCTTTCCGTTCTTGTCCAGTTGTTTTTCTTTCTTGTTTCCTCCTTGAAACCACCGTCGCCCACGTTTCATTATTGTTTTCTCCATCTCTTTCATTTATATTCCTTTCAGTTATGTCTGCAACAAATCCTGGTTCCGCATTTCCCATCTCATGTTGTTTTACCAGTCTGTGTTCTTTGTCCATTAAATCCATATTTTTGTTGTCTCAAACCCAAAACAGAAAGACCTGTTTGGGGTTAAAAAAAAATTTCCTCAAAAAAACTTTTTCTAACTAAAAAACAAACAAAATAAATGTGAAAAAACACCCAGAAAATTGGTGAGCCTATCTCACCTACTGCACACTACAAACTGCCAACTCACTTCCTGTTTGCTCTCTAGCGCCTCAGGTGGGGGTATGGCCGTAAGCGAGGTTTGCTCCAAAAAGTGGGCTATTTAAAGATCAGCCTCCGTAAAAGCCAGCATATTATATAAATAGTGAAGAAAAGGCAAAAGCTTACAGCACCTGGTATTCCCAGGCGCTCTCCCATCCAAGTACTAACGAGGCCCGACGCTGCTTAGCTTCCGAGATCAGACGAGATCGGGCGCTCTCAGCGCAGTATGGCCATAAACGAGGGCTGCTCCAAAAAGTGGGCTATTTAAAGATCAGCCTCCGTAAAAGCCAGCATATTATATAAATAGTGAAGAAAAGGCAAAAGCTTACAGCACCTGGTATTCCCTGGCGGTCTCCCATCCAAGTGTAACAATCGGCCTTATCAGCCGAGTTACAAGACTAAAATGGGGTCAGATTTAACTGTGAGAGATGACTAGTGGTTAAAAGAATGAGACATAAAAGAAGATTGGTTCAAATAGATTTGGTGTATTTACAAGGTTCACATAAAAGACTTTAAAACAACACGATAAAACTAGGTAAACTCTGTTAAAAGAATACAGTTCATTTGTCCATACCCTAAAACAGTCCAAGAATCCCAGTGTGTTGATAAATCCAACGTGAGTGTCCACCAGTGCATGTACAATCCACAGAAAGTTTAATCCAAAGTTTGCAGGTGGTGAATGGAAAGGTGAGCTCTAAGATTAGCAACTCCTCAATCCAACAGTTTGGTGACTGTCCGTTGTTTGTCATGCTGCTCTCTTATGCAGTTCTACTTCCTGCTTCCTGTCATGTGTCTAGTCACATGACAGGCCAACCATCCATTTATGAAAGACACATACACTTAAAATGTTGAGAGTAATAAAATGGCCTAAAAAACATGTAAAACACTTAAAACTCTATAATACATTTAAATGACTGTAATAAATAGAGCGCTAAAACACGTCTTTCTAAAAGCCAGCATATTATATAAATAGTGAAGAAAAGGCAAAAGCTTATAGCACCTGGTATTCCCAGGCAGTCTTCCACCCAAGTACTAACCAGGCCCGACGCTGCTTAGCTTCCGAGATTAGACGAGATCGGGCGCTCTCAGTGCGGCATGGCCATAAGCGAGGGCTGCTCCAAAAAGTGGGCTATTTAAAGTTCAGCCTCCGTAAAAGCCAGCATATTATATAAATAGTGAAGAAAAGGCAAAAGCTTACAGCACCTGGTATTCCCAGGCGGTCTCCCATCCAAGTACTAACCAGGCCCGACGCTGCTTAGCTTCCGAGATCAGGCGAGATCGGGCGCTCTCAGCGCGGTATGGCCATAAGCGAGGGCTGCTCCAAAAAGTGGGCTATTTAAAGATCAGCCTCCGTAAAAGCCAGCATATTATATAAATAGTGAAGAAAAGGCAAAAGCTTACAGCACCTGGTACTCCCTGGTGGTCTCCCATCCAAGTGTAACAATCGGCCTTATCAGCCGAGTTACAAGACTAAAATGGGGTCAGATTTAACTGTGAGAGATGACTAGTGGTTAAAAGAATGAGACATAAAAGAAGATTGGTTCAAATAGATTTGGTGTATTTACAAGGTTCACATAAAATACTTTAAAACAACACGATAAAACTAGGTAAACTCTGTTAAAAGAATACAGTTCATTTGTCCATACCCTAAAAACAGGTAAACTCTGTTAAAAGATTACAGTTCATTTGTCCATACCCTAAAAACAGTCCAAGAATCCCAGTCTGTTGATAAGTCCAATGTGAGTGTCCACCATTGTGTATATGCAATCCACAGAAAGTGTAATCCAAAGTTTGCAGGTGGTGAATGGAAAGTTGAGCTCTAAAATTAGCAACTCCTCAATCCAACAGTTTGGTGACTGTCCTTTGTTTGTCATGCTGCTCTCTTATACAGTTGTACTTCCTGCTTCCTGTCATGTGTCTAGTCACATGACAGGCCAACCATCCATTTATTAAAGACACATACACTTAAAATGTTAAGAGTAATAAAATGGCCTAAAAAACATGTAAAACACTTAAAACTCTATAATACATTTAAATGATTGTAATAAATAGAGCGGTAAAACACGTCTTTCTAAAAGCCAGCATATTATATAAATAGTGAAGAAAAGGCAAAAGCTTACAGCACCTGGTATTCCCAGGCGGTCTCCCATCCAAGTACTAACCAGGCCCGATGCTGCTTAGCTTCCGAGATCAGACGAGATCGGGCGCTCTCAGCGCGATACAGCCGTAAGCGAGGGTTGCTCCAAAAAGTGGGCTATTTAAAGATCAGCCTCCGTAAAAGCCAGCATATTATATAAATAGTAAAGAAAAGGCAAAAGCTTACAGCACCTGGTATTCCCAGGCGGTCTCCCATCCAAGTACTAACCAGGCCCCACGCGGCTTAGCTTCCGAGATCAGACGAGATCGGGCGCTCTCAGCACGGTATGGCCGTAAGCGAGGATTGCTCCAAAAAGTGGGCTATTTAAAGATCAGCCTCCGTAAAAGCCAGCATATTATATAAATAGTGAAGAAAAGGCAAAAGCTTACAGCACCTGGTATTCCCAGGCGGTCTCCCATCCAAGTACTAATCAGGCCCAACGCTGCTTAGCTTCCGAGATCAGACGAGATCGGGCGCTCTTTTTTTTTTTTTATTAAGAAATTTCAAACATTAAAATACAATAAAATTAAAAGTTTTCCATAAACAAAACATGTTCATATTACATTCTCTATATATACATTCAGAATTTCAGAAATCTCTTTCAAATTCTGGCAGTTTCCACATCAAATCTTTTAAGACAGAACAAACGTGTGGAGTAAAAACATGATAAAAATCATCTAAATTATTTTCACACTTAAAATGCACATACAGTCTTTCCATGTACAGTTCAGTTTTCCTTTTAAACACATTCCAGACATCCAACACAATTTTTTTCTTTTTTAGCCACAGTTCTTCTTTCCCATATTGCACTTTTCATCAACATTACCCACAGATTTATAAACTTTTTGTTTTTACACTTCTTTTCCCACCCCAACATCACCACTCTGTTCCAGCCAATTACATTTTCATCCCATTCCACAGTCAAATCCCTAATTACACATTTACATTTGTTTAAAAAGGCCTCCAATCCTTTACAATATAAAACATATGTAAAATCCCCTCCTCTTTCTCCTGGCACACTTTACACATTGCGTTTTGTTCCATCCCTATTTTCTTTAAAATAACCTCAGTAAAAACCACTTTATGTCTTATAAAATATTCCAAACATTCCAATTTTGTCTCCACACATCTTCCTCTCATGTTTCTCCATATAAAATCTTCTTTTAAATCTTTGAATTTTTGCACCCAATACTTATTTACAATTGGTTCTTTAAAAACACTATCCCTAAAACCACAATAAAACATTTTTACAGTACATTCTTTAAAATCAATCAATTTCTCCCCCAATTTCACATAGATGTTCTCTGTTTGCACTTCTTCCATACTCTCAATCCTTTTAATCCACTCTTTTGGTATTGCATTTTTTATGGTTTCATAATTGTTTGTAATTTCCTTTTTACTATATTCTTCTTTTGCCATTTCCATTGTGTCCTCAATGTATTGTGTTGGTAAAAACCCCTCTTTGAACTCATATAAAATATCTCTCAACCTGGTTATCCCCACTCCCATCCATTTCTTAAAAAATATTTCTTTCTCTTGTTTTAAAATGTTGTTATTTAAGAACAGAGGTTGATTTAAAATGTTTTCTCTCCCGTGTGGATTGTACTCAATGTTTGCTAAAAACTTCCCCCAGGCACTAAAAATTTCTCTGTAAAACTCTGGTAAACCTTCTGTCATCCAAATTTTTGTTTTCATCCATAAAATTCCATCCCCCATGTTAAAATCACCACATTTGTTTAAAAAGTATTTCATTGTTTTCTTCCACTCACTTTTGTTCTCCTCTTGCAGGTATTTTTTCACTATTTTCACCCTTAAAGCATTTTTTCTCTGTTCTACATCCATCAGTCCTAAGCCACCCCTCTCTACCGCCCCTAATATTGTATTATATGCAATTCTTGCTGGCTTTCCCTCCCATAAAAAGTCAAGAAAACATTTCTTCAACCTCTGTTCCGTCCATAAAGGTATTTCAGATACATATAAAACATACCAAAGTTTAGAAACCATTAAAACATTCAAATTTAGTGTTCTCAATTTCCAAAAATTTAACCTCCTCTCTATATCTGTTACAAGCTGCTCCCACATTTCATCTCTTACTTTCCTTTCATTCTTTCCCATTAAAATTCCTAAAATCCTCATTTCCTCAACTTCCTTGAAATTAAAACAATCCGTTAAAACCATTGCTTTACCAAATCTCATATACACAGTTTTGTCCTCATTTACTTTGCTTCCCGACCCTCTACAATACTCTTTTACCACATTCATCACTTCTTTAACACTCTCTTTTCCCTTTACAATTATTGTCGTATCATCAGCATACTGAAATACTTTTCCCTCAGCCTTACTTCCTTCAATTTCTAATCCTTCAATTCCTTCTTTTTGTTTTATAGCCAGTCCTAAAGGTTCAGATACTAAGGAATATAAAAGCGCTGAAAGCGGACAACCCTGCCTAATTGATCTTGTGATTTTAAAACATTCTGTTAAAAAACCATTACATTTTATTTTTGTTAGTGCACCTTTATATAAAATTCCAATCCATTTAATAAAATTCTCCCCAAAACCAAAAGTCTTTAAAATCTCAAATAAATACCTGTGCTCAACCCTATCAAAAGCTTTCTCGAAATCTAAACTGATTACATATCCTTCTTCTTTTTTTTCTTTCATATACCATATTTTATCTCGTATACTCATTGTAATATCCGCAATATCCCTGCCTTTAACCCCATATGCTTGAGTTGTACTAATTATACTTGGCATTACTTCTTTTAACCTATTTGCTAAAACCTTTGCTAAAATTTTAAGATCTGTATTCAACATAGTAATGGGCCTATAGTTTCTTAAATCAGCCTTTTCTCCTTTTCTTTTGTATACAAGCTTCATTAACCCCATTCTTGTTCTTTCATTAATTTCTTCCTTTTCAAAAATTTCTTTAAAAACCTCATTTAAAATCTCTAATAAAACGTCTTTAAAACATACATAAAATTCAGTTCCCAAACCATCTATTCCAGGACTTTTCTTTTTATTCAGTTGACTTATTGCTCTTTCAATTTCTTCTTCTCTAATTTCTTGGTCACACTCTTTTTTATCTTCCTCACTTACTTTTGCTTTTATTTGATTCAACAGTTTCTTTTTTTCCTGCTCTTCCACACCTCTTGCACTAAACAAATCCTCATAAAAATCTTTTATTTCTTCTAAAATCCTTTCATTCCCTTTGACAATTTCCCCATTTTTTCCTCTTATTTCTTTTATCATTTCTGCTTTCCCTCTCCTTTTTTCAAGATCAAAAAAGAACTTTGTACATTTTTCTCCCTGCACCACATATTTTGCCTTGCTTCTTAATTTCGCCCCCTCATATTCTTTTTCTTCTATTACTTTCAATTCTCCCTGTATTTCCTTTATCTTTTGTATGTCCTTATTTTCTTTGTTCAATTCCATTTCTAAACTTTCTTGCATTTCCCTTTTGTTGTTTCTTTTGCATTTCTGTATTAACTTACAATATTTAATTGAAAACTTTTTGATTAAAAACTTTGTATTCTCCCACCATATTCTCTTATCCTCTTCATACATTCTGTTTTCCTTTTCCTTTTCTATCATTTCTTTAACCTTAAAAACATAGTCTTCATTCTTTAAAATTTGTGTATTTAAAATCCAAACTCCAGTCCCTCTTTGCATGTTACTCCAATCCAAATTGAAAGTTAAAAACTTGTGATCACTAAAGCTTGTCTCCTTATACTTAATATTTTCTATAAAATTGTCTACATTTCTTGTACATAAAACAAAGTCAATTCTCGTTTGGCATACAAATCTCCCCACTATTTGTCTTCTTGAAAATTCTTTTATCTTTTCATTTCTTTCTCTCCACACATCTATTATATTATTTTCTTCCATTAACGCTTTCAATTCTTTTCTCCCCGTATCAGCTTTATAAACCATTCCTTCAGCCATATCCTGCTTACTAAAAACTGTATTAAAATCACCCATCATAATAATTTCCCTATAGTTCTTCACAAGCCGCCTTAAAACCATAAAAAATTCTTTCTTTTCATTTTGCTCATTTGGTGCATGGACATTAACTATAATTACTTTCTTTTCCTCATACTCCATTTCTACAGCCATACATTTACCTTCATCATCTTTATATACAGTTTTACACTTTGCCCCACTGTTTTCTTTTATTAAAATTGCAACTCCTCTCCCCAACCTTCCATCTCCATTATTATACAAAAAACTTCCTTCCCATCTCTTTTTAAAATCATTCATCGTATCATCTTTCCAGTTCGTCTCCTGTAATGCAATGATATCTTGTCTTTTACATTCTTCTTTAACTTTTCCAAATTTGTTTAGGTCCATCAGTCCTCTTGCGTTAAATGTCACACAACTTAAAACCATTAAAAAGAATAGAAACAAATTAAAAGCCATCCTTTCAGTCCTCCTCCTCCAAACCTCTCAACACCTCATATCGGTTCAAAAACTTTGCTCGTCCTTTTTTCATAACTTTTCTCCTTGCAAGCTCTAGATTGGGTGTTACCTTTATTGTTTGCCTTCTTGTTCGTCCCTCTGCTTTGTCCTTTTTGATTTTCTCCACTTTTTCCTCTTCTTCACTGCTCGTTTCTTTGTTTTGCTCCTTTTCAGCTTGTCCCGTTTTTTCCACCCTTTCCACAAAGTCCTTAAAACTCGAAGTTAATTCCATTGGTGTCCATGTTAAACTCTGTCCTTGCGTTTGCTCCTCATTATTTTTTGGTCTATTTTCTCTGTCCTCCTCATTGTCTGTTTCCTTTTCCATTTCTCCTTGTTGTGATCGCTCTGTTTCTTTCTCTTCTTTGTTAGTTTCTGGGTGTTTGTTGCCTCTTTCATGCATTTGCCCATCCACCTGGCTTTCTCCACCCCCTTCCTCTTCCTCCATCCAACACTCACATCTGTTTAAAATCTCTCGGCATTCCGGGCACTTAACCGCAGGGCAGTCACGTGCGAAGTGTCCCCTCTCCTCACATTTGTAACATTTAAAATCAGGGCAGTCTTTCATCAGATGTTCTGGGCTCATGCACAGCCGACAGGTCTTCACCTGGTGACTGTGCATCACCCTGAAATACTGTGGCCCTTCCCTGTGTCCAGCTTTGTGCTGTAAGGGAGGGAGACAACTTCTCTTGGGAACCTTGCCTTGGTGAACCTTGTGCCATCTTCAATATTAGTGCCCGGATATAACCTTCTTTAAATTTTAGATACAGGGAGAACTCCCCAACCATTCAATTTTTCTAAAATTTCTTCATCATCCAGGTAGACAGGCAAATGCATGAAAGAAACAACATAGTCCCTGTTTTGTAGTTTTTTTATCTCACATGTTGCTCCTCCTATTGTCAGTCCATCCATCAAATCGTTGCACATTTCTTCCTTTTCCAGGGTCAGTTCATACTCTTTGTCTTGTCTTGGCCGTACTGCTAAAATTTTCCCTTCTCCAATCTGTTCCGCTACCGCCTTGATAACATCCACCGCTTTGGCATTGTTTGTTTTTTTCCACATTAATGATCACCGTAGCCTCCTTCAAATATTTTCTTTTCTCAAGCACTCTCCTCACTTCCGAATCAGGTCCACGTCCAGCTCGTTGTCCATATTCCAGTCCAGCATTGTTGTGTTTCCTTGTCTCTCCAGCCATTTCCGTGTTGTTTGCCATAGGTCCGTCCATTTTAAGAAAAAAAAACACTGATAAGAAAATAGAGAAACCACCCTCCAGCCAGCCTAAGGCCGCTGTTGGGTGGTTAAAAAGACAAAAAAAAGCTTTAGGAAAGAAAAAAACAAAAAACAAAAACTATAGAAAACAAAAAACACTAAAGAAAAACAAACAGGTGTGGGAGAGCCTTCCTCTCCCCTCTGCAGCCAAACTACTTCCTGTTGACACAACAGCGCCCTCAGGTGGTGGTATGGCCATAAGCGAGGGCTGCTCCAAAATGTGGGCTATTTAAAGATCAGCCTCCGTAAAAGCCAGCATATTATATAAATAGTGAAGAAAAGGCAAAAGCTTACAGCACCTGGTATTCCCAGGCGGTCTCCCATCCAAGTACTAACCAGGCCCAACGCTGCTTAGCTTCCGAGATCAGACGAGATCGGGCGTTCTTTTTTTTTTTTTTTTTTTATTATACAAGTTTAAAATTCATTACATGAATGAAATAAAAATGACAATTAAATTACATTTGAGCATATACAATTCATCATCCACAAAATACATCAAAATCAAAACATCAATTTTCTGGCATTTCAATCCCATTTCCTTTTAACACTTCCTCCACTTGTTTTGAAAATATTTTGTAAAACAGCATCTCTTTTTTTTCCATTTTAAAATAATTCCACAGTGTTAAAATGTACTCCTCAACCTTACATTTAAATAATCTCCACAGATCTAATACACACCCTTTACTCTTTCCTAAATTCCTCCTTTTCCATATAGCACTTTTCGCCAAAACCAATAACAACTCTATCACTTTTTTATTCTTGCATTTTTCCTTCACTCCCAAAATTAAAGTTTGATTCCAGTCACTCTCTTCTTTCCCATCCCTTAAACTCTTAATCATTTTCTTTAACATTTGAAATTTTTTTTCCAATTTTTCACAAAATAAAAACAAATGTAGAATACCTTCATCCAGTTTTTTACATATTTTACAAATGGCATCACTTTCCTTCCCCATTATACAAAGCCTCATTTCCGAAAAAATCACTTTATGTCTGATAAAATAGTCTAGACACTCCAAATCTGTACTTACAATCCCACTTCTTATATTCTTCCAAATATCATGCAGCTGTTTACTTTTTCTTTTAGTTCTTCATCTCATTCAGCTTCTGGAAGAACAACTTTTGTGAGAGGACCAAGTGACTTTAGGTTTTTTACGAACAGGCTGTGAACATTTCTCTTTTTTCGGGGCTCTGTCATATATACAAGCTCAGAAGTCTTAGCAGAGGATGGTTTCGATCCATCGACCTCTGGGTTATGGGCCCAGCACGCTTCCGCTGCACCACTCTGCTTGACTTGATGTGGAGCTCGTGCACTGGTCTTTTCAACATAACATGATTCTTGCACAAATTTCTAACTTGTCTTGAAGCACTTGGGCACAAATAAAAGTGAAACAAGCTTAGCAGAGGATGGTTTCGATCCATCGACCTCTGGGTTATGGGCCCAGCACGCTTCCGTCTTTTCAACAGCTCGTGTGGAGCTCGTGCACTGGTCTTTTCAACATAACATGATTCTTGCACAAATTTCTAACTTGTCTTGAAGCACTTGGGCACAAATAAAAGTGAAACAAGCTTAGCAGAGGATGGTTTCGATCCATCGACCTCTGGGTTATGGGGCCAGCACGCTTCCGCTGCGCCACTCTGCTCGCCTTGATGTAGAGCCCGTACACTGGTCTTTTCAACATCACTTGATTCTGGCACACATTTCTAACTTGTCTTGCAGCACTTGGACACATATAAAAGTGAAACAATCTTAGCAGAGGATGGTTTCAATCCATCGACTTCTGGGCACAGCACGCTTTTGCTGCGCCACTCTGCTGAAAGTCACCCCAGATGGGATTCGAACCCACAATCCCTGGCTTATCCATTAGGCCACTGGGGCTGTCATGCAGCTGTTTACTTTTTCTTTTAGTTCTTCATCTCATTCAGCTTCTGGATGAACAACTTTTGTGAGAGGACCAATTGACTTTAGGTTTTCACGAACAGGCTCTGAACATTTCTCTTTTTTGGGGGCTCTGTCATATATACAAGCTCAGAAGTCTTAGCAGAGGATGGTTTCAATCCATCGACCTCTGGGTTATGAGCCCAGCAGGCTTCCGCTGCGCCACTCTGCTTGACTTGATGTGGAGCTCGTGCACTGGTCTTTTCAACATAACATGATTCTTGCACAAATTTCTAACTTGTCTTGAAGCACTTGGGCACAAATAAAAGTGAAACAAGCTTAGCAGAGGATGGTTTCGATCCATCGACCTCTGGGTTATGGGCCCAGCACGCTTCCGCTGCGCCACTCTGCTTGTCTTGATGTAGGGTCTGTGCACTGGTCTTTTCAACATAACAAATCTTGCACACATTTCTAAATTGTCTTGCAGCACCTGGGCACATATAAAAGTGACACAAGCTTAGCAGAGGATGGTTTCGATCCATCGACCTCTGGGTTATGGGCCCAGCACGCTTCCGCTGCGCCACTCTGCTTGACTTGATGTGGAGCTCGTGCACTGGTCTTTTCAACATAACATGATTCTTGCACAAATTTCTAACTTGTCTTGAAGCACTTGGGCACAAGTAAAAGTGAAACAAGCTTAGCAGAGGATGGTTTCGATCCATCGACCTCTGGGTTATGGACCCAGCACGCTTCCGCTGCGCCACTCTGCTTGTCTTGATGTAGAGCCTGTGCACTGGTCTTTTCAACATAACGAATCTTGCACACATTTCTAACTTGTCTTGCAGCACCTGGGCACATATAAAAGTGACAAAAGCTTAGCAGAGGATGGTTTCGATCCATCGACCTCTGGGTTATGGGCCCAGCACGCTTCCGCTGCGCCACTCTGCTTGACTTGATGTGGAGCTCGTGCACTGGTCTTTTCAACATAACATGATTCTTGCACAAATTTCTAACTTGTCTTGAAGCACTTGGGCACAAATAAAAGTGAAACAAGCTTAGCAGAGGATGGTTTCGATCCATCGACCTCTGGGTTATGGGCCCAGCACGCTTCCGCTGCGCCACTCTGCTTGTCTTGATGTAGAGCCTGTGCACTGGTCTTTTCAACATAACGAATCTTGCACACATTTCTAACTTGTCTTGCAGCACCTGGGCACATATAAAAGTGACAAAAGCTTAGCAGAGGATGGTTTCGATCCATCGACCTCTGGGTTATGGGCCCAGCACGCTTCCGCTGCGCCACTCTGCTCACCTTGATGTAGAGCCCGTACACTGGTCTTTTCAACATCACTTGATTCTGGCACACGTTTCTAACTTGTCTTGCAGCACCTGAGCACATATAAAAGTGAAACAAGATTAGCAGAGGATGGTTTCGATCCATCGACTTCTGGGTTATGGGCCCAGCACGCCTTCGCTGCGCCACTCAGCTGAAAGTCACCCCCGATGGGACTCGAACCCACAATCCCTGGCTTAGGAGGCCAGTGCCTTATTCATTAGGCCAGTGGGGCTGACATGTAGTTGTTTACTTTTTCTTTTAGTTCTCCATCACATTCAGCTTCTTGATGAACAACTATTGTAAGAAGACCAAGTGACTTAAGGTTTTCATGAGCAGGGTCTGAACATTTCTCTTTTTTGGGGGCTCTGTCATATATACAAGCTCAGAAGTCTTAGCAGAGGATGGTTTTGATCCATCGACCTCTGGGTTATGGGCCCAGCACGCTTCCGCTGCGCCACTGTGCTTGTCTTGATATAGAGCCTGTGCACTGGTCTTTTCAACATAACATGTTTCTTGCACAAATTTCTAACTTGTCTTGAAGCACTTGGGCACAAATAAAAGTGAAACAAGCTTAGCAGAGGATGGTTTCGATCCATCGACCTCTGGGTTATGGGCCCAGCACGCTTCCGCTGCGCCACTCTGCTTGTCTTGATGTAGAGCCTGTGCACTGGTCTTTTCAACATAACGAATCTTGCACACATTTCTAAATTGTCTTGCAGCACCTGGGCACATATAAAAGTGACAAAAGCTTAGCAGAGCATGGTTTCGATCCATCGACCTCTGGGTTATGGGCCCAGCACGCTTCCGCTGCGCCACTCTGCTTGACTTGATGTAGAGCCCGTACACTGGTCTTTTCAACATCACTTGATTCTGGCACACGTTTCTAACTTGTCTTGCAGCACCTGAGCACATATAAAACTGAAACAAGATTAGCAGAGGATGGTTTCGATCCATCGACTTCTGGGTTATGGGCCCAGCACGCCTTCGCTGCGCCACTCTGCTGAAAGTCACCCCCGATGGGACTCGCACCCACAATCCCTGGCTTAGGAGGCCAGTGCCTTATTCATTAGGCCACTGGGGCTGTCACGTAGTTTTTTACTTTTTCTTTTAGTTCTCCATCACATTCAGCTTCTTGATGAACAACTATTGTGAGAAGACCAAGTGACTTAAGGTTTTCATGAGCACGCTCTGAACATTTCTCTTTTTTGGGGGCTCTGTCATATATACAAGCTCAGAAGTCTTAGCAGAGGATGGTTTTGATCCATCGACCTCTGGGTTATGGGCCCAGCAAGCTTCCGCTGCGCCACTCTGCTTGACTTGATGTGGAGCTCGTGCACTGGTCTTTTCAACATAACATGATTCTTGCACAAATTTCCAACTTGTCTTGAAGCACTTGGGCACAAATAAAAGTGAAACAAGCTTAGCAGAGGATGGTTTCGATCCATCGACCTCTGGGTTATGGGCCCAGCACGCTTCCGCTGCGCCACTCTGCTTGTCTTGATGTAGAGCCTGTGCACTGGTCTTTTCAACATAACGAATCTTGCACACATTTCTAACTTGTCTTGCAGCACCTGGGCACATATAAAAGTAACACAAGCTTAGCAGAGGATGGTTTCGATCCATCGACCTCTGGGTTACAGGCCCAGCACGCTTCCGCTGCGCCAATCTGCTTGACTTGATGTGGAGCTCGTGCACTGGTCTTTTCAACATAACATGATTCTTGCACAAATTTCTAACTTGTCTTAAAGCACTTGGGCACGAATAAAAGTGAAACAAGATTAGCAGAGGATGGTTTTGATCCATCGACCTCTGGGTTATGGGCCCAGCACTCTTCCGCTGCACCACTCTGCTTGTCTTGATGTAGAGCCTGTGCACTGGTCTTTTCAACAT